>NC_041385.1:184285625-184443531 GCF_002162155.2 Triticum dicoccoides | reverse complement strand
CTCTCACTCTCCCCCGGTTCTTCCTCTCCTCTCCCTCGCCCTCTCTCTCCCGTGTCCGAACGCACCCATCGCCGCCGTTCGCCATAGCCGCCGCCACCGGCCTCCCCTCGCCTCCCCGACACGCTCCCCAGCTCCGCCGCGACCCCCTCTACCTCCTCGTCGAGCCACGCAAGACGGAGCACCCTGTGGAGCCGCCGTCACCATCGTCTTCCTCCTCGGGCTCCGACCACCATCGACGTCGATTCGCCGTCTCCAGTGCGTCCCCGAGCCCGCTTCGACGCCCGCAGCAACCGCGGTGAGCTCCGCCACCGTTTCCCTCTCTTCTCCCCCTCGTTCCCGCGCCGTAACTCCATTTCCCACCACGGCCGAACCTCCGCCGTCGCCGAGCTCGCCGTCGACGCAGCTCCGGTGACCATTTGGTCACCCCGGCGAGTCCAACAAGTTCGTAAGGCCCCGTAGAGCATCCCTAGCGCCTTGCTTCGCTCGCCTTCGAGCTCCAACCATGTTTCCGTGCACGACCGAACCCCGGCGGCCGCAGCCGAGCTCGCCGCCGTCGACTCCGGCCACCCCAGGCCCAGCCACGGCCACCGCCCGATGCGCCATCGAGCTAGCTTTCCAACGCACCTAGCCGCACGCCGTTTGGAGCACCACAGAGGAAACCCGAGGCACATGTACGCCGCAGACCTCGCCGGCGACTAACCGCCGGCGGGTTTGACTTGTTCGACCTGGGGTTTGACCCCCCCAGAGTCACTGACGCGTGGGCCCCGTCGGCCAGGTGGTTAGCTTAGCGCTAATCATTGTTAATTAACCCCCCTGACACTGACCAGTGGGCCCCAGCGCCACTAACTCTTAATTAGGATTAAACTAACCTCTGTTAAACCCCCCTGTCACTGACGTGTGGACCCCACACGTCAGGTTTGACCCCAGCTAGCCGCAGTTGACCGCTGACGTCGTGCTGACGTGATGCTGGCGCAATATATATATTTCTGGATTTAAATTAAATCAGGAAATTCCAGAATATAATTTAAACTTCAAAAATTCATAACTTTTATTCTGTAACTCCAAATCAGACAAATTATATATGAAAAATGATCAGAAAAATCCAATCTGTCCATCTATACTATTTTCATGCATGATCAAACAAGTTAAATTGATGTTTAAAGCAGAACAAGGAAAAGCACTTTAAAAGGCCATGTTTGAGTTTGAAATTTGAATCTTTGATTCAAATTGGTTCAAACCCTTCTGGTTTTAGTTGCATTAGCCCAACACACTCATATTGCCATGTTTCATGCATGCATCATATTGTTGCACATTGTTTGGTGATGGTTGTGTATCGGTGTCCTTTGCGACAGGTTCTGCCTCCGAGGGGTACCGTGATTACCCTAACGAAGAACCGTATCAGTGCATCGAACCATCAGGCAAGCAACCAACCATTTGATCATATCGATACAATCCCATGTTCTCGCTCCTGCTCTCTTTTACTGCATTAAGACAACGCGTTTCAAACTGCTGTGTGCTACGGTAGTTGAACCCATTTCCTCTGCATGACCTGTCATTGCCACAGTAACTAGATGAAACCCACTAGCATGTGTAGGAGTTGTATGAGCCATATGTATGTGTTGTTCCTACCTTGCTATGCCTGCTATGCTTAGAGTCGTGTCAGGTCTGGTTCATCTGGGTGATGGGCTAGAGTGAAATGATTATGTCGGTAATGAGAGTGGTGTGGTGAACACGATTTGGTAAAGGTATCGATGAGAGGCCATGTAGGAGTACATGGTGGGTTGTTTCATTGAAGCCGACCTTAAGCACTGAGATCTGTATGTGTGATTTAAGATACAGCTACTACCATGCATTGGGCCCTGAAATATGACCCCGCTCGACTTCTTATTCACCCTAGCTCTCTGTCCAGGAGTTGCAAGTAGTTTCTGGTGTTTGTAGCCTACTGGAGGTCGTGGACAGCGCTGACCGTAGGGGTGGGCTGTGATGCGGTAGGTACGTGGCACGGTGTACCGAATACCCGTTAGGTATCTCGGGAACCCTGTTCACATCGTTCGGGGCCGTATGGGAAACCTCGGCCGGACTCCCTGCGGATGGAACCTGGATAGGCGATAAACCTGGACTGGAGGCTTAAGTGTTTAGGTAGGTCGTGGTCTACACCCACGTCGGCTTTCGCTTGAAGTCTGCCGAGCACATGTCGTGTGCAGACGCTAAGTGGTGGAAACATGTATGAAGAAGTACACCCCTGCAGGGTTATCATGATCTATTCGAATAGCCGCGTCCGCGGTAAAGGACTACTTGGTTGCCTATACAGTTCATAGACAAGTAAATGGAAACTACTAAAAGCCTCAAGATAAGTGTGAGTGCCGAGGATGGCTCTTCCGTAGGAAGACGGAGGCGGATCCTCGGTAGTGTATTGAAGTGGTGAGTAGTGGACTCGTGTGCGCAAAACCATTTCAAGTTGAAGTATCGTAGGATAGTCTAGCCAAGAGTCAAAGCTGGCTTGCTGCAATAACTCCACCAACCCTTCTTGATAATATGCATGTATGTAGGATCTGATGTAAGTCTTGCTGAGTACCTTTGTACTCATGTTGCTATAATTTATATTTTTTTACAGAAGACGCTGCAACCCCTTCTGTTGGGTTCTATGTAGACGTTGACATCAACGAGTAGGCTAAAGGCCCAGGTGGTGATCCTGAGCTTGTGAAGGACCACGTAGTATAGTTAGGCTTTCCAAGCCTCTTTTATTTTACTAGTTGTCTGTACTCAGACAAGTTACTTCCGCTGCTGGTTTGTATGACTGTATGACTTGAATGTTGGGTCGTGAGACCCGTACCTTGTGTATGTTTTGTATGGATCCCTGAGCCTTAAATAAAGTACTTGTGTCATAGAGTCATGTTGTGATGCTTCGTTGTATTTGCACATATCGAGCATATTGTGTGTATGATTGAAATGCTTGGTATGTGTGGGATCTGACTACCTAGTTGTTTATCTTTAGTAGCCTCTCTTACCGGGAAATGTCTCCTAGTGTTACCGCTGAGCCATGGTAGCTTGCTACTGCTCTGGAACACTTAGGCTGGCCGGCATGTGTCCTTCTTCGTTCCTGTGTCTGTCCCTTCGGGGAAATGTCACGCATTGAGTACCGGAGTCCTGTTAGCCCGCTACAGCCCGGTTTACCGGAGCCCTGCTAGCCCAGTGCTACAGCCCGGACCCACTTGCTGATGACCGACACGTTCGAAGCTGGGTCATGGATGCCTGTCCCTGTAAGTCTGTGCCACTTTGGGTTTACGACTAGTCATGTCAGCCCGGGCTCCTTATCATATGGATGCTAGCGACACTATCATATACGTGAGCCAAAAGGCGCAAACGGTCCCGGGCAAAGGTAAGGCGACACCTGTGGGGATACCGTGCATGAGGCCGCAAAGTGATATGAGGTGTTACCGGCTAGATCGATGTGACATCGAGTCGGGGTCCTGACAGCGTTGGTCCGAACCGTGCGATGTCCGGCGCCCCCTGGGCAACCAGGATCTATGCCAACCCGACGTCTGGCTCATCCGGTGTGCCCTGAGAATGAGATATGTGCAGCTCCTATCGGGATTTGTCGGCACATCCGGGCGGCTTTGCTGGTATTGTTTTACCATTGTCGAAATGTCTTGTAAACCGGGATTCCAAGACTGATCGGGTCTTCCTAGGAGAAGGTATATCCTTCGTTGATCGCGAGAGCTTATCATGGGCTAAGTTGGGAGACCCCTGTAGGGTATAAACTTTCGAGAGCCGTGCCCGCGGTTATGTGGCAGATGGGAATTTGTTAATGTCCGGTTGTAGATAACTTGACACCAGATCCAAATTAAAACGCATCAACCGCGTGTGTAGCCGTGATGGTCTCTTCTCGGCGGAGTCTGGGAAGTGAACACGGTTTCTGTGTTATGATTGATGTAAGTAGGAGTTCAGGATCACTTCTTGATCATTGCTAGCTTCACGACCGTTCCTTTGCTTCTCTTCTCGCTCTCATTTGCGTATGTTAGCCACCATACTTGCTTAGCCGCTGCTGCAACCTCACCACTTTACCCCTTCTTTACCCTTTAAGCTTTGCTAGTCTTGATACCCATGGTAATGGGATTGCTGAGTCCTCGTGGCTCACAGATTACTACAACAACAGTTGCAGGTACAGGATACACGATGATCATGACGCGAGAGCGATGTTTGCTTGTGTTGGAGTTCATCTTGGTGCTTCTTCTTCGATCAGGGGATAGGTTCCAGGTCGGCAGCCTGGGCTAGCAGGGTGGATATTGTTTGAGCTTCTGTTTGTGTTTCATCCGTAGTCGGATGTTGACCTTATGGATGATGTATTGTTGTATTCGTGTGGCATTGTATGCCTCTTGTATGTACACCCATCTATTATGTAATGTTGATGTAATCATATCCACGTTGCAAAAGCGTCTTCAAGATGCGCTTCTATCCTTGGTGGGACCTTCGAGTTCCTTTAGGATAGGGTCGCATCTTGGGCGTGACACCACCCACCACCCAGTTTGTAGCCACTGTCGATGATTTAACCGACATGCTCGACTTCGACACTGAAGACATCGACGGTATGGACGACGATGCAGGAGTCAACCAAGAACCAGCGCCTACAAGGCACTGGAAGGCCACCTCGTCATACGACATATACATGGTGGACATCCCAAAAGATGGGAATGACAATGGAACAGCGGAGGATGACCCCTCCAAGAAACAGCCCAAGCGCCAGCGTCAGCGGCGCCGCTCTAAATCCTGCCACAGCAAAAACGGTGACTCTGGCACGGGGATAATAACACCCCAGACAGTGCCGAAGACAACCCCCTCCAGCAGGATTCAGCACAGGAGGAGGGAGAAGCCAGCCCTCATGATAGAGAGGCAAACAGAGAGGTAGATGACGATAATTATACTCCTCCCTCCGAAGATGAAGCAAGCCTCGACGATGACGAATTTGTCGTGCCCGAGGATCCCGTCGAACAAGAGCGTTTCAAACACAGGCTTATGGCCACGGCAAGCAGCCTCAAGAAAAAGCAGCAGCAGCTTAGAGCTGATCAAGACTTGCTAGCTGACAGATGGACCGAAGTCCTTGCAGCCGAAGAGTACAAACTCGATCGCCCCTCCAAGAGCTACCCAAAATGCGGACTGCTACCCCAATTAGAGGAGGAAGCACCCAAACCTACATCACCAGCGCATGACGCGGCCGACCGGCCACCTCGTGGCCGCGACAGAGAGGCCTCTAGGCCCTCCGCTAAAGCCGCACTCCGGCATCGCTCGAAAAGTACAAAGCCACGGGGGAATGTGCCAGACTTGCGAGACATATTGGAGGACAAGGCAAGACAAATAAGATCGATCTACGGATCGTGTGGGCGCCCCACGATACGTGATGACAACCATCACGCCGGATACAGCAATTCCGGCCGGGCCGAACACAGTAGACAAAACTCATTTGAGCTGCGTCATGATATAGCCCAATACAGAGGCGCCGCACACCCACTATGCTTCACAGACGAAGTAATGGATCATCAAATCCCCGAGGGTTTCAAACCCATAAACATTGAATCATATGACGGCACAACAGATGCTGCGGTTTGGATCGAGGACTATCTCCTTCACATCCACATGGCCCGCGGTGATGATCTACATGCCATCAAATACCTCCCACTCAAGCTTAAAGGACCAGCTCGGCATTAGCTCAACAGCTTGGCAGCAGAATCAATTGGTTGTTGGGAAGACCTGGAAGCCGCATTCCTTGATAACTTCCAGGGCACATATGTGCGACCACCAAATGCTGATGACCTAAGCCACATAATTCAGCAGCCAGATGAATCGGCCAGACAATTCTGGACACGGTTCTTAACGAAGAAAAATCAAATCATCGACTGTCCGAATGCAGAGGCCCTTGCAGCCCTCAAACATAATATCCGCGACGAGTGGCTTGCCCGGCACCTAGGACAGTAAAAGCCAAAATCCATGGCAGCCCTCACATCACTCATGACCCGCTTCTGCGTGGGAGAGGACAGCTGGCTAGCTCGCAGTAACAACCTGACCAAAAACCCTGGTAGTTCGGATACCAATGACAGCAACGGCAGGTCGCGTCGCAATAAGCACAAGCGCCGCACTAACGGCGATAATACTGAGGATACGGCAGTCAATGCCGGATTCAGAGGCTCTAAACCCGGTCAGCGGAAAAAGCCATTCAAAAGAAATACTCAGGGCCCGTCCAATTTGGACAGAATACTCGATCGCTCATGCCAGATACATGGCACCCCCAAAAAACTAGCCAACCACACCTACAGGGATTGTTGGGTGTTCAAGCAGGCAGGCAAGATAAATGCCGAAAACAATGACAAGTGGCTGCATAGCGATGACGAGGAGGAGCCCCGGCAGCCGAACAATAGAGGACAGAAGGGCTTTCCCCCACAAGTGCGGACGCTGAACATGATATACGCAACCCACATACCCAAAAGGGAGCGGAAGCGTGCACTGAGGGATGTATACGCGATGGAGCCAGTGGCCCCAAAGTTCAACCCATGGTCCTCCTACCCGATCACTTTTGATCGAAGGGACCACCCCACTAGCATCCACCACGGTGGATTCGCCGCATTGGTTCTTGACCCAATCATTGACGGATTTCACCTCACTAGCGTCCTGATGGACGGCGGCAGCAGCCTGGACCTGCTTTACCAGGATACAGTGCGCAAAATGGGCATAGACCCCTCAAGGATCAAACCTACAAAAACGACATTTAAAGGCGTCATAACAGGTGTAGAGGCCAACTGTACAGGCTCAGTTACACTCGAAGTGGTCTTCGGATCCCTGGATAACTTCCGAAGCGAGGAATTAATCTTCGACATAGTCCCGTTCCGCAGCGACTATCATGCACTGCTCGGACGAACCGCATTTGCAAAGTTCAATGCGGTGCCGCACTACGCATACCTCAAGCTCAAAAAGCCAGGCCCCTGAGGAGTAATCACGGTCAATGGAAACACCGAACGCTCTCTCCGAACGGAGGAGCATACGGCGGCCCTCGCGGCGGAAGTACAAAGCAGCCTCTTAAGGCAATTCTCGAGTCCGACTACTAAACGTCCGGACACCGTCAAGCGCGCCTGGAGTAACCTACAACAAGACCGCCTGGCACGTTCCGAGCACGCATAGCAATGCGGCCCCAACCCCAGCCCTCGCGAAATCGCGAGACCTGTACCACGCGTACATAACTACGCTCTGGAGATACCATGGGCATAGGGGTAGGGGTACGACCACGACATGCCCGGAGAGTGGCTCAACCGCACCAGGGGCTCCCAATTGTGTCATTCCTTTTTTTTCTCTTATTCTCAGGACTCCGTTTTCCAGAAGCCCAGTCTGACAGTAGAATTGCCGAACTCACGATGCAACAGCCAGGGAAGCAGAAAAGCTACGTCGAGTGTCCAGGTGGTCTCTATTACGAGCAGTATACCTGTTTTACATACCATCCCGCAGCCTACCACTTGAGAGGGACATGTTAAATAGTCCCATCCCTTGCTTATCGCACTCTTTGTATCATTCTGCTTCCATTGCAGTATTTTTTGAATAAACAATGCATCGCTTTTTGCCTATTATTGCATTCCTTTTTCTATCTATATATGTTCACTTATGACATGTTGCATCCGTACGCTTTGGTACGGCCAAATACACCAGGGGCTTAAGTACCCCAAAATATGGTGTGATAAGTCCGAACACTTTAACAAGTGCGGCACCCCGAACTTATAGCATTATATGCATCGGCTCCGAATCATGTCTTGGGTCAATAGTTGGGTTTGCCCGGCTCCCATGTTTTGGTACCTTACGTTCCGTTATATCGGGTAAGGTGGCGCTGGGAGAACCACTGCGATTGTGCCCCGGTTGAGCTGGGTTGAGCACCTCAGTGGAGAAAGCTAAAACCGACCGTCATGATAGGGCGAGAGCCGGTCGCTGTTCGAGAGGTTTTTCGAGTCCCTAAAGACTTATCCCGCTTAGAGCGAGGAGTCGGCTTTGTCCGGCCCAGGCGTGGATAGCGCCCCGCTCGGTCTTCCGAACACTAGGGGCTTCGCCGAAATTTAAAATTATATAATTCTATGGCTAAGAGGGAGTGTTCAAGCATTATAGTCCGGTTGCCTTGTCAGTTGTGTTGAGCGCCTCCCTCGAAGGACCCAAGAATGGGAACAAGAGCGCTCAAGTTTATCCCAAACACCCCAGCACTCGTGGCATGGTGGCGGAAGCCAACGACTTGCCATCTCTCAAATTTGATAAACAACCACATAGAAGGTAATATTTTAAATTAACAAGCGTTTCTTAGCGCATATGAACAAAGTTTTCAGCTTACAGGATAACAAATGCGAGTCTACTCTAAAATTACATCTTTGGAGCACTCACCCGCTATAAGGCGTGCACCCTTCAGGACACCCTTATAGTACATCTCAGGCGTGCGATACTCCTTGCTTGGCGATGGCGCGTCCGTCACAAGTTTCTCGGCGTCGATCTTGCCCCAGTGCACTTTAGCGTGGGCAAGGGCCCGACGGGCACCTTCAATGCAGAAGGAACGCTTGATGACTTCAATCCATGGACAGGCGTCCACCAGCCGCCGCACCAGACTGAAGTAGCTCGCAGGCATGGCTTCTTTAGGCCACAGCCTAACTATGAGGCCCTTCATGGCCTGTTCGGCCACCTTGTGGAGCTCGACCAGCTGCTTCAGCTGGTCGCTCAGGGGCACCGGATGTCCGGCCTCAGCATATTGACACCAGAACACCTTTTCCGTTGAGCTCCCCTCCTCGGCTCGGTAGAACGCGGTAGCATCGGACACACTACGGGGCAGATCTGTGAACGCTCCTGGAGAGCTCCGAATTCGGGTAAGTAACAGATAATTCACTTTTACATGCTTGCTTTGCATGAAGAATGCCTTACCCGCCGCTATCTTTTTTATCGCCTCAATCTCCTGGAGGGCCTTCTGGGCTTTGGCCTTAGGGGCTTCAGCACTCTCAAGAGCCAAGGCGAGCTCGGACTCTCGAGTCTTCGAGTCACGCTCCAAACTCTCGTGTTTTTCCACGAAAGCCTGGAGCTCTTGCCGCACCTCCGCCACCCGCGCCTCCTGCTTCTCTCGCTTGGTGTGCTCCACGGCCGCACCTTTTTCGGCCTTGGACACTGCCTCCTTCAGGGTCGCCACCTTGTTCGTGGCCCCTGCAATACTCACGTTATTCCTGTCATTTTTTGCAACCAAATCCTTTCTATAAGGTATTACCTTAATAAGGTATTACTTACCTTACTTGTCCTCGAGCTACTTCTTGGCACGGCCGAGCTCGTTCTCAGACCACTCGAGGCTCTGCTTCAATACATTGACCTCCGCAGTCAGTGCGGCACAGGTCAGCAGCGCAGCCTGCATTCCCATATTGACATGCTTATGTTAGACTCCTGCCTATATCTTTTTAGATCCTCAGTTCGACTTTTCTTTCCGAACACCAAACTGAGCATCAGGGGCTACTATGTATGTGGTACTATTTTTACATATCTTTATTACATACCTCAAAGCATGTTAGAAGGCTGGTATAGGCTTAAGTCAGCCCGCTCTTTGCGGACTGAACTTTCTTGATCACTGCACTCATAATAGTGCAGTGCTGCTCGTCGATGGAGGCGCCATTGAGCGCCTCCAGCAAATTATCCGGTGCCTCCAGCTGGATGAAGGTCACCGGTGTCGCAGTCTCGCCCTTCTTACGAAGGGGCCGCCCGCCGGACTCCGGAACCACTAAAGGTTCGGGTAAGGAGTCCGGCCTAGGGCCAAACTCAGAACCCTTTGGGGGTTGATCCCCCTCGTGCCCAAAGTCCGGGAGGTTGCCTTGCGGCACCTCTGGAACCTCCTCCTCCTCCTGGCCGGGCCCCTTTTGGGACCCCACCTCGGCGTCATCAGCAGCGCGAGGAGAGGAGGCGGCCGGAAGTGAAGAACTATTCACGTCCGACGGAGCGAGGGAGCCGCTCGTTGAAATATCGAGCCCGTCCTTGGGCGGGCTACAGGATTGTATTCGGCGTTAGGAGATTCTATGTGACAAACAAAATGCCATGAATTATTCTGGTATCCAAACACTTACGATGTCGCCAGGGGCTTAGCCCTCGGCGGCCACTCCTCTTCGCCGTCATCGGCGTTGGTGGAGTAGTCCGGAGGAAGGATCCTTACCTTCTTGGACCCTCCAGCCTCCCCAGTTGGGGAGGCCTTCCTTTTCTTCTCTCCCCCCGCTGGGGGAGAAGCCTCTTTTTCCTCCTCCCCGTCTTCGCGGGAGGAGTCTGCCTCGGAGTCGTCGGATGATGAGTCCGCCAACACCTGGCGCCGGGAACTCCTTTGAGTTCCTGCGGCCTTCGTCTTGGCCTTCTTCTTCGGCACCACGTAAGGTGCCGGTGCCAACCGCCCCGTTAATTGGGCGTCCGCTGGGTCTTCTGGCAACGGAGCCGGACAGTTAACCTGCCCGGACATCTTTTGCCAGGCCTGTCAAAGGTAAAGGGAGTTTAGATCCCGCATAGAGTCAAACTATGGAAAATAAGCTTCCTGTGAAGGGTAAAATAGCTTACCTCACCGGCTTGATGCTGCGAGCTAAATCCGCGATCTTCGATAGCGGATGCGGGAGCCTCGGCGCCCTTGAACAGCACCTTCCAAGAATCTTCGTACGTAGTGTCGAAGAGCCTGCTCAAGGTTTGGTGCTGTGCCGGATCAAACTCCCACAAATTAAAGGCCCCTTTTTAGCACGGGAGGATCCGGCGGATGAGCATGACCTGGACTACATTGAGAAGCTTGAGCTTCTTGTTCACCAAGGTTTGGACGCAGGATTGGAGTCCGGTCAACTCCTCCGAATCACCCCATGATAGGCCCTTCTCTTTCCAAGAGGTGAGCCGTGTAGGGAAGCCAGATCGGAATTCAGGGGCCGCTACCCATTTAGGGTCATGCGGCTCGGTAATGTAGAACCACCCCGATTGCCACCCCTTTATGGTCTCCACAAAGGAGCCCTCGAGCCATAGGACATTGGGCATCTTTCCCACCATGGCACCTCCGCACTCCGCTTGGCGGCCGCCCACTACCTTCGGCTTGACATTGAAGGTCTTCAGCCATAAGCCAAAGTGGGGCTGGATGCAGAGGAAGGCCTCGCACACGATGATGAACGCCGAGATGTTGAGGATGAAATTCGGGGCCAGATCATGGAAATCCAGGCCATAGTAGAACATGAGCCCCCGGACAAATGGGTGAAGTGGAAAACCTAGTCCGTGGAGGAAGTGGGTGAGGAACACCACCCTCTCATGGGGCCCGGGGGTGGGGATGAGCTGCCCCTTGTCGGGAAGCCGGTGCACAATATCATTGTGCAGGTATCCGGCTTTCCTCAGCTTTTTGATGTGCCCCTCCGTGACGGAGGAGGCCATCCACTTGCCTCCCGCTCCGGACATGGCTGGGGAAGGTTGAGGCGAGATGTGCGGACTTGGGCGCTGGAGCTCGAGTGCGCGGAAATGGATAAGCAAAGGAGGAAGAAGGCGTAGGTAAAAAAGTGGATCCTTATCCCCTTATATGGACGGACGAAACTATGCGTCCCCACCAGCCTGGTAAAACTCGCTTATCTCCCAAGCGCCGTAATCAATGGCGCGGTTGCATTACCCACGCCCGTATTGATGAGAATCCCGGAATAAGGGGACACGATCTCTGCTTTGACAAGACGTGCCAAGGAAACTGCTTCGCTAAACGCGCTGAGGTGGAACAGTAAAAACGATTTGAATAAAGGCTTGGCCGTGGTGTGATGTCACGCCACAGAATACGTCAGCAGATTGAACTTGTGTAAATGTTATTCTCTCTATGGTGGTATGTGGAACTTATTTTGCAGATCCAGACACTATCCTTGTGTTCAAAATCTTCTATGAAGTATTCGGAGGAGGAACCCGCCTTGCAATGCCGAAGACAATATGCGCGCTGGAGTCGTCGTCATTGAAGCCTGGTTCAGGGGCTACTGAGGGAGTCCTGGATTAGGTGATGTCCGGATGGCCGGACTATCACCGTTGGCCGGACTCCTAGACTATGAAGATACAAGATTGAAGACTTCGTCCCGTGTCCGGATGGGACTTTCCTTGACGTGGAAGGCAAGCTTGGCGATACGGATATGTAGATCTCCTACCATTGTAACCGACTCTGTGTAACCCTGACCCTCTCCGGCGTCTGTATAAACCAGAGGGTTTTAGTCTGTAGGACGGACAACAATCATACCATAGGCTAGCTTCTAGGGTTTAGCCACTTTGATCTCGTGGTAGATCTACTCTTATACTACCCATATCATCAATATTAATCAAGCGAGAGTAGGGTTTTACCTCCATCGAGAGGGCCCGAACCTGGGTAAAAACATCGTGTCCCTTGTCTCCTATTACCATCCGCCTAGACGCACAGTTCGGGACCCCTACCCGAGATCCGCCGGTTTTGACACCGACAGCGATAGTGTGTCTGTGCACGATCGAGAGGGTGTGTCTCAAGAAGGGAACAAAAAGCTACATAGATACAAGGAGCGGGAGAGAGACATGTATGCAATGGTGGAAGCACGAATGTGCGGGTGTATAATCCTATCTAGAGGCTAGCTAGTCGATAAATGTTTGTGAGAGAAATATGAGTCGGGGTGCGAAAGCGAGAGTTTTGTGTGTGTGTGAGAGAGAGACAGTAGTCGGGAAGGAGAGTGGAAGCAGGAGTTGTGTGTGTGTGTGTCTGTGTGAGAGAGAGAGGAGACGGTAGTCGGGGTCGTCTGATCGGTAAACAAATGAATAATGTCAGTCTGGGATGAAGACGAAAAGGAGACCGCAATAAATGTTGTGTCTACAGGAGAGAGAGAGTAATTTTAGTGGTATGAGTCATATGTAGAGACATATAGGGTGTGTGAGAGAATCCCATAGATAGAAAGACAAAGTGAAAGACGAGTGGAGACTTTGTGTGGCGGTGAAAAAGACAGCTTAGATACCGAGTGATACCAGAGAACAGTAGAGACATGAGAGACAATGAAAATCGTGTAATGTAATGATAGGGAGAGTGTGACACTTCTCAAGGGAGACGTCGAGAGACCATGTTTGCGAGGATAGGAGAAACATGAAGTGAGCGTGCGGGTGAGCTAGAGAAAACAGAATGATAGCTACCTGAAGGAGCATGCATGCGAGAGAGATGGGCGTGAAAGGAGTGAACAAAAAAGGGATTCAAATATTTGAATTCAAGATGATGATACATGTAATCCATACTCGAACCAAAATTGATCTATGAAACATGCATACTCATATGAATTCACGCACATCTATGCTATTTAATATGTAGATATTACTGATCCATACATTTTAGTAGAACATAATTTGTAAATCATATTATACATATAAAGGAGCAGAATTCTTTGTTGTGCTTTTGAAAGTATATATAAAAAGATGATGTATATAGAATGTAATTCCAATTGAAAATGGATCCCGCCTGAAAAAAATAGAATACAAATGGGATTCGAATTGAGTTGGCACGGTAAACGTGCACTCTGCAAAATTTGAACGAAGCGGGGAAAGTCGCAGTAACCGCCTGAAACCAAAATCTGTGAGATGGAAATCACTACTGCCTATCCCTGCCACGCAAAGCCTATCTGCTGGATTTCTATAGGCTTCGATAGGGGTAGGTTTGTAATTTCACCCAAATGTGACGTAACTGCCTCTCACCCGGATTCATACACGGTGGGCGCCCAAACATAGTGTGCCCTCGGCCGAAATCGACTCCCTCCCCGATTCATATTCATACACGGTGGGCGCCAAAAATAAACTCTCGTCGGCAAATATTCGGTGTATGCGAGATTACCGTCCTATCCCCAACTGACTAATGTTGTTGTGATGTAGTAGAAATTTGAAACGGGGGCTAAGTTTGTAAATTTCCTCGCATTTGAGACAAGCGCGCCCTGAATACATGGTTCCCCCCTTCCTCTCTACCTCCCTTTTCCCCATTCGTACTTCGTGGGCGCCAAAACACCCTCTCCACCCCACCCTCCTCCGTCCGCCGCCGTCCGCCACCCCATCCACCGCCCATGGGGGTGGTGGAGGAACACAGGCGGTGGGGGCCGGTGGTCCGGCCGGCGGCCCGTGCGGTGTTTTGAATGGGAAGAATCAGAGACGAGGAAGAAGAAGGGTTAGGAGACGTAGGATCTTCATCCAACCGCCTGAAATGGTCGAGAGACAACTGGGAGTTGTATTCTTATTGGGGTCTGGTTCATCATGTGTGGGCACTGCGCAACCAACATTTTATTATCCAAAATCTGCTTGCTCTTCTTTACCATGTTCCTCTTTCATTCTTCTTTAGTAAGTACTCTCTCCGTTCCTAAATACAAGTGTTTGTATATATTCCACCATGGACTACATATGGAGCAAAATGAGTGAATCTACACTCTAAAATGTATCTGGATACATTTGTATGTGATCCGTAGTGGAAATCTCTACCAAGACTTATATTTTGGAATGGAGGGAGTATGATAGTAGTATAGTATGTTCCTTGTACTGAAGATGATCAGGGACATTTTCAGTGTAGAGGTCTATACGGTCGGTTGTGATGGACACTTTGAGCCTCTTTGATTCGTAGGATCTTGTAAACATAGGAATAGGATTTGTAGTGGCCTACCCACTTGAATCCTATAAGAATAGCAAGGAAATGCGGGGAGCTGTGTCGCCTTTGAGAGTCACACTGATATTAACAGTACCACACCTTCACTTTAAGAGAGCTGGTATCCGAAGCCTTTCTAGCCGTACCGGCAACACTAGCACATATATTCCAGCAAGTTCCACTTTGCTGATTTTACTCTGATGCTTAAGGTTTTCCCGTTATATCTACACTATGGTCTGTGTAGCTGCTTTGTGTCGCACTAGCAGCAGTCCACTCTTGAAGCTAAACACTGCAATGACCTACAAAATTGGCACCAAGGCATTGAGTGCCATTCTGGATGCAATGAAACTCATACGCTCCCCACCTGTTGACTCTTGTTCAGAATTTGATCCTAATGACTATTATAACCTCGAGGAGTCAAAGGCAGATGGCCTGTCCTGTTCACCAATCAAGGTGCCTGTTCTAATTTGGCAATGTTTTATTGATTGCGGCAATCTTGCATATGTTGTCTTGCATTTCTTCTACTTTGTTGCACCGCCATCTGCTTAGTTTACTCATCATATATGTCGAGATGCCATGCCCATCCATTATCAATACATATTCCATTTGTCATCATACCATGTTTTTGCACTCAAATGCTGTTCTTGTGCATCAGACATCAAAAAGGAAGAGGGTGATTGCCGAACCTGAAGGAGCACCAGCAAAGTCCTTGAAAAACATGGTGGTGCCGGAGAAATCAGACAGCACCCCACTTATATTGGTTGTACAACCAGTGACACAAAACGTAGGACCGACTCTAGCAGACTGTACCCATATTTCACTGGCCACACCACTAGCCCCACCACACAGGACCTGCACTCCAGCAAAAGGTATACCGATTTCATTTGCCATAGCACCAGCTGTACCACAGAAAAATCCCACTCCAGCAAAAAGTACAACGAGTCCACCGGCCGAAGACCTATCCCAACTGCAGAGACGGCCAATTGCTGCAGATTGGAACACCATTCCATTTATTCCCAGTTTAAAAGACAATGCTTTCAATGTTGTTAGGGACTACGTGCATATATTCCCATCATGGGAAGATTATTGTGAAGACAAACACCATTTTCACATCTTCCTGTCCAACTTACGTGTAAGTGCTATTATTCATGGTTATTATTTTCCTGCTTTCTGCTGATTGAACACATCAATGATTTACATTACATTGTTGTAACTAGGCGAGGGTCAATCTGGATAGTCATGACGAGAAAAGCTTGCTTGTGCTATTCAAGGAAGCATTGCAGAAGTATCGGTGTTACCTGAGGAAATCACACATTGATGGCAAGTCTATAAACAAATTTCCGGTGAAGTCTCCTGTGCTAAATTTAGAAGACATTGAATGGAAAAAACCTTGTTATGCACTGGTCTCATTCCCAGGATGAGGTACTGTCTATGAAATCACATGACAATTTGAACTTCTACTTTTCCGCATGTGCCTTACGGATCTTTTTTGCAGGAAATCTGCTCGGAGAAGAATTCCGTTTGAAAAGAACGACAGGATATTGCAAATATGTTGCCCGCTACTTTGCTCTTGTTAGTACTTGTTGTCCTGTATCACTGTACTTGCATACATACCTGGTTCATGATGTGATAGCAGTATGCATGATAGCTTGCTTATCAATTATTCGCTCCAAATTATCTGATCTGTATGAATGGTTACATTAGTGTAGAATATATCCAATGCCAATGTTTTTTTAGCTCTGCATTGTTCTTGTAAGTACATGCTGTCCTTTATCAGTGTACTTATAATGACATGTAGTTGTTCATGTACCATCACTCTGCAGCTTATTTTCCTTTGCCCTCCATTTTCTACACATCAGATCTATATTTAGTCTTACCATAAGGTTGGTAGTGAAGAAGTTTAGCTGTGCATTGCTTTTGGCTGTACCTTTTGCCTGTATCGCTGCACTTACATTTAGAGCTACTTGGTTATGTAGCATCACTCTTCATCTTATCTTAAATATTCTCCATTTTTTCGTATATTATCACATCTATATTTACTCTTAACAAAATGTAGAATAAAGGCAATGCTTATGAAGAAGATTCTGTGGTAAACTTCTTCAATTGCCCCCCCCCCCATCAGCATGGACAAGGCCTTTATAAAGCATGTCTTCACCAATAATGTAATCTTGTCCATCTCAAGCTGTCGGTGTCAAAACCGGCGGATCTCGGGTAGGGGGTCCCGAACTGTGCGTCTAGGCGGATGGTAACAGGAGACAAGGGACACGATGTTTTACCCAGGTTTGGGCCCTCTTGATGGAGGTAAAACCCTACGTCCTGCTTGATTAATATTGATGATATGGGTAGTACAAGAGTGGATCTACCACGAGATCAAGGAGGCTAAACCCTAAAGCTAGCCTATGGTATGATTGTTGTGATGTATGTTGTGTCCTACGGACTAAAGCCCTCCGGTTTATATAGACACCGGAGGAGGCTAGGGTTACACAGAGTCGGTTACAATGGTAGGAGATCTACATATCCGTATTGCAAAGCTTGCCTTCCACGCCAAGGAAAGTCCCATCCGGACACGGGACGGAGTCTTCAATCTTGTATCTTCATAGTCTTGGAGTCCGGCGGACGATGATAGTCCGGCTGTCCGGACACCCCCTAGTCCAGGACTCCCTCAGTAGCCCCTGAACCGGGCTTCAATGACGATAATTCCGGCGCGCATAATGTTCGACATTGCAAGGCGGGTTCCTCCCTTAAATAATCCGGAGAAGATCATGAACCCCAGGATAGTGTCCCGCTCTGCAAAATAAATTCCACATTCCACCGTAGAGGGAATAAAATGTACACAAGTCCAATCTGCTGACGTATTATGCGGCATGACATCACACCGCTACCAGGCTTTTACTTGAATCGTTTTTTATTATACCACCTCAGCACGTTTAGCGAAGCGGTTTCCTTGTCACGTCTTGTCGAAGCAGAGATCGTGTTCCCCTTATTCCGGGATTCTCATCAATACGGACGTGGGTAACCCAACCGCGCCATTGATGGTGGCGCTTGGGAGATAAGCGAGTTTTACCATGCTGGTGGGGGCGCATAGTCTTCGCCCTGCCTATATCAGGGATAAGGATTCACCTTCTCACCCATGCCTTCTTCCTCCTTTGCTCATCCACCTCCGCGCACTCAAGCTCCAACGCCCAAGCTCGCGCATCTCGTCTTAACCTTCCCCGACCATGTCCGGAGGGGGAGGCAAGTGGTTGGCTTCCACTGTCAAGGAGGAGCACATCACCAAGCTGCGCAACGCCAGATACCTTTCCAGCGATATTGCGCACCGGCTGCCCGACGAGGGGCAGCTCATCCCTACCCCTGGGCCCCATGAGAGGGTCATCTTCCTTCCCCACTTCCTCCGCGGACTGGGCTTTCCACTGCACCCTTTCGTCCGGGGCCTCATGTTCTATTATGGCCTGGATTTCCACGATCTGGCGCCGAACTTCATCCTCAACATCTCGGCGTTTATCATCGTGTGCGAGGCATTCCTCTGCATCCAGCCCCACTTCGGCCTGTGGCTCAAGACCTTCAACGTCAAGCCGAAGGTTGTGAAGGGCACGCAAGCGGAATGCGGAGGCGCCATGTTGGGCAAGTTTCCCAACGTCCTTTGGCTCGAAGGGGCCTTCGTGGACTCCGTTAAGGGGTGGCAATCGGGGTGGTTCTACATCACCGAGCCGCGCAAACCCACGTGGGCGGCGGCCCCCGAGTTTAGATCTGGCATCCCCACGCAGCTCACCTCCTGGAAAGAGAAGGGCTTGTTGTGGGGCAATCCGAAGGAGCTGACGGGACTCCGAGCCTGTATCCAGAAGCTGGTGAGCAATAAGCTCAGGCTCGTCGCCGTGGTCCAAGTCATGCTCATCCGCCGGATTCTCCCATGCCAAGAACGGGCATTCAATCTGTGGGAGTTAAATCCGGAACAACACCAGGCGCTAAGCGGGCTCTTTGACACGACGTATGAAGGCGCCTGGAGGGTGCTGTTTAAGGGTGCCGAAGCCCCCGCATCCGCGACGGAAGATCGCGGATTTCGCTCGCAGCATCCAACTGACGAGGTAAGTGATTCGACCCCTTTACGGGACACTTGTGGTAAACAGATTGATTCTAAGAGGGTTTCAATCTCTCTTTTCCTTTGGCAGGAATGGATGGAGAAGGCCGAGCAGCTCATCTGTCCGGCTCCCATGCCAGAAGACCCAGTGAACGTCCGTCTAGCAGGGCTGCTGGTTCCGGCACCGCACGTGGTGCCGAAGAAGAAGGCCAAGAAGGTGGCCACGGGGACTCGAAAGAGTTCCCGCAATCAAGCGTCCGACGACGAGGCGGACTCCTCCCCCGAAGACGAGGAGGAGGAAGAAGACTCTCTTCCGGAGGAGGGAGAGAGGAAGAGGAAGGCTTCCCCAATAGGGGAGGCCGAAGGGTCCAAGAGGGGGAGAACTATCCCCCCGGACAGTTCTGCCAACACCATCGTTCGCGAGGAACAGTGGCCTCCAAGGGCCAGGCCTCCGGCGAGATCGTAAGTATCCGGATCCCTGATATGCAATTTCTTTTGCGTCACCTAGTGTCCTACTAATGCTGCATACTGTCCGCAGTCCGGCCGATGATGATCTCCCCGCTTCATCGAGCGGGTCGTTGGCCCCGTCGGATGTGGATTCACTTCCGACTGCCTCTACCCCCCGCGCCGATGAGGACGCCAAGGTGGGATCCCAGAGAGGGACCCATCAGGAGGAGGCTCCGGAGGCGCCGCCAGGCAGCCTCCCGGACTTTGCGCCGGACTCTACATCGGAACCTGCAGCGGTTCCAGAGTCCGGCAGGCGGCCCCTTCGAAATAAGGGCAAGACTGTGACACCGGCGGCCTCCGTCCAACCGGAGGCGCCGGACAACTTGTTGGAGGCGCTTAAAGGCGCTTCCATCGAGGAAGAACACCGCACTATCATGAGTGCGGTGATTCAGAAGGTTCAGCTCGCCAAGAGCGGGCTGACCGAAGCCTGCAGTAGCCTTCTAACAGGCTTTGAGGTAAGAAGTTATAATTGTGTAATGTAATACCGCATAGACAGTAGCCCCTGATGCTCAGTTCGGTGTTCGGAAAGAAAAGCCGGACTGAGGATCTAAGAAGATATACGCAGGGTTGCTTAAAATATGTCAATATGGGTTTGCAGGCTGCGCTGCTGACCTCTGCCGCACTGACTGCGGAGGTCGGTGCGTTGAAGCAGGATCTCGAGCGGTCCGAGCAAGAGCTCGGCCATGCCAAGAAGCAGCTCGAGGACAAAGAAGGTGAGTAACACCACTTTGAATAGTTAGCTTACAGAAAAGGATTTTGGTTGCAATAAAATTAACAAGGATAATATGGGTATTGCAGGGGCCACGAACGAGGTGGCAGCCCTGAAGGAGGTTGTGTCCGCCGCCGAACGCAGTGCGGCCGCGGAAAGGGCTGAGCGAGAAAAGCAGGAGGCACGGATGGCGGAAGTATGGCAAGAGCTCCAGCCTCTCATGGAGAAGCATGAGAGCTTGGAGCGTGACTCCAAGACTCGAGAGTCCAAGCTTGCCTCGGCTCTCGAAAGTGCCAAGTCCGCCAAGGCCGAGGCCGTAAGGCCCTTCAGGAGGTTGAAGATGTAAAGAAGATAGCGGCGGGTAAGGCATTTTTCATGCAAAGCAAGCATGTTAATGTAAACTACCTGACACTTACCCGCATTCGGAGCTCTCCAGGGGCGTTTGCAGATCTGCCGCGTAGTGCGTCCGATGCCGCCGCATTCTATCGTGGCAAGGAGGGGAGCTTGACGGAGAAGGTCTTCTGGTCTCAATACGCTGAGGCCGGCCATCCGGTGCCCCCTAGCGACCAGCTGAAGCAGTTGGTCGAACTCCACAAGGTAGCTGAGGAGGCCATGAAGGGCCTTATAGTCCGGCTGTGGCCTGGACAGGTCATGCCTGGGAGCTACTTCGGCCTCGTGCGGCGGCTGGTGGATGCGTGCCTCTGGGTGGAGGTCATCAAGCGCTCCGCCTGTATTGAAGGTGCTCGTCGGGCCCTTGCCCGCACAAAGGTGCACTGGGGCAGGCTGGATGCGGAGAAGCTTCTCACTGACCCGTCGCCACTGGGCAAGGAGTATCGTATGCCCGAAATGTATTATAAAACTGTCCTGAAGGGAGCCCGCGATATTGCGGATGAATGCCCCAGAGATGTAATTTTTGAGTAAACTCGCTATGTATTATCCTATGCGCTGAAAACTTTGTTCATATGCGCATTAAGCAACGCTTGTTTAATTTAAAATATTACCGTGTGTGTGGCCATTTATAAAATCTGAGAGATGGCAAGTCGTTGGCTTTAGCCCCCGAGCCGCGAGTGCTGGGGTGTTCGGGATAAACTTGAGCACTCTTGCTCCCATTTTTGGGTCCATCTAGGGAGGCGCTCAACACAACGAACAAGGCAACCGGATTTATAATGCTTGAACACTGTCACTTAGCCATAGAATTCTATAATTTTAAATTTCGGCGAAGCCCCTGGTATTCGGAAGACCGAATCCGGGGCCCTATCCACGCCTTCGTCGGACATTTATCCAGAACTTCGCTCGAAGCGGTGTGAGTCTTTAAGGACTCGAAAAGACCTCTCGAACAGCGACCAGTCTCTCGCCTTATCATGCCGGTCAGTTTTAGCTTTCTCCACTGAGGCGCTCGCCCGGCTCAACCGGGTCGCAATCGCAGTGGTTCTCCCAGTGCCACCTCAGCCGACAGAACGGAACGTAAGGCACCAAAACGTGGGAGCCGAGCAAACCCAACTATTGACCCAAGACATGATTCGGAGCCGATTCATATAATGATATAAGTTCGGGGTGCCGCACTTATTAAAGTGTTCGGACTTATCACACCATAATGTGGGGAACATAAGCCCCTGGTGTATTAGACCGTACCAAAATATACGGGTGCAAGATGTCCTGTAATGAACATATATATATAAAAAGTAGGGACATTTACATCTATGCCCTTAACTCGAACCCACGACTAAGTTTTGCCCCTAATTTTTAGGTATGCTCAGTTTTGCCCCTCCGCCGTTAGTGTCACTTATAGAAATGCCCTTTTGCGCCATTGCCGTCTGGTCAAAGGACTTTGACCACCCAGAAAAAAATAGCAAAAAAAATCAAAAAAAATCTGAAATTTTGTGGGATCGAAGATAGTCATGTCCGCAAGGCGCGTGCAAATTTGTGCGTCGTTCGGACACCCTGGGAGCTCGTAGCAAAGGAAATCATAAAGTTTGTACGCATGTGAAAAGTAAATTCAAAAAAATAGAAAAAAATATCAAAAAAAATAATGAAATTTTGGGGGCTGAAGATACTTAGGTGCACAAAATGTGTGCACATTTTTGTTGTGTTTGGACATCGTAGGAGCTCGCGGAGAAAAAAACAAAGTTTAGCTCCTACGAGCTCCTACGGGCTCCTACGATGTCCAAACACAACAAAAATGTGCACACATCTTGTGCACCTAAGTATCTTCAGTCCCCCAAAATTTCATATTTTTTTGATTTTTTTTTCTATTTTTTCGAATTTACTGTTCACATGCGTACAAAATATATGATTTCCTTTGCCACGAGCTCCCAGGGTGTTCGAACGACACACAAATTTGCACGCGCCTTGCGGACATGACTATGTTCGATCCCACCAAATTTCAGATTTTTTTGATTTTTTTTGCTATTTTTTTCTGGGTGGTCAAAGTCCTTTAACTAGACGGTAACGGTGCAAAAGGGCATTTCTATAAGTGACACTAACGGCGGAGGGGCAAAACTGAGCATACCTAAAAATTAGGGGCAAAACCGAGTAGTGGGTTCGAGTTAGGTGCAGAGCTGGAATTGGCCCCTAAAAAGTAATGTAATTGCAGTCGAAAAGTGCTACATTATTTATTAAAGGAAGTCTGCTATGAGTGCGGACTAATACAAATAGTGCGGTAGGCAAGGGATTTGGACTAATTAAGCATGTCCCCCTCCAGGGAAGAGCTGCGGACTTGGTGTATATAATCGAATTTAATGCTCGTAATTGAGACCACCTGAGTGTTCGTCGCAGCCTTCTTTCTTCCCTGGCTATTGCATTGTGGGTTCGGCAGGTTCACCGCCGGACAGGGCCTCTGGTTAACGGAGTCCTGTGTATACAAAGAAGGAAAATGATAATAAATAAAAAAAGGGGGGCACACTTGCGAGCCCCTGGTGTGGTCGAGCCGCACTCTGGGTCCATTGTGATCGTGCCCCTTCCCCTGCGCCCATGGTATCTCCAAAGCGTAATGATGTACGCGGAGGGTTGTTCTTGCAATCATGCGAGGGCAGGGGTTAGGGCCGCATTGCTACACGTGCTCTGATCGTGCCAGGTTGTCTTGGTTGGTATTGCTTCAGGCGCGTTTTGCTGTATCCGGCCGTTTAACGGCCGGACTCGAAAATTGCCTTAAAAGGCTGCTCTGTACTTCTGCCGTGAGAGCCGCTGTATGTTCCTCCGTTCGGAGGGAGCGTTTCGTATTTCTGTTGACCGTGATGACTCTATGAGGGCCTGGCATCTTGAGCTTGAGGTATGCATAATGCGGCACCGCATTGAACTTTGCAAACGCGGTTCGTTCGAGCAGAGCGTGATAGCCGCTGCAAAATGGGACTATGTCGAAGATTAACTCTTCACTCCGGAAATTATCCGGGGATCCGAAGACCACTTCCAGTGTGACTGAGCCCGTACAATTGGCTTCCACACCTGGTATGACACCTTTAAAGTTTGTCTTTGTAGGTTTAATCCTTGAGGGGTCTATGCCCATCCTGCACACTGTATCCTGATAAAGCAGGTTTAGGCTACTACCGCCGTCCATCAGGACTCTCGTGAGGTGAAATCCATCGACGATTGGGTCTAAAACCAATGCGGCGAATCCGCCATGGCGTATGCTGGTCGGATGGTCTCTTCGATCGAAAGTGATCTGACAAGAGGACCATGGATTGAACTTTGGGGCGACAGGCTCCATTGCATAGACGTCCCTTAGTGCACGCTTCCTCTCCCTCTTGGGTATATGGGTTGCGTAAATCATGTTCACCGTCCGCACTTGTGGGGGAAAACCCTTCTGTCCTCTATTGTTTGGCGATCGGGTCTCCTCCTCGTCGTTGCTATTTAGCCCCTTGTCATTGTTTTCGGAAATTAACTTGCCTGCCTGCTTGAACACCCAGCAATCTCTGTTGGTGTGATTGGCTGGCTTTTCGGGGGTGCCATGTATTTGGCATAAGCGGTCGAGTATTCGGTCCAAGTTGGACGGACCCGTAGTGGTTCTTTTGAATGGCTTCTTCCGCTGACCGGGTTTAGAGCCTCGGAATCCGGCGTTGACTGCCGTATCCTCCTTATCGTCGCCATTAATGCGGCGTTTGTTTTTGTTTCGACGTGACCTGCTGTTGTGGTTCTTAGTATCTGGACTGCCAGAATTTTTATTGAGGTTGTTGCTGCGAGCTAGCCAGCTATCCTCTCCCGCGCAAAAGCGGGTCATTAATGATGTGAGTGCTGCCATGGATTTCGGATTTTCCTGTCCCAGGTGCCGGGCTAGCCACTCGTCGCGGATGTTATGTTTGAAGGCTGCAAGGGCCTCTGTATCCGAACAATCGACGATTTGGTTTTTCTTTGTCAAGAACTGTGTCCAGAATTGTCTGGCCGATTCCTCTGGCTGCTGAATTATGTGGCTTAGGTCATCGGCGTCTGGTGGCCGCACATACGTGCCCTGGAAATTGTCGAGGAATGCGGCTTCCAGGTCTTCCCAACACCCAATTGACTCTGCGGGTAAGTTGTTAAGCCAATGCCGAGCTGGTCCTTTAAGCTTGAGTGGGAGGTACTTGATGGCATGGAGATCGTCGCCGTGGGCCATGTGGATGTGAAGGAGATAATCTTCAATCCAAACCGCGGGGTCTGTTGTGCCGTCGTAGGATTCGATGTTTACGGGTTTAAACTCTTCAGGGATTTGATGATCCATTACTTCGTCAGTGAAGCATAGCGGGTGTGCGGCGCCTCTATATTGAGCAATATCACGACGCAGCTCGAGAGAGTGTTGTCTGCTGTGTTCGGCCCGGCCAGGGTTATTGTATCCGGCGTGACGGTATTCGTCATGGGTCGTGGGGCGCCCTCGTGATCCGTAGATGGATCTGGATTGCCTTGCTTTGTCCTTCAATACGTCTCGCAAGTCTGGCGCGTTCCCTCTTGGCTTCGTACTTTTGGAGCGATGCCGGGGTACGGTCTTTGTGGAGGGTCTGGATGCCTCTCTGTCGCGACCACGGGGTGGTCGGTCGGCCGTATCGTGCGCTGGTGATGAAGGTATGTATGCTTGCTCCTCTAATCGGGGGAGCAACTTGTGTCTGGGGTAGCTTTTGGAGGGGCATTCGAGTTTAAACTCTTCGGCCGCGAGGACCTCGGTCCATCGATCGACCAGCAGGTCCTGATCAGCTTGAAGCTGCTGCTACTTTTTCTTTAGGCTATTTGCCGTGGCGATAAGCCTGCGTTTAAAACGCTCTTGTTCGACGGGATCCTCGGGCACGACGAATTCGTTGTCGTTGAGGCTTGCCTCGTCTTCGGAGGGAGGTATATAGTTATAATCCTCGACCTCTTCATCGGCCGCCCTCTCGTGGGGGTTTGCTTCTGCGTCCTCCTGCGCTGAGTCTTGCTGGAGGGGATTATCTTCGGCACTCTCTGTGGTATTGTTATCTCCTGTGCCGGAATCTCCATTCTTGCTGTGGCGGGATTTAGAGCGGCGCCGCTGACGCCGGCGCTTGGGCTGTTTCTTTAAGGAATTTGCCTCCGCTACTTCTTCGCCGTCCCCGTCCTTTGGGGTGTCCACCATGTATATGTCGTATGATGAGGTGGTCTTCCAGTGCCCTGTAGGCGCTGGTTCCTGTTTGTCTCCGGCATCATCGTCCATAGCGTCGATGTCTTCGGAGTCGTAGTCTAGTATGTCGGTAAGATCGTCGATAGTGGCTACAAAATGGCTGGTGGGTGGGCTCTGAATTTGTTCGTCGTCCGTATCCCAACCATCCTGGCCATAGTCCGGCCAGGACTCTCCCGATAGCGAGAGATGCTTTAGCGAATTTAGGATGTCGCCAAAGGGCGAGTATTGGAAGATGTCCGCGGCGGTGAATTCCATAACCGGCTCCCAATCCGATTCGATTGGCAGGGGCGCGGGAGGTCCGGATTCCGGCAAGGAGTCCGGCACCTCGGAATCACGAGTTTCGCGAGGGACAAGGTTGGTGTTTGGCTCCATCACCGTGGAAGTTGAAGCCCCCGAGGTGGTGTCCATCCACCGGTCCTCGATCTGGGCGATCGGCTCCGGACTAAGGCCGGGGCGGATTCGTGCGTGGACACCAAGGCACTGTTCGGTGGCAGAGCTAGATCATGCCCATCGCAACAGTGCGGCGCGCTTGGCTTTGGCTCGAGCCTGTCGAAGATCAAATCCCCATGGATGTCGGCTATGAAGTTTAGGCTTCCGAATCTGACCTGATGGCCAAGTGAATTAGCCCGCAATGCGAAGCCGCCGAATACGAAGATCTGTCCGGGGAGAAAAGTCTCACCCTGGACAGCATTGTTGATTGAAGATGCCATCGAGCCTATCGGTGACGACACAGAGGAACTCTCAATAAAAGCACCAATGTCGGTGTCAAAACCAGCGGATCTCGGGTAGGGGGTCCCGAACTGTGCGTCTAGGCAGATGGTAACAGGAGACAAGGGACACGATGTTTTACCCAGGTTCGGGCCCTCTTGATGGAGGTAAAACCCTACGTCCTGCTTGATTAATATTGATGATATGGGTAGTACAAGAGTGGATCTACCACGAGATCAAGGAGGCTAAACCCTAAAGCTAGCCTATCGTATGATTGTTGTGATGTATGTTGTGTCCTACGGACTAAAGCCCTCCAGTTTATATAGACACCGGAGGAGGCTAGGGTTACACAGAGTCGGTTACAATGGTAGGAGATCTACATATCCGTATTGCCAAGCTTGCCTTCCACGCCAAGGAAAGTCCCATCCGGACACGGGACGGAGTCTTCAATCTTGTATCTTCGTAGTCTTGGAGTCCGGCGGACGATGATAGTCCGGCTGTCCGGACACCCCCTAGTCCAGGACTCCCTCACAAGCCTTCAAACTTTATTGTATATATTTGTTTAGGCATGACTGCAACAGCTATTTATTTTTGGTGTGTGCATCAAATTACATGTTTAAAGTTTATTATGTAGTTCATAAACAAAAGTTTGTCCTTTCTCAATTTAAGTTTTCAGTTGTACAACCAAGTTCCTTCTTCATACCATGTAAATTAAACTATACAGAGCAAGTGATCTTCTTTTGCACTACATTTATGCTTCTGTTCTTCATCCGTAATCCAGTGGTGTGGTGAACCTACCCACTACAGCACAATGTCATATTCTGTAATGTCTTAACTATGAACAATGTCATATCATTCTACTACTCCCTCCGTACGAAAATACTTGTCATTGAAATGGATGTATCTAGATGTATTTTAGTTCTAGACACATCCATTTTCATGACAAGTAATTCCGGACAGATGGAGTATTATTTAAACCGTCTCTTTATTTGCCAATCTGAAATGGGATAAATTGACATCACACTAACCGTTGATACTTATGAGTTCTTGATCTATAATCCAGTGGTGTCGTGAAGCTGCCAACTCCTTCACAATGTCATTTCCGGCCATGTCTTGACCTGAACAATACCATATTGTGTTAATGCAATTTTAAACTGTGTCACTTTATTCGTCAGTAAGAACTGTGATGAATTGTCAGCACTGATACTTGTATGTGCAAAACCTGTCATTTGTCTGCTTGTTTATCTTTCAGAGTAAGGAAGATATAAGTGTTGAACAAGCGCAGTCTCATCATCTTGCTCAGTGATACGTCTCCAACGTATCTATAATTTTTGATTGCTCCATGCTACTTTATCTACTATTTTAGGCAATATTGGGCTTTATTATCCACTTTTATATTAATTTTGGGACTAACCTATTAACCGGAGGCCCAACCCAGATTTGTTGTTTTATGCCTATTTCGGTGTTTCGAGGAAAAGGAATATCAGACGGAGTCAAAATGGAACGAAATCAACTGGAGAAGTTATTTTTGGAAGGAAACCCACCTGATGGACTTGGACCCCACGTTAGAAGATACGGGAGGTGCTCGCGAGGGTGGGGGGGCGCCCACCCCCCCCGGGCGCGCCCCCTGGCTCGTGGGGCCCCCGTAGCTCCACCGACGTACCCCCTGCACCCATATATACCTACGTACCCTAAAACTTCCAGAACAGAAGATAGATCGGGAGTTCCGCCGCCGCAAGCTTCTGTAGCCACTAAAAACCAATCGGGACCCTATTCCGGCACCCTGCCGGAGGGGGATCCCATCACCGGAGGACATCTTCAACATCCCGGCGCTATCCATGACGATAAGGGAGTAGTTCACCCTCGGGGCTGAGGGTATGTACCAGTAGCTACGTGTTTGATCTCTCTCTCTCTCGTGTTCTCTCTCGTGTTCCATCTATGGCACGATCTTGATGTATCCCGAGCTTTGCTATTGTAGTTGGATCTTATGATGTTTCTCCCCCTCTACTCTCTTGTGATGAATTGAGTGTCCCCTTTGAAGTTATCTTATTGGATTGAGCCTTTATGAGAACACTTGATGTATGTCTTTGATGTATGTTTTGGTGATCAACTTGCGGGTTTCGTGACATTGGGAACCTATGCATAGGGGTTGGCACACGTTCTTGACTCTCCGGTAGAAACTTTGGGGCACTCTTTGAAGTACTTTGTGTTGGTTGGATGAATCTGAGATTGTGTGATGCATATCGTATAATCATGCCCACGGATACTTGAGGTGACAATGGAGTATCTAGGTGACATTAGGGTTTTGGTTGATTTGTATCTTAAGGTGTTATTCTAGTATGAACTCTATGATGAATCGAGCGGAAAGAATAACTTTATGTTATTTTACTACGAACTCTTGAATAGATAGAATAGAAAGGATAACTTTGAGGTGGTTTCGTACCCTACCATAATCTCTATGTTTGTTCTGCGCTATTAGTGGCTTCGGAGTGACTCTTTGTTGCATGTTGAGGGCTTGTCATATTATCTATC
This sequence comes from Triticum dicoccoides, assembly GCF_002162155.2. Taxonomy (NCBI): domain Eukaryota; kingdom Viridiplantae; phylum Streptophyta; class Magnoliopsida; order Poales; family Poaceae; genus Triticum; species Triticum dicoccoides. Next base: position 184,414,769 of record NC_041385.1, on the reverse strand, counting down.
TATGTTATTATTGTTGAGAGAACTTGCACTAGTGAAAGTATGAACCCTAGGCCTTGTTTCCTATCATTGCAATGCCGTTTACACTCACTTTTATCATTAGTTACCTCGCTGTTTTTATTATTTCAGATTACAAATACCTTTATCTACTATCTATTTTGCACTTGTATCACCATCTCTTTGCCGAACTAGTGCACCTATACAATTTACCATTGTATTGGGTGTGTTGGGGACACAAGAGACTCTTTGTTATTTGGTTGCAGGGTTGTTTGAGAGAGACCATCTTCATCCTACGCCTCCTACGAATTGATAAACCTTAGGTCATCCACTTGAGGGAAATTTGCTACTGTCCTACAAACCTGTGCACTTGCAGGCCCAACAACGTCTACAAGAAGAAGGTTGTGTAGTAGACATCAAGCTCATTTCTAGCGCCGTTGCCGGGGAGGCTGGGTAAAGGGTACTCACACTCCGTCACTAAGCTCTTTTCTGGCGAGGTGAGTGCTTGAAGGTATATCTTTAGATCTTGCAATTGAGTCTTTTTGTTTCTTGTTTTAGCACTAGTCTAGTTTATAAAACAAAACTACAAAAAAATGGAGTTAAGTTTGTCTCAAACGCTTCACCTTTTTAATATCTTTCGTGAAAATGATGGGAAGGAAAATTGTGCTCAAGTGCTAGAAGAAGAATTACATAGAATGCTTGGCATGAAATATGTGAATGATGAGCATGATTGCAATGTTGTTAGTATGAATTCCTTGAATATCCATGATGCTAATGATATGCAGAGCCACAAGCTTGGGGAAGCTATATATGTTTGATGAATATGATATATTTTGTCCCCCATGCTTTGATGAGCAAATTTACTATGATGATAACATGGCTCCTATTTATGATGATTATTGTGATGATACATATGCTATAAAGAAGAAGTTTGCTTATGTGGAGAGTATTAAAAATTCTATGCTTGTAGATCGTGAAAAGAATGCTTTAGGTGCTGGTTATATTGTTGAATTCATTCATGATGCTACTGAAAATTATTATGAGGGAGGAACATATGCTTGTAGGAATTGCAATAATGTCAAGTTTCCTCTCTATATGCTTAAATTCTTGAAGCTATGCTTGTTGTGCCATCCTATGCTAGTTGATTATTGTTCCCATAAGTTGTTTTCTCACAAAATCCCTATGCATAGGAAGTGGGTTAGGCTTAAATGTGCTAGTCATATGCTTCATGATGCTCCCGTTATGTTTCAATTCTTATCTTTTATGTGAGCATCATTGTCATCATCATGCCTAGCTAGAAAGGCATTAAAGAAAAGCGCTTGTTGGGAGACAACCCAATATTTATCCTTACTGTTTTTGTGTGTACACATGATTATGATACTGTAGTAATCATGTTTTATAGCTTTTGTTTCAATAAAGTGCCAAGTAGAACCTTTGGGAAGACTTGGGTGAAGTTTATGTGATCTTGCTGTGAAAAACAGAAACTTTAGCGCTCACGAGATTAGCTGCCATTTTTTACTGGAGAGTGATTTTAGGTTGATTCTTTTTGCAGATGATTAAAATACAAATTAATCAGGTCCAGAAATTTATTTCATAATTTTTGGGGTTCCAGAAGTATAGGGTTTATACATATTACTACAGACTGTTCTGTTCTTGACCGATTCTGTTTTCTATGTGTTGTTTGCTTATTTTGATGAATCTATGAGTAGTATCGGAGGGTATGAACCATAGATAAGTTGGAGTACAGTAGATATTACACCAATATGAATTTAGAATGAGTTCTTTACAGTAACTAAGTGGTGGTTTTATTTTCTTATATTAACGGAGCTTACAAGTTTTGTGTTCAGTTTTGTGTGGTTGAAGTTTTCATGTTTTGGGTAAAGATTCAATGGACTATGGAACAAGGAGTGGCAAGAGCCTAATCTTGGCGATTCCCAAGGCACCCCAAGGTAATATTCAAGGACAACCAAGAGTCTAAGCTTGGGGATGCCCCGGAAGGCATCCCCTCTTTCGTCTTCGTTCATCGGTAACTTTACTTGGAGCTATATTTTTATTCACCACATGATATGTGTTTTGCTTGGAGAATCATTTTCTTTTGTTAGTTTTTGCTTGCTGTTAGTTAGAATAATGTTTTTGCATCTTTAGTTTCAATAAAAAGGTCAAGGATAGCCTTTGCCATGCTTATTTTGCTAGTTTGCATGTTGCTGTTTGAAAACAGAAAGTTTACCGCTGTTGCAAAAATTCCCTAGAAAAGTCAGAGCATGGTCTAATGTTGAATCTTTTTGCATATTGAGATCTGATAAATTTATTACAGTGGCAATTTTTGTTCATAATTTTTGGAGTCAGGGAAGTATTGATACTCTTGCATTCTTTACAGACTGTACTGTTTTGGCAGATTGCTGTTATGGTTGCATTGTTTGCATATGTTTGCTTGGTTAATGATTCTATTTGAGGATAGGAGTGTTAAATATACAGAGGCATTTAGTATTCAATGTTGAATAATAATTTTAGTGATTTGTTACAGTAGAATATGATAAGGTTTTGCATTGGTCTATACTAACCTATCTCACGAGTTCTTGTTGAGTTTGTTGTGAATGAAGCTTTTGATAAAAAGAGAAACCATGATATGAGAGGAATTAAGGAGACACAAAAGTTCAAGCTTGGGGATTCCCAAGGCACCCCAAGATAATATTTCAAGAAGTCTCAAGCATCTAATCTTGGGGATGCCCCGGTAGGCATCCCACCTTTCTTCTTCAACAACTATCGGTTAGTATAGGTTGAGCCTAAGTTTTTGCTTCTTCACATGAGTTGTGCTATCCTTGCATTGTCATTTTCTTTAGCTTTGCTTGATGTTTGGATAAAGTATCAAGATCTGGAATTATTAAATGGGAGAGTCTTCGCATAGTTGCATAATTATTCGACTACTCATCGATCTTCACTTATATCTTTCGGAGTAGTTTTCGTTATTGCTCTAGTACTTCACTTATATCTTTTAGAGCACGGTGGTGGATTTGTTTTAAAGAAACTATTGATCTCTCATGCTTCACTTAGAATATTTTGAGAGTCTTTAATAGCATGGTAATTTGCTTAATGTTAATATACTTGGTGTTCAAGATATGTGAAACTTTCTTTTGAGTGAATTGAATACTAAGATAAGTTTGATGCTTGATAATTGTTTTGAGATATGGAGGTGATAATATCAAAGTCGTGCTAGTTGAGTAATTGTGAATTTGAGAAATTCTTGTGTTGAAGTTTGCAAGTCCCGTAGCATGCACGTATGGTTAAAGTTGTGTAACAAATTTGAAACATGAAGTGTAGCTGGCTTGTGCATCCTTATGAGTGGCGGTCGGGGACGAGCGATGGTCTTTTCCTACCAATCTATCCCCCTAGGACCATGCGCGTAGTACTTGGTTTTTGACGACTTCTAAATTTTTGAAATAAGTATATGAGTTCTTTTGACTAATGTTGAGTCCATGGATTATACACACTCTCACCTTTCCGCCTTTGCTAGCCTCTTCGGTACCGTGCATTGCCCTTTCTCACCTTGAGAGTTGGTGCAAACTTCGCCGGTGCATCCAAACCCCGTGATACGATACGCTCTATCACCCATAAACCTCCTTATATCTTCCTCAAAATAGCCACCATACCTACCTATTATGGCATTTCCATAGCCATTCCGGGATATATTGCCATGCAACTTCCATCATCATCATCATGACATACATTACTTTTGTCATATTGCCATTGCATGATCATGTAGTTGACATCGTATTTGTGGCAAAGCCACCATGCATTATTTTTCATACATGTCACTCTTGATTCATTGCACCATCCCGGTACACCGCCGGAGGCATTCATATAGAGTCATATCTTGTTCTAAGTTTCGAGTTGTAATCCTTATGTTGTAATCAATAGAAGTGTGATGATCATCATTATTAGAGCATTGCCCCCAAAAAAAGGCCAAAAAAAAGAAAGGCCCAAAAAAAGAAAGGCCCAAAAAAAGAAAGGCCAAAAGAAAAAAAAGGCCCAAAAAAATTAAAATAATAATAAAAAGGGCAATGCTACTATCTCTTTTTCCACACTTGTGCTTCAAGTAGCACCTTGTTCTTCATGTAGTGAGTCTCATATATTGTGCTTCAAAGTAGCACCTTGTTCTTCATGTAGTGAGTCTCATAAGTTGTCTTTTTATACTAGTGGGAATTTTTCATTATAGAACTTGGCTTGTATATTCCTACGATGTGCTTCCTCAAATGCCCTAGTTCTTCATGTGCAAGCAAGTTGGATGCACACCCACTAGTTTTCTTTTGTTGAGCATTCATATCTCTAGTGCATCCATTGCATGGCAATCCCTACTCCTCATGTTGACATCAATTGATGGGCATCTCCATAGCCCGTTGATTAGCCTCGTCAATGTGAGACTTTCTCCTTTTTTGTCTTCTCCACACAATCCCCATCATCATATTCTATCCCACCCATAGTGCTATATCCATGGCTCACGCTCATGTATTGCATGAAGGTTGAAAAAGTTTGAGATTATTTAAGTATGAAACAATTGCTTGGCTTGTCATCGGGGGTATAGAAGTTGGGAACATCTTTGTGTGACGAAATGAAGCATAGCCTAACTATATGATTTTGTAGGGATAAACTTTCTTTTGCCATGCTGTTTTGAGAAGACATGATTTCTTGATTAGTATGCTTGAAGTATTATTATTTTTGTGTCAATATGAACTTTTGTCTTGAATCTTTCGGATCTGAATATTCATGTCATGCAGCTGCGTCTCCGGCCCGCCCATTATGGTCCGCAAAATCTTGTGGGCCTTTAGTTGGGCCGGCCCATTTAAACTTGATGGGCCGGTCCACGAGTCAACATATCATAGGCGCATCTCGCCCATTGGATGAGTGACACCTGTGCCAGCGCAGACCTGACACGTGTCTCCTCCAGCCAATGATGATTTTACACGTGGAAAATCCCCATTGGTCAGGGCTATTAACGGGTTATCGGATCCAAAACCCGACCCGATAGCTTAACGGTGTTCCGTTACGGTGGATGCCACGTGTCAGTCACCCTTGACGAAAGCACTTCTGTGACGCGCGATTTATCGTCATGGAAGTGGACACTTCCGTGATGATAATTTTGGGAATGTCATGGAACACTTCTACGACAACACAGGTATGACTATCTTGATTCTGTCATAAATTTGTCATGGATGTACATGCATGACAAAAAACGTTACCTACTGTGACAAACACGTATCATCACGGAAGTGTATCTTTTTGTAGTGTCACGGGTGAAGGCCAGACATCCTACCTCGTAAGGTAGGCCGCCGTAGCCTCCCAGTGCTAGGTGGTCCGTAGCGGGCCCTGCCTGCCCGTCCGACTGGTGGCGCGCGCCACGCCTGCGCTCGATGGTGGTTCGAGCGTCTTCATGAACTCGCTCCAGAAAAATTTGGCGTTGGTCACGGTGGATTCGCGGGTCGGACGATGCTATGGAGATATCATCATGAGCGTCGTCGCAACGGACCGACACCCGCAGTGGTCGAGATGGAGGAGGGGAGTGCACCGTGGCCGCATCGCCTTCGGCCCGGCCTCCACTGGCGTGCGGTGGCCCGACGGAGCGACGACCTATGGGTCCTGCCGGCCGCAACTCATCATTGTTGGCGATGCCCTCTAGACTCCGGACGGTGGCCCTCCATTCATCGAGTTTCTCTGCTGCGGGAGGAAAATCAAGGAGCAGCTGCACACGTGCTAGGGCTTCTGCTGGCGTGGGTGGTGGCGAAAGCTATGTCGACCGCGATGCGCCTCGACTTCTAACCGCGTTACAAGGAGCCGCGTCACGGCCCCGCAGCCGTTCGCCATCCCCGTCAGCACCTTGGCGCGCATGCTAGCCTTCCTCATCATGTGAAGGGCGCATGTGACTCTTCCCAGGACGGCGCCCAGGGTCACCAGCAGGGCGGCGCTGCTCGTCACGCACAACCTGAGAAGAGCGAGCCGTGGGTGCCGGTGTTGGCATCTTGGAGGCCGCCGTGCAGCCGTCGGGCGGGATGATGGTGCCCCTGGAGGTTCCCGCACCGCCTGCGGGGTGGGGGGGGTGGGGGTGGCAACTCCATCTCTAGAGCCCACAACTGGTCTCTCGTCGCCTGGCGCGCAAACGACGCCGCTCGCCAGGCCTGGACCGCCAGGGTGACGTGGATGTTTGCGGGCCACGCCACAGGTTCTCTCCGCGACTGGCCCGCTACTGGTCCGCATCGATACTAGCAATCCGGTCCCGAATGAACCGATCGCCGTGGTCATCCTCTTCTTAGGATCCATGGCGATGATGAACAGCTAGGTCAACTGCTAGACCGGATTCTCACAATTGCGCCCCCTACCTGGCACGCCAAAGATGTCGGTGGGAAACGACACCTATGGGATCACAAGAATCCCTAGTATGGTTGTGGGCCACGGGGTTGTGAGAAGAGCAGGATTAGTAATTGACACAAGGATCATTTACCCAGGTTCGGGCCACAAGGGTGCGTAAAACCCTAGTCCTGCTTGGTGGATGTATTGAGTGTTCTTGAGCTCTCGAACTAGCTACGGGTGCTATGTGGTTTGAAAGAGCCGAATCCTTTTACTATATGCCATGGGCCTCCTTTTATAGGCGAAAGGGGCTGCCACAGTGGCACACAGGAGATGGAAAGGCCTACAGTATTGTGAGCTTATCGCCCGTATTACAGGACAAGATGCATTTAATGCATGGCTTAGGTGTCCCTCATTTTACCGGGGACAGGAACGAGGCTCGTCCCGTCCGTCACCGCTCCTCCTCGCTTCGACACGCGCCCTGGCCAGCGATGCATGCGGCTCCATGTAGGCAGGCAAGCAGCTGAGGTGGCGCGATGGTGGACCCTCCACGAAGATCTGCATGCCGCCACGCAGGTGCGTGCTGATTTGGCCTGGAAGCTGCATGTTGCCACGCAGGTGCCTGCCCAGCTGGTTGGGCCAGCAGTTGCATGCGAATGGCGGCGGGGAGTTGGTCGGTGCGGGCCTGGCAGTGGCCCTGGTGTCGCCTCTGGCAAGGGTCTTGTCGGGTGGCCCGGCAAGGGTATTGCCGGGTGGCCCGGCAAGGGTCTTGCCGTGGCGCGTTGGCATCCCCGGCAAGGATCTTGCCAGGGGTCTTATGGATTTCTTCGGTAAGGATCTTGACGAGGAGTGTTGCCTTCCAATCCTCATCTGATCTTGAGCATTCTATGTCTTCATAAAGATCTGCATGGCACCACAGAGGTGCCTCCCGAACCCTGGTCCAACGTGGTTGTTGACATTGGAGGCCATGGGTTCAAGGGTGGCTCGCTGTGCTGGTGTGGGCGAGCTGCCCTAGCAAGGGCCTTGCCAGGGCTGCTGAGGTTGCCCCCGGCAAGGGTCTTGGCGGGGAAACCTGCTTCGTCCATCTGCACTTTGTGGCCTTGGTCCTTGATGTTGCCTTGTTTATCTTGAGCCTTCGGCTTCTCTCCGGCATCCCTCCTTTGCCATGCTATGTGCGGCCATGGCGTGTGGCTCTGACTACCCGTGCACAAGTAAAGGGGTCAAAAGGATAGTCCCTAATTTTGTACACCGACACACGAGGGGCCCACGAGGGTGGGGGCGCGCCCACCCCCCTAGGGTGCGCCTTGAACCCTCGTGGCCGCCTTGGATGCTTCTTGACGTCCACTCCGAGTCTCCTCGATTGCGTTTGTTCCAAAAAGATCGCTCCCGTAGGTTTCATTCCGTTTGGACTCCGTTTGATATTCCTTTTCTTCGAAACACTGAAATAGGCAAAAAAACAGGAATTCAGGCTGGGCCTCCGGTTAGTAGGTTAGTCCAAAAAATGATATAAAAGTGTAAAGTAAAGCCCATAAACATCCAAAAAAGGTAATATAATAGCATGGAACAATCTCAAATTATAGATACATTGGAGACGTATCAGTGTCCATCGCCGAAGTTAGCCCTACAAATCCGCAGACTCCCACCCAGCTTTCACCCTTAGACGAAGCACTGGGCTTAATTCGGTCTCTTGCCATTACGGAAGCTTGGCCTTCGAACTGCACCCAGCTTGGGCTGGGGCTAGGAGTGGGGAATTTTATGACCCGCCCACCACCCACTTAATAGCCATTGTCGAGGATTTAACCGACATGCTAGACTGCTTGTCCGAAGACATCGACGGTATGGACGACGATGACAACGCCAAATTAGGCAAAGTCCCACCCATCACAGGGCATTGGACGGCCACTTCAACCTATGACGTATACATGGTGGACACTCCTGAGAAGAAGGACGACGATGGCATTCAAGATCTAGGGAAGGACAAGCCCGTTGACGAACCACCAACGCACCAACGTCAGCGCCGCAGGATTGCGTCGGGCGAAGGATAGTAATATCGGCACCGGAGATAATGACACCCTAGATAATGCCGAAGACCCCGAACACCCCGTCGAGCCCACATTCGAACAGGATGAGAAGGCGGAGGGTCAGTATAGCCCCGAACATGCTGATCGTGAAGATTTGGAAGACAACAATTAGATGCCAGTCTCCGAAGAGGATGTTAGCCTCGGTGATGAAGATTTTATCGTCCCAGAGGAACCTCTCGAACAAGAACGCTTTAAGAGATAACTCATTCCCACCGTGCGAAGCCTGAAAAAGAAACAACAGGAGCTCAAAGCTAAAGAGGATACGCTCAATGAAAGGTGGACCAAGGTCCTGGCCGCCGAGGAGTACGACCATGAGCGACTTGCAAAAAGTTACCCCTAGCGCAAGCTGCTGCCAGAATTTGATGATGAAGCCCTTGAGCCAATACCGTCGAAATATAATCAGGCAGAGCAGCCAGACGACCACCACATGGACGGGATAAAGCGGCACATCAAGCCGAACACCAGCCCGCACCTCCTCGCCGAAGAGGCAAGGAGACAGCAGCTGCAAGCTACACATATGACTTGCAACAGGACTTAGCCAATAAAGCCGGTCAGAGAAGATCGATCCATGGATCAAGAGGCCGTGCCCCGACAGGAAATAACGTCTATGAAGTCCGGCGTGATGAACATTACAATATTAGGGATCGGCAGCGAACTCAGATGTCATTCGATCTCCACCATGATGTCGCATGGTATAGGGGTGCCGCACACCCTATGTGCTTTACCGATGAGGTAAAGCAACACCAGTTTCTGGAAGGGTTCAAACCCGTAAACATCGAGCAGTACGATGGAACGACGGATCTGGCCGTCTGGATCGAAGATTTTCTTCTCCACATTCATATGGCTGATGGAGATGATCTTCACACCATTAAATATCTCCCTCTAAAGCTGAAAGGACCAGCACGGCACTGGCTGAACAACCTTCCAGAGAACTCCATTGCACTACAAAAAAAGACACATACGTGACATTTTGGGCCGAGCGAAATTTTTTTCTGTCATACATATGACACTTCTATGACGATAATTGTGACAAAACCCGGTATCATCATAGATGTGGTGGGCTCCTACTTCTATGACAAAAAATCATGACAGAAAATGGGCTTTTCGTCCTGGGCGGGCCGGAGACGCAGCTGCATGATGGAAAAAACCGTGGTAGAAGCGAGGGCGAGGAAAATTTCGGGGAGTTCCCGGTTACGGTGGGAGGTCGGGGGCCAAGCGATGCGCGTTTCTCTCGTAAGGTACGCGCGTGTGTGCGAGGCGTTGGCTCTAACTGAACCCGAGCGAGGCGTTGGGCTCTAACTGAACCCGAGCGATTTCATTGCAGGCTATGCGTTACTAAACCCGGGCGATCGATCGCTGGCTGTTAACTCAACCCGATCGAGCTATTCCTCGCTACTGATGCTAACTGAAGCCGATCGATTGGATGAACAGTGAGCATTGCGGGAGGGGGGGTTGGATGCACAGTGAGTGGTGGCGTTTGCCTCTGGATGAACAGGACCCCATGGTGTGGAGGGCTGGATGAACAGTAGACGGTGGAGGGGTGCCCATGGAGGGGTGGTTGAACAGGACCCCGTGGTGTGGAAGGCTGGATGAACAGTAGACGGTAGAGGGGTGGTTGAACTGTAGCCGGTGGAGTAGCGCGCGGTGGAGGCTGGATGAACAGGAGCCCGTGGAGGCTGGAGGAGGTCGACGGTAGCCCGTGGAGGCTGGAGGAGGTTGACGGTGGAGATGAACAGTATCCTGTGGAGTCCCATTTTGCGGTATGCCACACCCCTCCCAATGAACAGGACCCCCGTTTCGACCGTAGGAGGTTCGTTTCATCCGTTTTGCGGTACGCCACACCCCTCCCGATTAACAAGACCCCCGTTTCGACCATAGTGCTCCAACCCAAGTCCGTTTCCTCTGTTTTGCGGTACGCCACACCCCTCCCGATCAATAGGACCCCGTTTCGACCGTAGGAGGTCCGTTTCCTCCGTTTTGCGGTACGCCACACCCCTCCCGATCAACAGGACCCTGTTCCGAACGTAGGAGGTCCGTTTCCTCCGTTTTGCGGTACGCCAGGCCTTGTTTCCATCGCCTATTCCGTCCAAGCCCTCCCGATGAACACGACCATGCATTCCGTTCCAACCCAGCCGGTTGGCTCTCACATGTTCCGTTGCCTCCTGATGAACACGACGCATTCCGTTGCCTCCCCATGAACACGACGCATTCCATTGCCTCCCCATGAACACGACGACGTTGTTTCTCCGTTCTGACCCAGCCATGTACACGAGCCCTGGACGTACGTATGCGCGAGTAGGCGTTCGAGACCCCGCCCGTATGTACACATACGTGGCCGTATTTTCTTTGCTGCACCCTTGCTGCTGTACGTACGTGTACATGCTACATGCGCACCTCTACTTCGACACGTGCACGCCTCTACTACGACACGTGCCCGCCTCTACATCGACTAGTATGTACATACACGTTCGCGACCAGAATGACAATGCTACGTACGCTTCGAGTAGGTGGGTCCCGACTGTCACACACTTCCTAGCCTGCGAAGATGTAGTTGGTGGGTCCCAGCAGTCAGGGGGGTGAATCGTGTTTTTTTGCCCGGACGCACTTTCTTGCATGCAAAGATGTAGCTGGTGGGTCCCAGCAATCAGGGGGAAACTTTTTTTCATGAAATATGATGGCCCATCCGGTGGGTCCCTGCTGTCAGGTGGAGGAATAATTATTTTGTGCGTAATAAGGAGGCACTTCCTTGCTGTGGCCGTGGACCCAGCTGTCAGCCTCTCCACGTACAGTCCACGTTCGATGGAAGCCGTTCCTTGACCACATTGACCACTCCGCGGCGAGAGCACCACGGCGGTGGACGACGGCGAGGCCTAGGAAGGGGACGACGCGGAGCCGGGGAAGACGCGGCAGTGGATTCCCACGCGGAAAGGAGTATGCTGCGCCCGCCCTTCTTCTCCCTCAACTCAAGCAGCTCGACCTCTTCGACATTGTCATCTCGAAGAAGGCTATGGAGCACCTGCTCCGTAGCTGTAATGCGCTCGAGTACCTTCGTCTTGAGCAGATCCACGGGTTCATTAGCCTCCAAATCGCCTCGATGAATCTCCGATGGATTTATGTGTTTTGCTGGCCCCGCAACAAGATATCACTTGGGAAGAGATCACTCCAGCTATTCCACGTTATGGTCATTGAGAATGCGCCTTTCCTTGAGAGATTGCTTGTATCGGATCTAGAAGATCCAACAAAAATCAGGGTCATTGATGCGCCAAAATTGACAAAGTTGTTGTGCTCGTCTGCCAAATTCTCCGAACTCTTTATTGAATCCATAATCGTTTAGGTACATCACTCATCTTCTTCTTCGTCTTCTTGAAATTCACATTTTTTAATTTCTTCTTGATGTATTTACGACCGTCTTCCAGAAAATGATTCCCACAAGCTTGACCCAGTCCATGCGCACAGTGAAGATCTTAGCACTAAAATCTATCAGCCCCAATCTAGATCAAGTTGTTGGATTCCTTACATGCTTTCTGTGCACGGAGAAGCTACTCATCAAGGTGAAACTTCTTTCCTATAAATAAACGGTAATCACAACGTAGCTCCATTTTTTCGTAATTTTCCCAAATTACGATGACAAGTGTAGTGTTCAAAATTGCATCTACACACTGCACCGAAAGAAATGTTTTTAGTATTTTTTCTCACGTGATCACCTGCATCATTTTTATGTTGTACTACTATAGTAGCCTAGGCTAGTCATAGTGGAAAGTAACTTAGACTACTCTAGTAACTCTATGGTTACCCTAAGAGCAAGTACTACCTCTGTCCTGGTTTACTCTTCCAATTTTGTAGTATCAAAATTTGACCATAGATTTAACCCATAAAATGTTAATGCATGCCACTAAGAACTATATCGTTGGATTCGTATTTGGACATAATTTCAAATGGTGTAATTTTTAGTGACATGCATTGGCATTTTCTTAGGTAAATCTATGGTCAAAACTGTATACTAAATACGAGGTAGTATTCCCTCCGTCCCAAAATTCTTGTCTTACATTTGTTTAGATACGGATGTATCTAACACTAAAAAGTAACTAGATACATCCGTATTTAGACAAATTTAAGACAAGAATTTTTGGACGGAGGGAGTACAAAAGTGGGCTATTTAGGCCAAAACATGTGCCAAATTCACTTGTGATGCATTTGCCATCGATGCCCCTCCATTGCTCACCTGGTGCCCCAATCTTTATCACCTACTTTGCTCCGGTGCCAAATTAACTCATGCAATGAAAAAACACTACGTGGGAGAGAGAGAGGACTGAGGCAATAAAAACACTTGTTTGAGAGAGTGAGAGGCTGATGTAGTTCGTTTGATTGATTTGTTTATACATGTGGGTCTGTGTGCACGGCGGTGCCAACTCTGTCACATCGCGAGACCGGTGCCAAAATCATTTGATTTGACATCGATGCGTATTATGTGACATACTTCTGCGAAATATGGCATCGGCCACATAGTGGAAGGCAACAAATGCCCAAGCTCTTCACGTGCTCCTAGTTAAATGAGAGGAAACAGAAATAGAGAGAGAGAGTGTGTGAAAAAATATCACTAGCCAGCCAAGCCTATCGTATGAGCGAATGATATTGGTACCTCTTGATGACACGGCAATCTTATACAGCCAGCTGCTCTAATATGTTCTCTTATTTTGCAGATAAAAAAGACCCGAAAGTGAAAAATGTTCTGCACTATAACAATCTCATCGAATGCCTTGATCTCCATCTTACAGAAATTGATTTGATCGACTACCGAGGCAGCACATCTGAGATTAAATTGGCTAGGTTCTTTGTTCCAGACGCAAGTGTGCTCAAGGTAATGAGGTTTGGCGTTCTCTGGCGCAACAATGAATGGCGTGCTGATCACCGCAAAGTCTAAATAACAAAGTCTCCGCAGAAGCTGAATTTGTTTTTGAAACATCAAGTGGCCAGAGACTCGAAAACTTATTTGCCCATTAGTGACTTGTTAGGGTGGTGGATTTTAGTTTGTATGATAATGTTGCATCCACCTAAAGTAACGAAAGTTCTTACGTAAACTTCCTAGTAATTCCCTCTTCGTAGGTGCAGCATTACTCCTAACATTTGTAATATCAGTTTGAAACTATAATATTGCCGTGTCCTATTCCTGCATTTTCAAAATCCTGTGAATCAAATAGGTCCTGAGTTGGTGATGATGTTGTGCCTCCCATCTTTCACCAATAGCCTTCGGATCTAAATCTGACGCATACAAACCAAGCTTCTCCATTTTTGCAAAAAGATGCCCGCACTTGTTCCCTATTTACAAACAACTCCTTGTCTCTCACAATCCGCCTTATCTCCTACCCACCACATCTAGAAGGCCGTGGAAAAATCTGGCGCGATGGTCGCTACCGGCGCCGTCCACCCCCAATCTTGGTGTTCCGTGCAATGCACGGGCATCTACGCACGGGAAATTATGTCAAACAGGGCTAGTGTAAGCAGGCTAGCTCTACAGCCATGATGATAGTGACTGCAGACGGTGAGGCTGACTATGGTATGCCGAACACGGCGCCTATACTCAGGTGTCATCTCTGCCGCAGGGTCTTGTCACTTCACTGTGAGGAGCAGCACGTAATAATTTGACCAACCGGTAGTACAGTGCTAGTACTCCTACTACTACATTGGTAGTACTACTACTAGTACTAGTAGCACCACCATCTGGATTTAGGAGTACTACCGTGTCCATCTGGATTTTAGTATTTGACTAGCAATATCTAGTAATGCATGTCACAAAAAATGTACTACTCCCTCTATAAATAAATACATGGTGTTTTATTCCTATCTGCGAGAGAACTTAATGTTTTTTTTGCTAACTAGAGTACTAATAGGATTACATGCAATGAACTAAACACTGCATGTCATGTTTGGTAGTCTCAAGTAATTGAAAGCATGCATGGCCCACATCTCTCATTGGTTGATATGTCACGAAATAAGTAACAAGGAGGGAGTTAATGCACCGTGCCTAAGTGTTTTGGGATTATTTGGTTTTTGTAAGGTGACTTACACAACATTTTTGTTTACATGCATTAACATTTTATTAGTTAAATCAAAGGTCAAAACTTGGCACAAAATGCAAAGGGGACCAATAAACCAGTAAACATCAAACTTCGCTCGTTTGGCCCCAACTAGAGGTCCGGTGGGATGACTATACTGCACCAGCACGGAGGGGGACGCAGCTTCATTGACTTACGGCAACTGCCTTTGGGTGAATGACACGTTGGCCCAGGGGGTGGCTGGCCCACCTACCATACATCCAAAGGCAGGTGCAGTAGAGGCCCGAGGAGTAGTACGAAATCCTACGCACCTACGCACGCTAACCAAGGGCAAGAGTGATCACTCGAATCACAAGATCAGTTGACTAGAAGCTAAGCTAGACCCATGGAGGCAATGAGCGCGAGCATCAGCCGGCTGTGCCAGATGGTCCACGACACCGGCCTGCGGCCCGGCACCGAGGAACATCTCCAGGTAGTATTGCTTGAGGCCGCCAGCGCGAGGGTCCGCTTGGATGACAGCTTCGTCTCATTGTTCGATGAGGTCCTCGTCGGTTTCCTCGACAAGTTCACCGTCGTCAAGAAGCTCGCGGATGACTTTGACATAAGCCTCCAGCCGACGCGCCTTGGCTCTGCGATGCCCACCACCCTCAACGCCCACTATGGTGACAACCTCTTTGACGCACTGGTGGCCCTACGACTACCCGCCGTCGCGCTGGAGAATGTCCACCTCGAGGTCGCGCTCATCGCGCAGCGCCTGGCGCAGCAAGACACCATCGACATAATCACCCACGTCTACGTGCAAATTGTCTACAAGGACTACTACATGCAAGAGGAGGACGATAGGACGCTGGCCTTCTTGGACCACAGGGCAACCTTGGACGACATTGTTCAGAATCACGTTGAGCTCGCCGCCAATGCCGCTGCTCCTCACACGTCGGTTGGTGACCCGGCGCACTAGGGCGTGAGGATGTCGTTGATGGATCCATATGTATTTTTATCTTTCCATCAAATCCATGTACTAGTATATGATACTACAGTAATTATCTTACCTTTCACATCAACTTCATAATTTTTGTACGTACTCCATGCATGAACGGCGCCAAAACCAAACTTCTCATTACTCTAGGCAAAATCGTTATTTTCTATCTATCGGTCGCGCCATGGAGCAGAACCAAATTTTATAAGTTACGAGTTCAAAAGGAAAAGCCTTCTATGTTCGCGTTTCACCCCCACACGGTTGGTCCGGCACGCCGCTCAAGCGGAAATGCATGCGCTGTTGCTTTTTCACTTACAAGTGGGACCACAGTTGAGCAAACTGACTATCGGCAAACCCCCACCCTGCCGACCGTGCGATGGTTGAGAAAACAAGAGGGAGAAGAGATGGTTGTAGCACGGACTCCAAGAAAATTGGTGTCGGATGGGACTCGTGTGGGTGGCATGTGCCGTACTCCTAGATGTGAATGCTAGTTATGTCCCATGCCACCCCACTATATCGAGCCTATATCGAGGTACGTAGAACAAATTTCCTGCAGTCCGTGCTCAGCCCTCCCCTATCTCTCTTCTCAACCAGCCAGCGGACGCGCGGAGCCCATTGTATGTTTGCTCACATGCGGCCCCACATGTCAGTGAAAACGCAAGAGGACCCACTAAACCTACACATCTTTCACCTCGACGTGCTGGTGATGAAAAACAAATCCAATAAAGATCTTCGGTGGATGCTTTTGGAGTTAATCAAGAGTAGTAAGATTCTATTTACAGTTTAACTCAACATGCACATCTCGTTGCTTCAACTACCACTCTATTTTCTTTCATGACACGACCTGGATGCTGGATGTCCCACGTGTCGGCAAAAGGACGAAGAACCCGACCAAATCTTTGGTTGTGCTCTTGGATTAGACTAGTTGTGCTAACTTAAAAGTTTTATTGTGTACTCCCTCCGTTCCAAAATACTTGACTTCCATTTGTCCAAAAATGGATGTGCCTATATAATAAAACATGTCTAGATACATATATATTTTGACAAATAGAAGGCATGTATTGTGCAACGAAGGGAGTAGAGTGGATGCAATTTTTTGTATTGGGAAGAAGAGTACATCCATATATTGATAAAGAACAATTTAGTAGATGTTCTATCACTTTTAGCTAGCATAGGGGCTAGAGATGAGATTAGTGCACTTGTTGATACTCCTACTAGAATAGAGGCTAGACATGAGACTAGATGCGAGGAAGCAACGTCTACTTCTTTACACTCGAATAAGAAAGAAGCACACAAGATCGAGCCTCCGCAGATCAACAATGAATGCATCGAGAAGGCATTAATCCAACTTACAGGAGTAGTAAAATGTATTCTTGTGGTTCTTGTTTTCTTTGGTCTTGCTTTTCTAGTCAAAATTATCGTTGGAGTTCATGCAAAACGGAGGTCCGTTTGGGGTCGTGCGTTGGAGTTGGCCCTACAAGTGGGACCGCAGTTAAGGAAACTGACTATCGGCAAACCCCCACCTCGCCCGCCGCACAATGGCTGAAGTTAGAGAAATGACAAGGTTGAAGAGATTGCTCTAGCACGGACTCCAAGAAATAATATTGTGTCAGATGGATGTCTGTGTGGTGGCGTGTGTCATACTCCTGGACGTGAATGCTTGTTCTGGCCCGTGCCACCCTACTACTCCTACTACTTACTATATACTACTAGTATCGAGGATTCGAGGTGCTGGTTACGTACAGCGAACACATTAACATATGGCTACAATAAAAACACCCGCCCGACGCGCGAAGCATGTGAAGCTAGTACAAATAGTGTACTACTATTGTTGATTGGCCTCATCCGATAACCTATTGCAATGCACGTACAAATATGTATTCGGAATATTTTTTTTTGCCTCATCGCACCACTCACTCAGAGAAGCGACTCGAAAGCCATTCATAAATTTAGTAAGTTTATCACAGGCATATCATTTTATTACATACAACAAGTCATCAACCCACATCAACAACGAGGATACATTATAAATACTAAAGTTTTCACCACACAACAAATAACAAGCAATGAAATGAACTTCAACTCAACCATTCCTCGGCGTTGGAAACGCTTGCTTTGAACCACAAGTGATTCCCTGGGACGGACCATCCATTGGCGATCTGGAGACCAACGCAGGACTGATCATTCAGGCTAAAGCGGCCTACTATATCAGTACCAGGGTAGGGAACCACCCAAATGTCCAAGGTATAGACACAATTGCTTCTCATAAATGGTAGTACTATTATGTCAACAGCAGTTGGATCGCCTTTCACCATCATTGGATAGTTTTGTCCAAGGAAGAGCGAGTTTTCTCCAAGACTATCAATTCTGTACCAGGTAGAAGGAGTTGGCGCCAGCACACTAGTATCCATCCCGAATAACATGCAACGGGTGTTGGAATAGGTCCGGAGAGTGCGACCATGGGAGACTACACCTGCTTCCTTAGCAGTAACATCATCAGTGGGCTGTATAGACACAAGAAGAGGTGATCCATCAGAATTAGTTGCCAGGCGCCAAAGAGTATATGGGCGCTGCTCGTCCTCATGCTCGTGATCATCACCATCGTCATCTCCCGCTTGGTTATAAAAAAATTCAAGTATAGGTGGTGGAATGTTCGAGGGCAGGCCTGGCGCAGTGGTGAAGTCCTCCCCACTTGTGCCAAGAGGTCCTGGGTTCGAACCAGCCTCTCTGCATTGCACTTTGCAGGGGTAAGACTAGGTTCCTATAATCCCTCCCCAGACCCCACCTTGTGTGGGAGCTTCTATGCACTGGGTCTGTCCTTTTTTTATAGGTGGTGGAATGTTCACAGGACCTTTGAAACACAAGAAGAAGGTTAATTAGTAAAGGGAAACTTGCTAACCCGCATGCATGTGGATGAAACAATTATAATTACGGTGGAAGACTACTGAAACTACGAGGATCCCATGCAAAAACAGTGCCACGAGCAGTGGCAGCAAACACAAGGCCCTCGTATTGAATTGCATCACAGTACACATCCGTGTATAGAAACTAATTTTTGAGCAATATCCATCGAGTCAAACCACCAAGGATGGCAACAAGCTTGTCGAAGATAGTAACAACTTCATAGTTGTTGTAATTCCAAGAGCGGTTGGGAACTCAACAAATTGCTATATTCCATAGAAGACAGTCACCATGATCGTATTTGAACGTGCGTACAATACCGGTGTGCTCAACCTCTGGGCGGTCTGCTGAGATTTTTGGAAGTGGAACCTGGTCACGAGTGTACACATTCACAAGTTCCCACTCGCAGTTGGACCCAATGTAAACAACCCAATCTCCATTTTGCGCTTGCCCAAGCCTTGCCCTCAAGCGATGGCATCTTAACATCATACGTATCATTATCAAGTGGCATCAACTTGCACAGGGCGAGGCCTCCATCGTCCCGGTGCTAGTAGTCATCAGGGTCACGGCGAAGAAGATAGGGGAGATCAAACCGCTCCTTGACTCTTGGGTTCCTTGTAATGATGTTATTAGTTGAGTAGAGAATGGGCTTGAACGAACCTGCCATGCTAGCCGAGGTGATGACGTCGCACCGATCAATGAGTTCCTCCACCACGTCATCTTTCATATCGGGGCAAGAATAACGGGGTCGTTTCCGGCCTGTTCCCTCCATGGAGAAGACGATCGAACAATGGCAGAAGAAAGGGTGAAGGGCTGAAGGAAAATGGAGGAGGGAGAGCGTGCGACAGCAGTTCCAAATCGAGAGGGAAAGGCGAAGAGTTGATGGACGTTTGACAGTTTGCCACGGTTCATGAAGAGGCGCCCTGGCCTACACGTCACTTCGGAAATACTACTACTCGCCGTCGTCTCACTGATATGTTGGAACGGGACCACATGTCAACGAAACATGGTGTGTAATTTATCGCGCAAAATGCGATCTAGCCGCGTTGGCCCGAGGTGCCGCATTAGTTATCGACCTTTTTTAATGGCGTGCCATTCAGTTTTGAAGCATGACTAACTGGTACTGTACGCAGAGAAAATATAAACTACTCTATCACTACTCCACCTCTAGTACTAGTAGTATAAAAAAGATATATAGGCTGGAGCTTCAGCGCTTTCTTGCTAAGGGCTGTCCACCTGCTTCTCACACTACCACCCTCTCTCCAGATCTAAAAAAGACGGCCCCTCTCTCCCTCCTCACTGGTGGTCACAGATCTACTGGGGAAGAAAAGGACGTGCAGCGTTGACGCACTCGTCATCGGCAAGCGAGGTCACGCACTAACGACATGGCCATCTTCTCAGACCTAGCGCCCGCGCGGGATGGCCTCCGTCCTCAAGCTCGCTGTCGTAGTGTGTGCGGAGGACAACGACCACGAGTGAAGCCACTTCTCGCCGACCCTTAGGTATGCTACCTCTTTTCGATCCATACCCTTGTTCTATTGCCCCATCTACCACGTCGTTGCATGTGGATCTTTTTCCACTCCACCATCTTCCCAATTTGCTATCCTCTGCTCTGCTGGCCACGCAGACGAAAACCATAATTTGCACTATTAAAGGAAACCCTACTTCATGCAGACTAATCCATGTCTGGGTTGAATAAGGAAAGGAAGGAAGACTGTACTGTCCAAGAGAGTAGGCATCGAACCAGCATCTAGGTTGAAAAGGGGAAAATCAGTAGCTAAGGAACGAGTCTCGTGTCTCTTGGTTGAAGAAGGGTAGAAAGGCATGACAACACAATAGAGAATGACCAGGTCGATCGGTTTGTTTTCCTCACATAGGAAAAAGGTGGCTAAAGAGAACAAAAATGGGACATAATCCACATATGGTGCCTGGATATTTGTTGCTCTGGGCAACCATACCTCCCTCGCCACTCTGCGTCCGTGGAGGTACATCGTACTGGTGCGCCCACTGTCCGAATGGGCCTCCCATGCTCATATTGCCACTTTTTTTGCTATTAGTATAACGCCAGCAGTCAAGTCAAGCAATGCTACTGCTAAAGTGATGCCACATTTAACTAATGCCGCTCTTAGTCTAATGCCATCGATAAATTTAAGCAATGTCATTTAATGTCACTGGATTATTTCAGGGTTAGCTGTTGATTGTAGATGTATTAAAGATTTTTTAGCTAAGGCATTCTAATGTTGTCGCACAACCAGTATACCAACGATGAAACTTGTTACTACCTTCAGATTTTTGCACTGTTAATGCTTATAGATTACATACCTCACTTTCATGAGATAAGTTAATTTCTTTGTACAGTGTCACCAAAATGCCAAGGCACCGATGTCATTTTATTTTGGTTAAACTGCACAGACAATTATGAAGACAAGAGGAAAGGTCAAGAGTGGGCACCTCCTCCTCCGCTGTTCTCTTGATTTGTTCGATCAAGTTTTTATGTTTGATCGATTATCAAGATTGGGATAGCAATTTTTAAGGTCCCCCCGAGTTCAAAATGATATTTACCTTGGAGGTACATGGTTTGCAATTTTTTTATACTATCATTAGTTAATAATGCTAGTTACCTTCAGACTTTTGTATTTGGTTTAATGCTCATGCACAGCTAGTATACCAATGCTGAAAGTTGTTACCTTTACATTTTGTATTGTTAATTCTTATAGAAACCTTCCAGTGCTAGAGTTTATTGAAATCTGTTCAGTAAAACCATTGTACTGTACCCTGTAATAAACTAACTACTCTACTATTGCACTAGCCACTGGATTAGTGTATATTTGTAGTATTCGAATGGTGTTGCATTAGCATATGGACATAAATAAAGTGTGGCATGCTTTCCCAGATATGTGCTCAAGAAAACTACTACCTGTTTTTTAAATACTAGATGTTTGGGTACTTTAAATTGAACCGCGAAAACGTCTTATATTAAGGAACAGAGGGTGTAGAGTTCACTCAAATTATCCCGGTAAAGCTAGTCACACCTTTGTTAAAATTAATGTTCATTATGTTATCAGAGGAGGTCTATACGTTTGTCTCTAATGCCTGTCGACAACATACCTGACATCATGATGTAATGTTAAGTCATTTCCTTTTGTATAGTTTCACTGAATTGTCAAGGCGGTGATGGCATTGTATTTTAGTAGAACTACACAAAATTTACTTAAAAGAAGAGGAAAGGTCAGGAATGGCTCAGTTTTTCAAAAAAAACTATGTATGCCTTCCTGACATCAGCCGTTGTTGCTTTATTTATTCCTTCAAACAGGTGGTTAGAAACAATCTTGCTACCTTTTCCCATTAAGAAATTGGAATGCTTATATTTGTGAGTCTATGCTTCAACTAGTGCCAATTTTATAGTAATCACACTTTCAATATCTATGCAAACAGGGATGCTCGATTTTAGTGGAACTACACAAAAAGTCCAATTGGTTCAACATTAGGAGCATGCTTTTTTTCCAAACCTTTATATCCAATTGGTGGCACTATGAGTTGTTCATTACGAAGGTACATGGTTTGCTACTATCTTGCTACTCTTTTTGTACTATCATTAGATAGTAATGCTAGTGGATTGCATGTGAATTTATTGGCAGGGTGGACCTACATTGGAGGTGTAGGACAAGATTCAGTGATTGGATGCTCAATTTCGGCTGTATCGATCTCACCTCCTCCATCACTGCGAACATGGATATCCTTGGTCTGATGAAGAATTGGCGCTATATTTCTGCTCTGAACCAGCAAATCAATTCAGTATGAAATTGTCCCGGGCAAAACATAACTGTATCAGATTGTCTAGTGCAGAACATGACAGATGCTAAGCAGAAGAGACATGTTTAAACCGAAGATACATGGTGTGGTATATGTTTACTAGCTGCTTGATATTTGTGCAGACAGAGATGTCTGCCCGGTGCTATTTGGAAAACAAACAAAGTGTCTGCAATTTTGGTTGAACTGCATAAGAGAATAGTATAGTCACTGCATGCAGTGCCATTTGAAAATAGACACAGAAAGATTGGATAGTCTCTTCATGGACTGCGGAAAAGTAGTACTGTACTATTTATTGGCCAACACTAGGTGCTTCATTGCTTTGGTCTGATTATACAATGGGCGTCATTTTGCCTAAGTTAAAGTTTGTATTCCGAAAATAGTCTCGCAGTGTGATCGAGAGAAGACCAAATCATATTGCAGTGGATGTTCCTCCATCATGTGTGGTTCATTCTCAAGGTCCCGGCTGTTGGTGAAACCACTTACGTTTGCAAGAGGAATTGTAGACTTCACAAACAAATTTGTTTTTCAGTCTGTACTGAATGTTGGCCAAGAGAAGCATCCATGTTAGTAGGAAGAACAGATGTTTTTTTCTAGATCTTTGCTTTTGGAGCTACATATTTGTATATGATCTGTGAATCATTGAGATGCATTAACATGTTGATATTATGTATGGGAATCGTACTAGTTAGTTTTAGTTGCGACGCAAGATCCGGAGTGGCTGATCTTTGCTTTTGGAGCTACATATTTGTATATGATCTGTGAATCAGTGAGATGCATTAACAGTTAGTTATTTCTGTTCGCTCAGTGTTTACAAGTTACTGATCGATCACTAGCTAGCCTACAAATGCGCTCCTGGCAGTTTTATTTGTGACGCAAGATGCGAAGTGGCAGTTTTATGAATAAAAATGCCTACCTCTGAAGAAACTGACAAGCTACACTATCGATCCTACATGGATAAAAATCCCTACCTCTGAAGAAACTGACAAGCTACACTATCGATCCTACATGGATAAATAGCGGACCACGCATGTACTACCGCCTTTCCGGTTTGCAGGGCTCAATTCAAGAAATGACCTACTCGATCCTACACGAATAAATAGCGGATCACGCACATACTAGTACCTCCTTTCCGGTTTGCAGGGCTTAATTCAAACCTCTCACCAACCAAGGTACTCCCTCCGTCCGGGTTTATTAGTCCCGTGAGCAAAGCAGCAAGACCAAGGCATGGCAATAATTAACGGCATGCAGAAGTTTAAGCCTAATTAATTCCAGTGATTTAAGTGGCTGCATGCATACCCTCGGCTGCGACTCGCTGCATGCTGCTCCGCGTACTGGCTGTGAGCGATTCTGAGTGCCTGCATGCAGCCGGCCGTAATTAAGGTAGCTAACTGATGCGAAAAAAGATACGCTTTAATTATTGCGGGCTTTTTAAATCCGTGGAATCATTATTGACAAGGAGGGAGATGATTCGAGTGCACTCGTTTGACCGCCATGCCAGCGTGCGACCCAAACGTGACAGGACAACACAGTCATAATTTCAGTTTCTCTAGTTTTCCACAGCAAGCTGGCGCGCTAAGCCATTATGCATTGAATTCCGATGACCGTCGCGCTACCTTCCGCCTATAAGTACTGTTTCCCAGCCTTCTCCGGTGGCACCATGACCCAACTTGCCATATCCTCATAAGCCCCCACCAGCCCGATGTCGCTCGCCACATCCGCCATGCCCCCGCCCGTCCACGGTAGGCAACGCCGGAGGCGGTCACCGCCGGAACTAGTGTTCGGTTTTTCGCAGGAAGGCAGACGGAGGGAGGAGGCATTCTATCTGTCTTTAGATGGCAATGCGGAGATTGAGGAATTGTTGGAGTGCGACTGCATGGCGGAGGAGCAGGAGTTGTTGGAGCGCGACCGCCTGGCGGAGGAGCAGCGTATCGCCGATTTGTGCCGCCTGCGGGACATGGAGCAGCAGCGCACCGACGCTCTGAGTCGCGAGCAGAGCGCCCGCAACTGGGCCGACTACGTGGAGGCCGGCGCCTAGCAAATAGCCCTAGAGGTTGTCGAGCATGCACGCGTTCGCGATGCCAATTTTTACTACCAGCTCGTCAAGTGGGTTTCCCACTTGGAAGCCGAAGCTTCGGTGGACCATGCCGGCATGGAAAGGGCCAACGCGCGCGAGCAACGCGCCCTATCGCACCTCTTGCAAGTCCGAGGTGAGGTGCGGGACGCTGGTGCCGGCGTTTAGCGTGTACCACAGATGGCGGCCGGCATCGTCTAGTTAGCTAAGAGTAAGTTAGAACTTGTACGCTACTAGAGTATTAGTGGGAGTAGATAGTTAACTTGGCTATGATGGTTGTCAACGTGGAAATTCAGTACTCTATATGTGGATCAGACCTATTACTTTGCTCTGAATGTTGAACTTTCCGTTTGAAGTATGGAATGGGCTGTTATTTTTTTAAATGGGTTGTATTTGTCCTCCACGGGTTTAGAGGCTGACTTGTTGCCCTAGCAAGTTGACACGTACACAATCAGGAGATGATTGTACGTGGAGAGGATGACAGCAGGGACCCGCCAAGGTCATGGCAGTACGCAAGCAAGTGCCTCCTTATTTCAAGCCAATAAAAAAATGGCTCCTCCTAGTGGATTTCTGACATCTAGGTCCCATGCCATTGTCAACATAGTCAATAAACGAGAGAATTGCACAACGAGCGGCTGACACCAGCGACCCAGCAGCTCGCCCAGTTATTTTTGTTTTGGGTTAATTTGATAAATGCCACTCCAAATCTGGTGTATCCGAGAAATGCCACTACAATTTCCAAACTTTGAAAAATGCCATTTCATGCCATTTCTAGTGGCATTTTTTGAAGTCTGGAGTGGCGTTTCTCAAAGTTTGCAAATTGCAGTGGCATTTTTCAAAGTTTGCAAAAATTGAAGTGGCATTTTTCAAAGTTTGGAAATTGCAGTGGCATTTTTATGAATCGCCATAATTGGAGTGGCATTTATCTAATTTGTTTTTGAGACGGAAGCAGGGTGTCAACTGGGCTGTGCGGGACACTCTGGCCTATCTTGACAGCCTTTTCTTTTATGTTTACCACAGACCAGCCCAGTAGTTTTTTTTTCTTTCTGAAAATGGCTAGCCCAGTTTTTTTGTGATTTGTCAAGTAAGTCGCTTTATCAGGCCTGTTGGGCTGCAAATCTTTCAAGACGAGGAGAGCTTCATTCGGCTGGCCAAGAAAATGGTCTATCAGTAATGAGAAATGGGTTGTACATTTTTAAAACACATCAAACCGACAATTAGTTTCAAATATCTTTTTTTCATTTCGAGATTTTAAATTGCATTGATTTTTATGTGTGGACAATTTATTGGATTTTATATTGATATACATTTAGTTTTAAAATCAGTGTGAATGTGACTCGAAATTTCGGGATTAAAAGCAGTTCAGACCACACCGACATATGCAAAATTTCGTATAAATTTTTAACCGTGGCCACAATATGGGCTGTAATGCTAACAAAAAGAATATGGGCTCCAAAAAAACCCGTAAGAATTAGCAAATGGCTGTAAATTATTTGAAATAATGCCAGATGGCCTGTATGCTGTTTTCCATAGATTTGAGGCTTTCCACAGATGGCCTGTATACTGTTGGATGTCCATCCAATGGCCGTCGTGCTTCTTCAATCTCTTCTCTTCCTGCTCCAGCCGCTCAAACAAGCGCCGGCAGGACTTCCTGCTCCCCCCCCCCCGCCCTGCGGCCGGCTGTGTTGTCGCGTACGTCTCACCACCCTATCGTACTCCCATCGCTGGCCTAGCCATCCCTCTACTCACCCACAGTCCCACACCTGCTGTTATTCTTCGGCGACGGCAGACGAACCAGTAAACCCTCGTACAGTCGTACTCCACTCTGCGTGGGAAACAACTGCCGAGTCTTCCCTGCCTCTGTGTCATTCCCTCCTACGCCTCGCCGTCGTCCACCGCCCTGGTGCTCTCGGCGTGGCGTGGTCAACATGGTCAACGACCAACATGCATATGAAGTGGTCTGTACGTGGAGAGGCTGACAGCTGGGTCCACGGTCGCACGCAAGGAAATGCCTCCTTATTATGCGCTAAAAAATAATTCCTCCACCTTACATCTGGGACCGACCGAAAGGGCCTCTGTATTTCGCGAAAAAAACGATACTGCCGCTGACAGCTCAGACCCACCAGCTATATATTCGCACTCAAGTCAATGCCTCCTTATTACGCACACAAAAATGAATACTCCCCCTGCTAGCTAGGACCCAGTATAGTGGACCTGCTAAGTTGACGGGGACAAAGGGCTTTGTCAACTTAGTCAATATGCACGATTCTAGCTCGACTGACCGTACGATGTCCATCCAACAGCCGTAGTGCTTCTTCAACCTCTGGTCTTCTTGCTCCAGCCGCCCAAAGCAGCGCCGGTCGTGCCGCCTGCTCCTGCCTCCCGTGGCCGCCTGCTCCTGCCTCCCACGGAGGCCTCACCGCCCACATACTACTCCCACCCCTGGCCAGGCCATCCCTCCACTCACCCACACCCCCTGTTATTCTGCGGCGACAGCAGCGCAGCCGAACCAATGAACCCTAGTACTCCTCTCCGCCTGGGCATCCACTGCCGCGTCTTCCCCGGCTCCGCGTTGTCCCCTTCCTAGGCCTCACCGTCGTCCACCGCTTTGGTGCTCTCGATGCGCCGTGGTCAATTTGGTCAACGACCGAATTCCATCGGAAGAATACTATACGTGGAGAGGCTGATAGCTGGGTCCATGGCAGCCGCAAGGAAGTGCCTCCTTATTACGCGAAAAATAATTATTCCTCCACCTGACAGCAGGGACCCATCGGAAGGGCCACCAGTATTTCGCGAAAAAAATGTTTGCCCCTGACTGTTGGGACCCACCCAATGGGCCACCGTATTTTGCGAAAAATACGTTCCCCTTGCTGTCAGCTCGGACCCACCGGAAGTGCCTCCTTATTACGCACAAACAAATGAATACCCCATGCTAGCTGGGACCCACCTTGGTGGGAGGCTGACTTATGGGCCTACTAAGTTGATGGGGACACAGGGCTTTGTCAACTTAGTCAATATAAACGATTCTAGCTCCAGTGACCGTACGATGTCCATCCAACGGCCGCAGTGCTTCTTCAACCTCTGGTCTTCTTGCTCCAGCCGCCCAAAGCAGTGCCAGTCGTGCCGCATGCTCCTGCCTCCTATTGCCAGATGTGCTGTCGTGGAGGCCTCACCGCCCCCTACTATTCCGACCGCTGGCCAGGCCCTGCGGCGACGGCAGCCTCACACCGCAGCCGAACCAGTGAACCCTCGTACTCCTCTCCGGGCGGGCTTCCACTGCCACGTCTTCCCCGTCATCCCCTTCCTAGGCCTCGCCGTCGTCCACCGCCCTAGTGCTCTCGGCGCGGCGTGGTCAACGACTTCCATCGGACATGGACTGTACGTGGAGAGGCTGACAGCTGGGTCCACGGCCGCAGCAAGGAAGTGCCTCCTTATTAAGCGGAAAATAATGATTCCTCCACCTGACAGCTGGGACCCACCGGACGGGCCACTGTATTTCACGAAAAAAATGTTTCCCCCTAATTGCTGGGACCCACCAGCTACATCTTCGCACGCAAAGAAGTGCGTCCGGGCAAAAAAACGATTCGCCCCCCTGACTGCTGGGACCCACCAGCTACATCTTCGCGGGCAAGGAAGTGCGTCCGGGCAAAAAACGATTTGCTCCCCTGACTGCTGGGACTCACCAGCTACTTCTTTGCACGCAAGGAAGTGCGTTCGGGCAAAAAATAAAAAATCGATTCGCCCCCCTGACTGCTCGGACCCACCATCTACATATTCGCACGCAAGGAAGCGCCTGACAGTCCGGACCCACCTGGTCGAAACGTACGTAGCGTTGTCATTCTGGTCGTGAACGTGTACGTACATATATACTGGTGAATGTAGAGGTGTGCATGTGTCGTAGTAGAGGCGCGCACGTAGCATGTACATGTACGTACAACGGCCAGGGTGCAAGAAAGAAAATACGGCCACGTATGTATACATACGGGCGGGGTCTCGAATGCCTACTAGCGCATACATACGGCGAGGGCTCGTGTACATGGCTGGGTCGGAACGGAGAAACAACGTCATCATCATGTTCATGGGGAGGCAACGGAACGCGTCATATTCATCGGGAGGCAATGGAACACGTGGGAGCCAACCGACTGGGTCGGAATGGAATGTGTGGTCCTGTTCATCGGGAGGGCTTGGACGGAACAGGCGATGGAAACGAGGCCTGGCGTACCACAGAACGGAGGAAACGGACCTCCTAAGGTCGAAACGGGGGTCCTGTTGATCAGGAGGGGTGTGGCGTACCACAAAACGGAGGAAATGGACCTCCTACGGTCGAAACGGGGGTCCTGTTGATCGGGAGGGGTGTGGCGTACCGCAAAACGGAGGAAACGGACCTCCTATGGTCGAAACGGGGGTCCTGTTGATCAGGAGGGGTGTGGCGTACCGCAAAACGGAGGAAACGGACTTGTGCTAGAGCACTACGGTCGAAACGGGGTCCTGTTATCGAGAGGGGTGTGGCGTACCATAAAACGGGACTCCACGGGATACTGTTCATCTCCACCATCGACCTCCTCCAGCCTCCACGGGCTCCTATTCATCCAGCCTCCACCGCGCGCTACTCCACCGGCTACTGTTCAATCACCCCTCCACAGGCACCCCTCCACCGTCTACTATTCATCCAGCCCTCCACACCACGGGGTCCTAATCATCCAGAGGCAACGCCCCGCTCACTGTTCATCCACCACCCCACCCCCCCGCAACGCTCACTGTTCACCCAATCGATCGGCTTCAGTTAGCAGTAGTAGCGAAGGAATCGCTCGATCGGGTTCAGTTAACAGCCATCGATCGATCGCTCGGGTTCAGTAAGGCGTAACCTGCAGTGCAATCGCTCGGGTTCAGTTAGAGCCCAACGCCTCGCTTGGGATAAGTTAGAGACAACGCCTCGCACACACGTGCGTACGTGTATGAGAGAAACGCGCATCGCTCGGCCCCGACCTCCCATCGTAATCGGGAACTCCCCGAAATTTTCCTCGCCCTCGCTTCTACCATGGTTTTTTCCGTCATGGACGGCCCAAAGAATGTCATGCAGTTGCGTCTCCGGCCCGCCGAGGACGAAAAGCCCATTTTCTGTCATGATTTTTTGTCATAGAAGTAGGAGCCCACCACATCTATGATGATACCGGGTTTTGTCACAATTATCGTCATAGAAGTGTCATATGTATGACAGAAAAAAAATTCGTTCGGCCCAAAATGTCACGGATGTGTCTTTTTTTGTAGTGTTATGAACTATCATGTCTTGTTGTTTATGTCATTAGTAGTCACTAGTCCGTGTTTCAATGTTGTATATATCGTTGTTTCGAACTGTTTATTGTCTCGAACTACTGGTGGGCTAAATGAGGGCATCACCATTCTCCAGTGTTCAGAGTGTATCTCCTTTTTTCAAGTTATATAATTTGAGCTCATTGTCTTTTCGATGATGTACACTTGTGTGGGCCAGTGAGGTGTCGTTGAATATGGGCCGAATAGTAACGCAATGCCAAACTGGTCAATTATGACTCTCAGGCCAGGCTCTCAAAAGATCCTGAAAAAAAGGTCGGGCTCTCCAAAAAAGAAAGAATAAGGACTCTTAGGCCGACATGTGGGAGCTACCAGTGTTTTTGTGCGCTTGCGCACCGAGAGCATATTGGCGCGTGCTCGAAATTCATGCTACCTTTTCATCCCCAGTCTCCCGCCCCTCCCCCACCTCAGGAATCTCGATTCCTACTCCAGTTCCCCCAAATCCCCCTCCTGTACTCCCTGTACTCAAGCGCACTATCATGTCGCCGGTCAACGCGAATCTTTGAGCTAGAGATCCTGAGGTCCGTCCTGCCTTCGGTCGCTGCATGCTGTCGCTCGAAGTGGTATGGTGGCGCTTGACGACCAGTTTGCCGGAAAAGTGCTGATGGTAACCATCAACAGTGACCGGCCTCCCGTCCATCCGGACGACCTTGTCCAAGCTCTTGGCATTGCGCATGGCATCCAAATAAGTGACTTGCTCGTCGAAGTCTGTCTGCCACCGGCTGATTTCTTCGTCAGGTTCCGAACAACTTTCGACTGCAGTCGTGTGTTCGAATCTTCCTGGCGTTTGTTCCACGATGGCGCGCTAGTGAGCTTTGATCGGTGGCACCCAGGATGGGTCTCGGTGCCCTCTGAGCTTGAGTTTTTAACAAAGCTTACCTTCCACGGCATGCCCCAACGTGCTTGGAACAGCGAGTCCATGAACGAGCTTATAAATGACCTTGGAGGTGAGCTCGTAAGTATGTTTGTTCCTCAGACAGCTCGGCTCTGACTGTTATGGGATGGATGAAGAAGCCGTCCACCATACCGAAGGTGATTGGTGTTGAGATACCGGTGCAGGAACCGAGGTTGTACTATTCGTCACCACCAAGGCCGCTGCAGACCACGTTAGGGATGTACCTGTATCGAGTGTTCATGCATGTCGAAGAAGTGGTCAATCCATCAATCGAAGTCCTGCCGCCGCCGCTGGTGCCAGGGTCCGTCGACGACGTCCATTACAGGAGTTAGCATTAGACTTTCGCCGTGTTGCTCGGAATGATGGATGGCACAGGGCCTACTCCATCATGCGGCGGAGGCCATTGCATCTTTGGGAGAAGAGGCAGGGCTGGCTGCCTGGATGTGCTCTAATTTGAGGTAACAACTGAATCTTGTCAGATACTAGTTAAATCCGAGCTATGGGTGTGAAGCACTGATATGCCAGTACATTTGATTGTGACCTGTTCTAATTTTGTACCTGAACTTTTTTTAGAAAGGGATGTACGTCAACTTAATCTGCTAGCAGAACTTATTGTGTTGTCTATCTGTTTTCTTTGCACAACATTCAAGATATTTCCCCGTCATTGATAAAGAGGATGAACCGTTATGTACGACTTTGTTGGTTTCAACATAGCCCTACCCGTAGCGATCCACTGCTTCCATCCTGATTGTGCCGCCTGCGTGAAATTTTTGTATGCAAGTTCAGTGTGCTATGATGTTCTATATGATTGTGTCAACTATATAAGTTTTTACTGAGCATCAGCAATGCATATGGCTGAAAGATGTATTTACGAGCATCGACTGATGGGTCTCTCTCTCTCTCTCTCTCTCTCTCTCTCTCCCTCTCTCTCTCTCTCTCTCTCACACACACAAACACACACACGCACACACGCACAAGTGGGACCCATTGAATTATTTATTTGCTTGTGACAGCTTTTAATTAGGTTCCACTTTAATCTAACTTTTTTCTTAAGTTATTAATTGAGCTTAGTGACTTCAAAAAGTTGTATAGAAGCCTTGTTTGGGCCTTTCCGGCGTCGCTGAATGTGGGCTGAGTAGCCATGTTAGGTTGTGTTGTACTACACAATATCCAGGTCAACTTGTTATTCCCCGCCCCACTGGGCTGCAAACTTTTCTAGGAGGTATGCATTAGACTTAACAAGAAAATGGACTTTAAGAAATAATAAATGGGATGTAACTATAATAACTGGGCAGTAACTATGCACCAAACGCATAATTAGTTTAAAAAATATATTATTTTTGGAATTTGAAATTTTTAATTTCATTACTTGTTGCGCGCGCAATATTTCGTTGGATTTTAACGTAATACAACTTTATTTTGAAATTATATCTAACCTGACAAGAAATTTCGGATAAAAATATTTCGGATCCCATCAAAATGTGGGAATTTTTTTTGAATTATGTTTTGAGCGGTTGTTTGAAATTATTGATCGTTGTCCTAGCTAGAAGTTGGGTTGTACTTTTAACAAACTGTAAATGGGCTGTAGTAAATTCCATTAGAATTAAAAAATGGGCTGTACATTCTTACAAATCGCAAATGGGCTATATGTTCTCTGCCAAATCCGAGTTGTGGGCCTACTAAGTTGACGCGTACCAAGGGCTTTGTCAACTTAGTCAATATAAACGATTCTAGCTGAAGTGATCATACGATGTCCATCCAATGGCCGTAGTGCTTCTTCAACCTCTGGTCTTCTTGCTCGAGCCGCCCAAAGCAGCACCGGTCATGTCGCGTGCTCCTGCCTCCCGTGGCCGGCTATGATGCAGCGGAGGCCTCACCGCCCTGTACTACTTCCACCGTTGGCCAGGCCATCCCTCTACTCACCCACACCCCATGTTATTTTGTGGCGACGACAGCCTCACACCGCAGCCAAACAAGTGAACCCTCGTACTCCTCTCTGCGCTGGCTGCCACTGCTGCGTCTTCCCCGGCTCTGCGTCGTCCCCTTCCTAGGCCTCATTGTCGTCCATCGCCCTGGTGCTCTCGGCGCATCGTGGTCAACATGGTCAACGACCGACTTCCATCGGAAGAGTACTGTACGTGGAGAGGCTGGCAGCTGGGTCCAGGCGGCCGCAAGGAAGTGCCTCCTTATTACGCACAAAATAATTATTCCTCCACCTGACAGTAGGGACCCATCGGACGGGCCACCTTATTTCACGAAAAAAAACGTTTCCCCCTAACTGTTGGGACCCATCGGACGGGCCATCGTATTTCGCGAAAAAATGTTCCCCCCACTGTCAGCTCGGACCCACCGGAAGTGCCTCCTTATTACGCACAAAAAAACGAATACTCCCCCTGCTAGCTGGGACCCATCTTGGTGGGAGGCTGACTTGTGGGCCTACTAAGTTGACGGGGATGGAGGGCTTTGTCAACTTAGTCAATATGAACGATTCTAGCTCCAGTGACCGTACGATGTCCATCCAACGGCCGTAGTGCTTCTTCAACCTCTGGTCTTCTTGCTCCAGCCGCCCAAAGCAGCGCCGGTCGTGCCGCATGCTCCTGCCTCCCGTGGCCGGCTGTGCTGCCGCGGAGGCCTCACCGTCCCCTACTATTCCCACCGCTGAACAAGCCCTGCGGCGACGGCAGGCTCACACCATAGCCGAACCAGTGAGCCCTCGTACTCCTCTCCGAGCGGGCTTCCACTGCCGCGTCTTCCCCGGCTCCGTGTCGTCCCCTTCCTAGGCCTCGCCGTCGTCCACCTCCCTGGTGCTCTCAGCGCGGCGTGGTCAACATGGTCAAGGAACGACTTCCATCGGACGTGGACTGTACGTGGAGAGGCTGACAGCTGGGTCCATGGCCGCAGCAAGGAAGTGCCTCCTTATTACGCGGAAACTAATGATTACTCCACCTGACAGCAGGGACCCACCGGACGGGCCACCGTATTTCATGAAAAAAATGTTTCCCCCCTGACTACTGGGACCTACCAGCTACATCTTCACACGCAAGGAAGTGTGTCCATATTACGGGCAAAACTAAATGATTCACCCCCTAACTGCTGGGACCCACCAGCTACATCTTCGCACGCAAGTAAGTGCGTCCGGGCAAAAAAAACGATTCGCCCCTGACTACTGGGACCCACCTGCTACATCTTAGCACGCAAGGAATTGCCTGATAGTCGGGACCCACGTGGTTGAAGCGTACGTAGCGTTGTCATTTTGGTCGCGAACGTGTACGTACATACTGGTCAATGTAGAGGCGCGCACGTGTCGTAGTAGAGGCACACACGTAGCATGTACACATACATACAACGGCCAGGGTGCAAGAAAGTAAATACGGCCATGTACGTACATACGGGGGGGTCTCGAACGCCTACTCGCGCATACATATGGCCAAGGCTCGTGTACATGGCTGGGTCGGAACGAAGAAACTGTGTCGTCATCGTGTTCATGGGGAGGAAACAGAATGCGTCGTGTTCATCGAGAGGCAACGGAATGCGTCGTGCTCATCGGGAGGCAACGGAACGTGTGGGAGCCAACCGGCTTGGACGGAACAGGCGATGGAAAGGAGTCCTGGCGTACCGCAGAACAGAGGAAACGGCCTTGTGTTCCACTGGCCACGTTCAAACGGGATCCTGTTCATCGGGACAGGTCTGGCGTACCTCAAAACGGCGGAAACGGACCTCCTACGGTCGAAACGGGGGTCCTGGTTATTGGGAGGGGTGTGGCGTACCGCAAAATGGACGAAACGGACTTCTGTTGGAGCGCTACGGTCGAAACGGGGGTCCTATTCATCGAAAGGGGTGTGGCGTACCGCAAAACGAGACTCCACGGGATACTATTCATCTCCACCGTCGACCTCCTCCAGCCTCCACGGGCTACCGTCGACCTCCTCCAGCCTCCACGGGCTCCTGTTCATCCAGCCTCCACCGCACGCTACTCCACCGGCTACTGTTCAACCTCCCCTCCACGGGCACCCATCCACCGTCTACTATTCATCCAGCCCTCCATGAGGTCGTCCTGTTCATCCAGCCCTCCATGGGGTCCCATTCATCTAGCTCCAACCGGCTCGATCGATCGGGGTCCTGTTGATCTAGAGGCAACGCCACGGGGTCCTGTTCATCCACCCCCACCGCTCACTGTTCATCCAACCCACCCCCCGGCAACGCTCACTGTTCATCTAGAGGCAGCATTGATCGGCTTCAGTTAGCAGCAGTAGCGAAGGAATCGCTCAATTGGGTTCAGTTAACAGCCATCCATCGATCGCTCGGGTTCAGTAACGCGTAGCCTGCAGTACAATCGCTCGGGTTCAGTTAGAGCCCAACGCCTCGCTCGGGTTCAGTTAGAGCCAACGCCTCGCACACACGCGCGTACGTGTATGAGAGAAACGCGCATCGCTCGTCCCCCGACCCCCGGCCCCCCTCGGGCGGCCACCGACGTACTTCTTCCTCCTATATAAGCCTACGTACCCCGAAAACATCCAGGGAGCCAACGAAACACAATTTCCACCACCGTAAACTTCTGTATCCGCGAGATCCCATCTTGGAGCCTTCGCCGGCGCTCCTCCGGAGGGGGAATCGACCATGGAGGGCTTCTACATCAACACCATAGCCCCTCCGATGAGTTGTGAGTAGTTTACCATAGACCTTCGGGTCCATAGTTATTAGCTAGATGGCTTCTGCTCTCTTTTTGGATCTCAATACAATGTTCTCCCCCTCTCTTGTGGAGATCTATTCGATGTAAACTCTTTTTGCGGGGTGTTTGTCAAGATCCGATGAATTGAGGGTTTATGATCAAGTTTATCTATGAGAAGTATTTGAATCTCCTCTGAATTCTTTTATGTATGATTGAGTTATCTTTGCAAGTCTCTTCGAATTATCAGTTTGGTTTGGCCTACTAGATTGATCTTTCTTGCCATGGGAGAAGTGCTTAGCTTTGGGTTCAATCTTGCGGTGTCCTTACCCAGTGACAGAAAGGGTTGCAAGGCACGTAATGTATTATTTCCATCGAGGATAAAAATATGGGGTTTATATCATAGTGCACAAGTTTATCCCTCTACATTATGTCATCTTGCTTAAGGCGTTACTCTGTTCTTATGAACTTAATACTCTGATGCAGGCAAGAGTCGGCGGATGTGTGGAGTAATAGTAGTAGATGCAGGCAGGAGTCGGTCTACTTGTTGCGGACGTGATGCCTATATACATGATCATGCCTTGATAATCTCATAATTATTCGCTTTTCTGTCAATTGCTCGACAGTAATTTGTTCACCCACCGTAATACTTATGCTATCTTGAGAGAAGTCTCTAGTGAAACCTATGGCCCCCGGGTCTATCTCTTATCATATTTACTTCCAATCTACTTTTATTTGCATCTTTACTTTTTGCATCTATATTATAAAATACCAAAAATATATTTATATTATCATACTATCTCTATTAGATCTCACTTTCGCAAGTGGCCGTGAAGGGATTGACAACCCCTTTATTGCGTTGGTTGCGAGTTCTTTGTTTGTTTGTGTAGGTGCGTGGGACTTCTGAGGAGCCTCCTACTGGATTGATACCTTGGTTCTCAAAAACCGAGGGAAATACTTACGCTACTATTGTTGCATCACCCTTTCCTCTTCAAGAAAAACCAACGCAAGCTCAAGATGTAGCAAAGCCAAAGGGCAAGTGCGGAGCGCCACGGTCCCTAACCGCCTGCGGCCTTGAATGACGTGTGTCGATTGATGGGACATGTGCATCTCCACTTCCCAATGCTACCTCGACAACCTTTCAACTTGATGGGTCGATGTTGCATGCAGAAGATTACACGAGGTCGTCGAGGCCGGCGGTGGCTTCCCTCTGGCTATAAATGAGGGGAGGGGCAGAGCCCCCCTCCCTCGCTCATCTCTTCCTTCTTCTACTCACTGCTCATTTTTCCTCCTTCTCCATCTTGCTTCTGCTTCCATGGCTCCAGCGAGGAGGTTTTCTATTGCCGAAAAGGGGAAGGTTTCCAAGGAGGGGCCAGCTTCTCCGCCTCCCAAGAGAGGCCGCGGCCGTCCTCGTAAGCACCATGTGACCCCTGCGGTGGCCCCTAGGGAGCGCAGGCGTGCGTCCCCAAGGGCCGGCGTCTCCCTTGGCGCTCGTGGAGGTACCTCTTCTCGCGGCGGGGGCCATCGGCTCCGGGGCAGCCCCCATGATGAGGGGAGGTGCGTCGTGGTTGCCGTCCTCCTCGCCCACGCTTCTCCTCGCTGGACGTGCTCTCGGAGTTTGTGGTGTGGTCGGAGGCGCCTGCCGGCACCTCGCTCCGGCTCCCGTGCTTCTTCTCCGGCGACCTGCCATCCTTGGGGCTCGACGGCCTCTGGCTGCAGGTGGACGGATGCTGCAGCAGGACCTTGTGGGTGGGGACTGAGGTCGCCGCCACGGGCATCATGGTCCTGACCCGCGGCTAGCAGACGTTCGCCCGCGCATGAGGCCTGAGCAGGAGGTGTACCCTCCACTTCAAGTATGACGGCCTGGCGAACCTCTTTGTGAGGGTGTTTAGGAAGGACAGCCGCCGCGTGGGGTGCTGCCCAGAAGACGGCAACGACGACGAGGGCGACGAGGGTGAACTTGGCCCTGGCTACGCCCACTCCTCCTCCCGCAGCGGCTGCTCTTCCTTGGGTGAGAGCTTGAGCAGTGGCGGCTACGACCATACCCCACGCCGTCGAGCTTGGATCGAGGGCGGCGATGGTTCGTCCCACCGCCACACTCCAGTGAAGCTGGAGGGAAGCCCGACATGAGCTCGGGGCTGCCGAACTTGGACTCGAGACCTGCCACGGCCTCAGGCCGCCTGCGGGGGAACTGGTGGAGCGCCGAGGACACCTTGAGGTGATGCTTGAGGACGCGGCACTGGTGCTGGATCCGTGCACCCTTGGGCCATTTCTGTTTAGCCTTTCCTTTCTTCTGCAATTCGAAAAAAGTAGTGTGCCCCACTTGGGTGTGTAATGAACTATGGCAGTTATGCCCCTTTTATGTTATGCTTATTATCTCAACGCCGTGTTATGACGTTTGTACTCTGGGTAGGTAAGGGTAGGATAACTTAGCTTGATGCATTTGTAGAGGCTTCCCTTCTCACGAGGGTGTGGCCCTTGGCGTCTGGCGAAGCTCCCATTCCTCACAACTCGGGGGGCACTTCGGGCCTCGGGAGATGCTGTAGATCCGCTGCAGAGCTGTTTAGAGAAAAAAGGAAGCTTGTCTAGCACCTCGTTCCTTTTTGCGCGAGCCCCCTGTCGTAGGTTAGCTGTGGCTTAATGCACCGTGTCGCACTGCCCCAAGGGCACGAACATGAGGGGCTGCTAGTGCCTGTAGCTTGATCGAGGGCTCCTCGCGAGGATAAAGCCGAAGCACTAGGGCGATGGGGTTCGGCGCTGTGTGCTCGTGCGAGGGCAGGCCCATGCGCACACACCTTCCTTGCCCCATGCGTGAGGTGCGCGAGGAAGGGCCACGGGCAACTTCCACACCCTCCTGGTCCCCAGGCTAAGAATGAACGAAATATGAGGAGAAAAATCCAACTTGGTGAACTAAAGCATGACATCACAAACTCCATTAAAGATCACCTAAAAGATTGAAAGCAACTTCGGAAAGCAAATGAACAGCCGCATCCAGCACCTAATCTAGTCTTCTCACCAGCACGGAGCTAAGTGCTGCCACTAAGACGTGGGAGGGAGCCCCGTGAGGCCCCAGGGAAGCTCTCAGGAGACTCCGGGGCGTGTACAGCCCCACTCATTATTACATGAGATGGTCACGAGCAGAGACCTTCACAGGCAGGAGCCTTGCTTCATGGGTACAACTTCCGGAGGTGCTGGATGTTCCAGACGTTCTGGATGGGGACCCCGTCCTGTGTCTCCAGGCGTGCGGCGCCAGGCCTGGAGACACGGGAAATCCTAAACGGGCCCTCCCACATGGGAGAGAGCTTGTGCAGCCCCTCACTGGAGAGCACCCGCCTTAGGACGAGGTCGCCCACCTCCAACGCCCCGGAGCGGACGCTGCGGCAGTGGTACCGCCGCAGCGCCTGCTGGTGCCTTGTCAAACGAAGCGAGGCTTGACGGTGGCATTCCTCTACCAGCACGAGATCCATCCCCCGCCTGGCATCCTGATGCGCCTCGTCAAATGCCAGGACCCGCATGGAGCGATGCTTGACCTTGTGTGGGAGAACCGCTTCAGCTCCATAGACGAGGAAGAATGGCATCTCTCCCGTTGGCTTGGTCGTGGTGGTGCGGATGGACCACAGCACGGACTGGAGCTCATCGAGCCAACCCCTGCCGCAAGCCTCGAGCTTCTTCTTAAATGCCCTTGCCTTGAGGCCCCTCGGGACCTCGGTGTTGGCGCACTCAGCCTGGCCATTGCTCCTGGGGTGTGCCACTTAGGCATAGCATATCTGCGTTCCAAGGTTAGCACAGTATGTTTTGGAAAGGTTGCTAGTGAACTGTGAGCCGTTGTCGGTGATAATGCGGTTAGGGGCCCCAAACCGGCTCACGAGGCCCTTGATGAACATGACGTCTGATCCAGCTGGGATGGCGCGGATGACTTCTACCTCGTCCATTTGGTGAACTTGTCGATGGCGACATAAAGGTAGCGGTAGCCCCCTGGCGCTCGAGGGAATGACCCCAAGATGTCCAGCCCCCATGCCGCAAACGGCCATGTGAGCGGGATAATGTGGAGGCCCTGCGTAGGCTGGTGGGTTTGCTTGGCGTGGAACTGGCATGCTTCACAGGAGTGCCCCAGCTCAGTGGCATCATTGAGTGTAGTGGTCCAATAGAAGCCACTGTGGAACGCCTTGCCCATAAGGGTGCGTGATGAGGAGTGATGTCCGCAATCCCCACCATGTATGTCCGCCACCAGCTCAAGCCCCTGCTCCCTGGAGATGCATCGTAACAAAACGTCATTGGGCCTCTTGCGGTACAACTCACCGTCATAGATGCAGTACGCGGTGGCCTGATGAGCCACGCGCTCAGCATCCTCCTCCTTCTCCGGCAGGATCCCTGAAGTAGGTATGTCTTGAAGTCCTCACTCTAGCACCCCTCCTGAGGCTCGAGCGCGAGGAGCAGGCAGGCCCCTAAAAAATGGCCGCATGCTGGGGCGTCGGTTGCTGGTGCTTGGGGTAGATCCTCCTGAGGCGGTGCTGGTGTCGTGGTGTGGGGAGCGCCGACGGCTTGAAGAGTCGTTTCTCAAACACCACTGGCTCCTGAGGGAGCCTCCGGGATGCTCTCTTGGCGATGTCATCCGCATTATTGTTTGTTCCTCGTGGCATGTGCTGCAGTTCCAAGCCCAGGAACCGTTTCTCCATCTTGCGTACCTCTTCCAGGTATGCCTTCATGTGCTTGTCCTTGGGTGTGTACTCTTTGTTGCAGAAGTTGATGAGGAGCTGGGAGTCGCCCTTGATGGTGAGGCGCTTCACCCCCAGCGCTGCCACGGCCTTGAGGCCGGCGAGCAAGCCTTCATACTCTGCGATGTTGTTGGAGCCCTTTCGCCCCGCTAAAAATAGAGTTGTACTGCATAGTAGAGTTTATCCTTGGCGGGTGAGATGGGGACGGCCCCAACCCCCGTGCCTTGTCGTGTGAATCCAGCATCAAAGTAAATGATCCACCCGTCTGGCTCCTTGTCCCCGGGCAAGAGGGAGCATTCCTTGCTCACTTCGCGGATAGGGGCGTCAGTCCATTCTGCCATAAAATCCGCGATGGCCACACCCTTGATGACTCTGGTGGTGCTGAACTCTAGCTGGAATGCCTGGAGCTCGATGTTCCACTCCGCAACTCGTCCGACGGCATTAGGGCTCCGGAGCACCCTCTCCAGTGGGTAGGCTAAACGACCTTGATGGGATGGCCTTGGAAGTAGTGGCGCAGCTTTCGGGAGGCGACGAGGAGCATGAGTAAGAGCTTTTGAGGCATAGGATAGCACGCCTGTGCCTCCCTAATACGTCTCCAACGTATCTATAATTTTTGATTGTTCCATGCTATTATCTTACCCGTTTGGGATGTTTATGGGCTTTACTAAACACTT
This sequence comes from Triticum dicoccoides, assembly GCF_002162155.2. Taxonomy (NCBI): domain Eukaryota; kingdom Viridiplantae; phylum Streptophyta; class Magnoliopsida; order Poales; family Poaceae; genus Triticum; species Triticum dicoccoides. The sequence goes on along the minus strand of NC_041385.1, from coordinate 184,374,266 downwards.
TTATATCATTTTTGGGACTAACCTATTAACCGGAGGCCCAGCCCAAATTGCAGTTCTTTTTGCCTATTTCAGTGTTTCGCAGAAAAGGAATATCAAGCGGAGTACAAACGGAATGAAACCTTTGGGACAGTTATTTTTGGAACGGAAGCAATCCAGGAGACTTGGACTAGACGTCAGGGAAGCTACAAGGAAGCCACAAGGCAGGGAGGCGCGCCCTACCCCCCTGGGCACTCCCCCCACCCTCGTGGCTCCACTGACCGACTTCTTTCGCCTATATATATCCATATACCCTAAAAACATGGAGGAGCACCATAGATTGGGAGTTCTGCCGCCGCAAGCCTCTGTAGCCACCAAAAACCTCTCGGGAGCCCATTCCGGCACCCTATCGGAGGGGGAATCCATCACCGGTGGCCATCTTCATCATCCTGGTGCTCTCCATGATAAGGAGGGAGTAGTTCACCCTCGGGACTAAGGGTATGTACCAGTAGCTATGTGTTTGATCTCTCTCTCTCTCTCTCGTGTTCTTGAGGTGATATGATCTTGATGTATAGTGAGCTTTGTAATTATAGTTGGATCTTATGATGTTTCTCCCCCTCTACTCTCCTGTGATGAATTGAGTTCTCCCCTTGAAGTTGTCTTGTTGGATTGAGTCTTTAAGGATTTGAGAGCAGTTGATGTATGTCTTGCCGTGCTTATCTATGGTGACAATGGGATATTCACGTGATCTACTTGATGTATGTTTTGGTGATCAACTTGCAGGTTCAATGAACTTATGCATAGGGGTTGGCACACGTTTTCGTCTTGACTCTTCGGTAGAAACTTTGGGGCACTCTTTGAAGTACTTTGTGTTGGTTGAATAAATGAATCTGAGATTGTGTGATGCATATCGTATAATCATACTCACGGATACTTGAGGTGACATTGGAGTATCTAGGTGACATTAGGGTTTTGGTTGATTTGTGTCTTAAGGTGTTATTCTAGTACGAACTCTATGATAGATTGAACGGAAAGAATAGCTTCATGTTATTTTACTACGGACTCTTGAATAGATCAATCAGAAAGGATAACTTTGAGCTGGTTTCGTAACCTACCATAATATCTTCGTTTGTTCTCTGCTATTAGTGACTTTGGAGTGACTCTTTGTTGCATGTTGAGGAATAGTTATATGATCCAGTTATGTTATTATTGTTGAGAGAACTTGCACTAGTGAAAGTATGAACCTTAGGCCTTGTTTCGTAGCATTGCAATACCGTTTAGGCTCACTTTTACCACTTGTTACCTTGCTGTTTTTATATTTTTCAGATTACAAAAACCTATATTTACCATCCATATTGCACTTGTATCACCATCTCTTCGCCGAACTAGTGCACCTATACAATTTACCATTGTATTGGGTGTGTTGGGGACACAAGAGACTCTATTTGGTTGCAGGGTTGCTTGGGAGAGACCATCTTCATCCTACGCCTCCCACGGATTGATAAACCTTAGGTCATCCACTTGAGGGAAATTTGGTACTGTCCTACAAACCTCTGCACTTGGAGGCCAAACAACATCTACAAGAAGAAGGTTGCATAGTAGACATCAAGCTCTTTTCTGGCGTCGTTGCCGGGGAGGTGAGTGCTTGAAGGTATATCTTTAGATCTTGCAATCGAATCTTTTTGTTTCTTGTTTTATCACTAGTTTAGTTTATAAAAGAAAACTACAAAAATGGAATTAAGTTTGCCTCATATGCTTCATCTTTTTAATGTCTTCAGTGAAAATAAGGATTCCAAAAATTGTGCTCAAGTACTAGAAGAAGAATTACATAGAATGCTTGGCATAAAATATGTGAATGATGAGCATGATTGCAATATCGTTAGTATGAATTCTTTGAATACCCATGATGCTAATGATATGCAAAGCCACAAGATTGGGGATGCTATGTTTGATGAAGATGATATGTTTAGTCCCCCATGTTTTGATGAGAATATTTATTATGATGAAAGCATGCCTCCTATTTATGATGATTATATTGATGAAAGTGGGTTTGGAAGAGTGTCAACTTTAGGACATAATGATCCCACTATTTTGGAGGATGTTGAATATTATTGTGATCATTATGAAAGTGGATTTGGAGGGTCATGACTTTATTTAGTGATGAATCCACTATTTCGGAAGAGGTTCCAATTGATTATGAGAACAAAGTTGCTATCTATGATGATTATTGTGATGACTTGTATACTATTAAGAATAATGATAACCATGAAACTTTTCATCATGATTTTAGTTTTCAACTGGATTATGCCTCACATGATAATTATTTTGTTAAGTTTGCTCCCACTACTATTCATGAGAAGAATTTTGCTTGTAGGGAGAGTAATAAAAATTCTATGCCTGTAGATCATGAAAAGAATGCTTTATGTGATGGTTATATTGCTGAATTCATTCATGATGCTACTGAAAATTATTATGAGGGAGGAATATATGCTTGTAGGAGTTGCAATAATGTCAAGTTTCCTCTCTATGTGCTTAAAGTTTTAAAGTTATGCTTGTTTTGCCTTCCTATGCTAGTTGATTATTGTTCCCATAAGTTGTTTGCTCACAAAGTCCATATGCATATGAAGTGGGTTAGACTTTAATGTGCTAGTCATATTCTTCATGATGCTCTTTTCATGTTTGAATTCTTATATTTTATGTGAGCATCATTGAAATCATCATGCCTAGCTAGGGGCGTTAAACGATAGCGCTTGTTGGGAGGCAACCCAATTTTTTTTATTCTTTTCTTTTTGCTCCTGTTTAGTAATAAATAATTCATATAGCCTCTGGTTAGATGTGGTTTCATGTTTTAGTTAGTGTTTGTGCCAAGTAGAACCTTTGGGAAGACTTGCGTGAAGTCTTTATGATCTTGCTGTAAAAAACAGAAACTTTAGCGCTCACGAGATTAGCTGCCGTTTTTTACTGGAGAGTACATTTATGTTGATTCTTTTTGTAGATGATTGATAGACAAATTACTCACTTCCACCAATTCATTTCAGAATTTTTGGAGGTACGGAATTATACGTTTGATACAGATTACTACAGACTGTTCGGTTTTTGACAGATTCTGTTTTCTATGTGTTGTTTGCTTATTTTGATGAATCTATGAGTAGTATCGGAGGGTATGAACCATAGAGAAGTTGGAATATAGTAGGTTTGAGACCAATATAAATAAATAATTAGTTCACTAAAGTACCTTAAGTGGTGGTTTTATTTTCTTATACTAGCGGAGCTTACGAGTTTTTCTGTTGAGTTTTATGTTGTGAAGTTTTCAAGTTTTGGGTGAAGATTCGATGGACTATGGAATAAGGAGAGGCAAGAGCCTAAGCTTGGGGATGTTGGGGAATGTAGTAATTTCAAAAAAATTCCTACGCACACGCAAGATCATGGTGATGGCATAGCAACGAGAGGGAAGAGTGTTGTCCACGTACCCTCGTAGACCGTAAGCGGAAGCGTTATGACAACGCGGTTGATGTAGTCGTACGTCTTCACGATCGTACCGATCCAAGCACAGAACGTACGGCACCTCCGAGTTCTGCACACGTCCAGCTCGATGACGTCCACCGGGCTCCAATCTAGCGAAGCATCGGGATGAGTTCCGTCAGCATGACAACGTGGTAAAGATGATGATGTTCTACCGGCGCAGGGTTTCGCCTAAACTCCGCGACGATATGACCGAGGTGGAATATGGTGGAGGGGGGCACCGCACACGGCTAAGGAATGATCCGTAGATCAACTTGTGTTGTTGTGCCTAGAGGTGCCCCCCGGCCCCCGTATATAAAGGAGCCAGGGGGAGGGGGCGGCCGGCCTAGGAGGGGCGCGCCAAGGGGAGTCCTACTCCCACCGGGAGTAGGACTCCCTCCTTCCTTGTTGGAGTAGGAGAAGGGGGAAAGAGGGGGAGAGGAGGAAGGAAAAGGGGGCCGCACTCCTTGTCCAATTCGGACCAGTGGGGGGCTGCGCGCCTCCTTCCTTTCGGCCTCTCTCCTCTAATCCCGTATGGCCCAATAAGGCCCATATACTCCCCGGCGAATTCCCGTAACTCTCCGATACTCCGAAAAATACCCGAATCACTCGGAACCTTTCCGAACTCCGAATATAGTCGTCCAATATATCGATCTTTACGTCTCGACCATTTCGAGACTCCTTGTCATGTCCCCAATCTCATCCGGGACTCCGAACTCCTTCGGTACATCAAAACTCATAAACTCATAATATAACTGTCATCGAAACCTTAAGCGTGCGGACCCTACGGGTTCGAGAACAATGTAGACATGACCTAGAAACTATTCTTGGTCAATAACCAATAGAGGAACCTGGATCCTCATATTGGCTCCCACATATTCTACGAAGATCTTTATCGGTCAAACCGCATAACAACATATGTTGTTCCCTTTGTCATCAGTATGTTACTTGCCCGAGATTCGATCGTCGGTATCCCAATACCTAGTTCAATCTCGTTACCGCTAAGTCTCTTTACTCATTATGTAATGCATCATCCCGCAACTAACTCATTAGTCACATGGCTTGCAAGGCTTACAGTGATGTGCATTATCGAGAGGGCCCAGAGATACCTCTCCGACAATCGGAGTGACAAAACCTAATCTCGAAATAAGCCAACCCAACATGTACCTTTGGAGACACCTGTAGTACTCCTTTATAATCACCCAGTTACGTTGTGACATTTGGTAGCACCTAAAGTGTTCCTCCGGTAAACGGGAGTTGCATAATCTCATAGTTACAGGAACATGTATAAGTCATGAAGAAAGCAATAGCAACATACTAAACGATCAAGTGCTAGGCTAACGGAATGGGTCATGTCAATCACATCATTCTCCTAATGATGTGATCCCGTTAATCAAATGACAACTCTTTTGTCCATGGCTAGGAAACATAACCATTTTTGATAAACGAGCTAGTCAAGTAGAGTCATACTAGTGACACTATGTTTGTCTATGTATTCACACATGTATTATGTTTCCGGTTAATACAATTCTAGCATGAATAATAAACATTTATCATGATATAAGGAAATAAATAATAACTTTATTATTGCCTTTAGGGCATATTTCCTTCAGTCTCCCACTTGCACTAGAGTCAATAATCTAGTTCACCTCACCATGTGATTTAACACCAATATTCACATCTGTATGTGATTAATACCAATAGTTCACATCATCATGTGATCAACACCCAATGGGTTTTACTAGAGTCAATAATCTAGTTCACATCGCTATGTGATTAACACCCAAAGAGTACTAAGGTATGATCATGTTTTACTTGTGAGAGAAGTTTAGTCAACGGGTCTGTCACATTCAGAGCCGTATGTATTTTGCAAATATTCTATGTCTACAATGCTCTGCACGGAGCTACTCTAGCTATTTCTCCCTACTTTTAATATGTATCCAGATTGAGACTTAGAGTCATCTGGATCGGTGTAAAAGCTTGTATCGTTGTAACTTTTACGACGAGCTCTTTTATCACTTCCATTATCAAGAAACATATCCTTATTCCACTAAGGATAATTTTGACCAATGTCCAGTGATCTACTCCTAGATCACTATTATACTCCCTTGCCAAATCAGGGCAGAGTATACAATAGGCCTGGTCCATAGCATAGCATACATTTATAGAACCTATGATTGATGCATAGGGAATGACTTTCATTCTCTTTCTATTTTCTGTTGTGGTCGGGATTTGAGTCTTACTCAATTTCATACCTTTGCAACACAGGCAAGAACTCTTTCTTTGACTGTTCCATTTTGAACTACTTCAAAATCTTCTCAAGGTATGTACTCATTGAAAATCTTATCAAGCGTCCTAATCTATCTCAATAGATCTTGATGCTCAATATGTAAGTAGCTTTACTGAAGTCTTTCTTTTGAAAGAACTTCTTTCAAACACTCCTTTATGCTTTGCAGAATAATTCTACATTATTTCCGATCAACAATATGTCATTCACATATACTTATCAGAAATGTTGTAGTGCTCCCACTCACTTTCTTGTAAATACAGGCTTCACCGTAAGTTTGTACAAAACTATATGCTTTGATCAACTTATCAAAGCGTATATTCCAACTCTGAGGTGCTTGCACCAGTCCATAGATGGATCGCTGGAGCTTGAACATTTTGTTAGCACCTTTAGGATTGACAAAACCTTCTGGTTGCATCATATACAACTCTTCTTTAAGAAAACCATTAAGGAATGCAGTTTTGACATCCATTTGCCAGATTTCATAAAATGTGGCAATTGCTAACATGATTCGGACAGACTTAAGCATCGATACGAGTGAGAAAATCTCATCGTATTCAACCCCTTGAACCTGTTGAAAACCTTTTGCAACAAGTCGAGCTTAGTGGATAGTAACGCTACTATCAGTGTCTGTCTTCCTCTTGAAGATCCATTTATTTAAGATGGCTTGCTGATCATCGAGCAAGTCAATCAAAGTCCATACTTTGTTCTCATACATGGATCATATCTCAGATTTTACGGCCTCAAGCCATTTTGCGGAATCTGGGCTCATCATCGCTTCCTCATAGTTCGTAGGTTCATCATGGTCTAGTAACATGACTTCCAGAACAGTATTACCGTACTACTCTGGTGCGGACTGTACTTTGGAAGACCTATGAGGTTTTGTAGTAACTTGATCTGAAGTTTCATGATCATCATCATTAGCTTCCTCACTAATTGGTGTAGGAATCATTGGAACTGATTTCCGTGATGAACTACTTTCCAATTCGGGAGAAGGTACAAATTACCTTATCAAGCTCTACTTTCCTCCCACTCACTTCTTTCGAGAGAAACTCCTTCTCTAGAAAGGATCCATTTTTAGCAACGAATATCTTGCCTTCGGATCTGTGATAGAAGGTGTACCCAACAATTTCCTTTGGGTATTCTATGAAGACGCACTTCTCCGATTTGGGTTCGAGCTTATCAGGATGAAACTTTTTCACATAAGCATCGCAACCCCAAACTTTAAGAAACGACAACTTGGGTTTCTTGCTAAACCACAGTTCATATGTTATCGTCTCAACGGATTTAGATGGTGCCCTTTTAATGTGAATGCAGCTGTCTCTAATGCATAACCCCAAAACAATATTGGTAAATCAGTAAGAGACATCATAGATCGCACCATATCCAATAAAGTGCGGTTACGACGTTCGGACACACCATAACGTTGTGGTGTTCCAGGTGGCGAGCTGTGAAACTATTCCACATTGTTTTAGTTGAAGACCAAACTCGTAACTCAAATATTCGTCTCCGCGATCAGATCGCAGAAACTTTATTTTCTTGTTACGATGATTTTTCCACTTTACTCTGAAATTCTTTGAACCTTTCAACTATTTCAGACTTATGTTTCATCAAGTAGATATACCCATATCTGCTCAAATCATCTTGTGAAGGTCAGAAAATAACGATACTTGCCACAAGCCTTCATACTCATTGGTCTGCATACATCAGTATGTATTATTTCCAATAAGTCAGTAGCTCGTTCCATTGTTTCGAAGAACGGAGTTTTAGTCATCTTGCCCAAAAGGCACGGTTCGCAAGCATCAAATGATTCATAACCAAGTGATTCCGAAAATCCATCTTTATGGAGTTTCTTCATGCGCTTTACACCGATATGACCCAAACGGCAGTGCCACAAATAAGTTGCACTATCATTATTAACTTTGCATCTTTTGGCCTCAATATTATGAATATGTGTATCATTACGATCGAGATCCAACAAACTATTTTCATTGGGTGTATGACCATTGAAGGTTTTATTCATGTAAATAGAACAACAATTATTCTCTGATTTTAAATGAATAACCTTATTGCAATAAACACGATCAAATCATATTCATGCTCAACGCAAACGCCAAATAACATTTATTTAGGTTTAACACTAATCCCGAAAGTATAGGGAGTGTGCGATGATGATCATATCAATCTTGGAACTACTTCCAACACTCATCGTCACTTTCCCTTCAACTAGTCTCTATTTATTCTGTGACTCCTGTTTTCAGTTACTAATCTTAGCAACCGAACAAGTATCAAGTACTCAGGGGCTACTATAAACACTAGTAAGGCACACATCAATAATCTGTATATCAAATATACCCTTGTTCACTTTGCCATCCTTCTTATCCACCAAATATTCAGGGTATTTCCGCTTCCAGTGACCATTTCCTTTGCAGTGTAAACACTCAGTTTCAGGCTATGGTCCAGCTTTGGGCTTCTTCGCAGGAGTGACAACTTGCTTGTCTTTCCACTTGAAGTTCCCTTTCTTTCCCTTTGCCCTTCTCTTGAAACTAGTGGTCTTGTCAATCATCAACACTTGATGTTTTTTCTTGATTTCTACCTTCGTCGATTTCAACATCACGAAGAGCTCGGGAATCGTTTTCGTCATCTCTTGCATACTATAGTTCATCACGAAGTTCTAGTAACTTAGTGATGGTGACTAGAGAATTCTGTCAATCACTATCTTATCTGGAAGATTAACTCCCACTTGATTCAAGCGATTGAAGTATCCAGACAATCTGAGCACATGCTCACTAGTTGAGCGATTCTCCTCCATCTTTTAGCTATAGAACTTGTTGGAGACTTCATATCTCTCAACTCGGGTATTTTCTTGAAATATTAACTTCAATTCCTGGAACATCTCATATGGTCCATGATGTTCAAAACATCTTTGAAGTCCCGATTCTAAACCGTTAAGCATGGTGCACTAAACTATCAAGTAGTCATCATATTGAGCTAGCCAAACGTTCATAACGTCTGCATATGCTCCTGCAATAGGTCCATCACCTAGCGGTGCATTAAGGACATAATTCTTCTGTGCAGCAATGAGGATAAACCTCAGATCACGGATCCAATCCGCATCTTTGCTACTAACATCTTTCAACACAATTTTCTCTAGGAACATATCAAAATAAACATATGAAAGCAACAACGCAAGCTATTGATCTACAACATAATTTGCAAAATACTACCAGGACTAAGTTCATGATAAATTTAAGTTCAATTAATCATATTACTTAAGAACTCCCACTTAGACAGACATCTCTCTAGTCATCTAAGTGCTCACGTGATCCAAATCAACTAAACCATAACCGATCATCACATGAGATGGAGTAGTTTTCAATGGTGAACATCACTATGTTGATCATATCTACTATATGATTCACGCTCGACCTTTCGGTCTCTGTGTTCCGAGGCCATATCTGCATATGCTAGGCTCGTCAAGTTTAACCTGAGTATTCTGCGTGTGCAAAACTGGCTTGCACCCGTTGTAGATGGACGTAGAGCTTATCGCACCCGATCATCACGTGGTGTCTGGGCACGACGAACTTTGGCAACGGCGCAACTCAGGGAGAACACTTCTTGATAATTTTAGTGAGAGATCATCTTAAAATGCAACCGTCAAACAAAACAAGATAAGATGTATAACAGATAAACATCATATGCAATCAAAATATGTGACATGATATGGCCATGATCATCTTGCGCCTTTGATCTCCATCTCCAAAGTACTGTCATGATCTCTATCGTCACTGGCACGACACCATGATCTTCATCATCTTGATCTATATCAATGTGTTGTCACATGGTCTTCTTGCCAATTATTGCTCTTGCGACTATTGCTATTGCATAGCGATAAAGTAAAGCAATTATTTGGCACTTGCATCTTATGCAACAAAGAGACAACCATAGGGCTTCTGCCAGTTGCCGATAACTTCAACAAAACATGATCATCTCATACAACAACTTATATCTCATCACGTCTTGAGCATATCACATCACAACATGCCCTGCAAAAACAAGTTAGACGTCCTCTACTTTGTTGTTGCAAATTTTACGTGGCTGCTACGGGCTGAGCAAGAACCGATCTTACCTACGCATCAAAACCACAATGATAGTTCGTCAAGTTAGTGCTGTTTTAACCTTCGCAAGGACCGGGCGTAGCCACACTCGGTTCAACTAAAGTTGGAGAAACTGACACCCGCTAGTCACCTGTGTGCAAAGCACGGCGGTAAAACCAGTCTCGCGTAAGCGTACGCGTAATGTCGGTCCGGGCCGCTTCATCCAACAATACCGCTGAACGAAAGTATGACATGCTGGTAAGCAGTATGACTTGTATTGCCCACAACTCACTTGTGTTCTACTCGTGCATATAACATCAACGCATAAAACCTAGGCTCGGATGCCACTGTTGGGGAACGTAGTAATTTCAAAAGTTTTCCTATGCACACGCAAGATCATGGTGATGGCATAGCAACGAGAGGGGAGAGTGTTGTCCACGTACCCTCGTAGACCATAAGCGGAAGTGTTATGACAACGCAGTTGATGTAGTCGTACGTCTTCACGATCCGACCGATCCAAGCACCGAACGTACGACACCTCCGAGTTCTGCACACGTCCAGCTCGATGACGTCCACCAGGCTCCAATCCAGCGAAGCGTCGGGGATGAGTTCCATCAGCACGACGACGTGGTGACGATGATGATGTTCTACCAGCGCAAGGTTTCGCCTAAACTCCGCGACGATATGACCGAGGTGGAATATGGTGGATGGGGGCACCGCACACGGCTAAGGAACGATCCATAGATCAACTTGTGTTGTTGTGCCTAGAGGTGCCCCCCTGCTCCCGTATATAAAGGAGCCAGGGGGAGGGGGCGGCCGGCCTAGGAGGGGCGAGCCAAGGGGAGTCCTACTCCCACCGGGAGTAGGACTCCCTCCTTCCTTGTTGGAGTAGGAGAAGGGGGAAAGAGGGGGAGAGGAGGAAGGAAAAGGGGGCCGCACCCCTTGTCCAATTCGGACCAGAGGGGGGCTGCGCGCCTTCTTCCTTTCGGCCTCTCTCCTCTAATCCTGTATGGCCCAATAAGGCCCATATACTCCCCGGCGAATTCCCGTAACTCTCCGGTACTCCGAAAAATACCCGAATCACTCGGAACCTTTCCAAACTCCGAATATAGTCGTCCAATATATCGATCTTTATGTCTCGACCATTTCGAGACTCCTCGTCATGTCCCCGATCTCATCCGGGACTCCAAACTCCTTCGGTACATCAAAACTCATAAACTCATAATATAACTGTCATCGAAACCTTAAGCGTGCGGACCCTACGGGTTCGAGAACAATGTAGACATGAACTAGAACTATTCTTGGTCAATAACCAATAGCGGAACCTGGATGCTCATATTGGCTCCCACATATTTTACGAAGATCTTTATCGGTCAAACGCATAACAACATACGTTGTTCCCTTTGTCATCGGTATGTTATTTGCCCGAGATTCGATCATCGGTATCCCAATACCTAGTTCAATCTCGTTACCGGCAAGTCTCTTTACTCGTTATGTAATGCATCATCCCGCAACTAACTCATTAGTCACATGGCTTGCAAGGCTTATAGTGATGTGCATAACCGAGAGGGCCCAGAGATACCTCTCCAACAATCGGAGTGACAAAACCTAATCTCGAAATACGCCAACCCAACATGTACCTTTGGAGACACCTGTAGTACTCCTTTATAATCACCCAGTTACGTTGTGACGTTTGGTAGCACCCAAAGTGTTCCTCCGGTAAACGGGAGTTGCATAATCTCATAGTTACAGGAACATGTATAAGTCATGAAGAAAGCAATAGCAACATACTAAACGATCAAGTCCTAGGCTAACGGAATGGGTCATGTAAATCACATCATTCTCCTAATGATGTGATCCAGTTAATCAAATGACAACTCTTTTGTCCATGGCTAGGAAACATAACCATCTTTGATAAACGAGCTAGTCAAGTAGAGGCATACTAGTGACACTATGTTTGTCTATGTATTCACACATGTATTATGTTTCCGGTTAATACAATTCTAGCATGAATAATAAACATTTATCATGATATAAGGAAATAAATAATAACTTTATTATTGCCTCTAGGGCATATTTCCTTCAGGGGATGCCCAAGGCAACCCAAGGTAATATTCAAGGACAACCAAGAGCCTAAGCTTGGGGATGCCCCGGAAGGCATCCCCTCTTTCGTCTTCGTCTATCGGTAACTTTACTTGGAGCTATATTTTTATTCGGCACATGATATGTGTTTTGCTTGGAGCGTCTTGTATGATATGAGTCTTTGCTTTTTAGTTTACCACAATCATACTTGCTGTACACACCTTTTGGGAGATACACACATGATTTGTAATTTATTAGAATACTCTATGTGCTTCACTTATATCTTTTGAGCTAGACAATTTTGCTTTAGTGCTTCACTTATATCTTTTTAGAGCACAGCAGTGGTTTTATTTTGTAGAAATAATTTATCTCTCATGCTTCCCTTATATTATTTTGAGAGTCCTTTAGAACAGCATGGTATTTGCTATGGTTATAAAATTGGTCCTAGAATGATGGGCATCCAAGTTGGGTGTAATAAAAACTATCATAGAAAGTGAATTGGATGCTATGATCAATTTGATGGTTGATAATTGTTTTGAGATATAAAGGTGGTAATATTAGAGTCATGCTAGTTGGGTAATTGTGAGTTTAAGGAATACTTGTGTTAAAGTTTGTGATTCCCGTAGCATGCACATATGGTGAACCGTTATGTGATGAAGTTGGAGCATGATTTATTTATTGATTGTCTTCCTTATTTGTGGAGGTCGGGATCGCCCGATGGTTAACTCCTACCAACCCTTCCCCTAGGAGCATGCGTGTAGTACTTTGTTTTGATTACTTGTAGATTTTTGCAATAAGTATATGAGTTCTTTATGACTAATGTTGAGTCCATGGATTATACGCACTCTAATCCTTCCACCATTGCTAGCCTCTCTTGTGCCGTGCAACTTTTGCCTGTACCATACACCCACCATATACCTTCCTCAAAACAGCCACCATACCTACCTATTAGCCATTCCGAGATATATTGCCATGCAACTTTCCACCATTCCATTTATTATTACATGCTCCATCATTTTCATATTGCTTTTGCATGATCATGTAGTTGACATCGTATTTGTGGCAAAGCCACCTTTATAATTCTTTCATACATGTCACTCTTAATTCATTGCATATCTTGGTACACCGCCGGAGGCATTCATATAGAGTCATATTTTGTTCTAAGTATTGAGTTGTAATTCTTCAGTTGTAAGTAAATAGAAGAGTGATGATCTTCATTATTAGAGCATTGTCCCAAGTGAGGAAAGGATGATGGAGACTATGATTCCCCCACAAGTAGGGAAGAGACTCCGTACTATTTAAAAAAATAAAAATAAAAAGAGAAAGGCCAAAAAAAGAGAAAGGCCAAATAAAAAAATGAGAGAAAAAGAGAGAAGGTACAATGTTACTATCCTTTTACCACACTTGTGCTTCAAAGTAGCACCATGATCTTCATGATAGAGAGTCTCCTATGTCGTCACTTTCATATACTAGTGGGAATTTTTCATTATAGAACTTGGCTTGTATATTCCAATGATGGGCTTCCTCAAAATGCCCTAGGTCTTCGTGAGCAAGTGAGTTGGATGCACACCCACTTAGTTTCTTTTTGAGCTTCCGTACACTTATAGCTCTAGTGCATCCATTGCATGGCAATCCCTACTCACTCACATTGATATCTATTGATGGGCATTTCCATAGCCCGTTGATATGCCTAGTTGATGTGAGACTATCTTCTCCTTTTTGTCTTCTCCACAACCACCATTCTATTCCACATATAGTGTTATGTCCATGGCTCACGCTCATGTATTGCGTGAAGATTGAAGAAGTTTGAAAATGCTAAATTATAAAACAATTGCTTGCCTAAAACCGGGGTTGTGCATGATTTAAATATTTTGTGCGATGAATATAGAGCATAGCCAGACTATATGATTTTGTAGGGATAACTTTATTTGGACATGATATTTTGAGAAGACATGATTACTTGTTAGTATGCTTGAAGTATTACTATTCTTATGTCAATGTGAACTTTTATCTTGAATCATTTGGATCTGAACATTCATGCCACAATAAAGAAGATTACATTGAGAAATATGCTAGGTAGCATTCCACATCAAAAATTCTGTTTTTATCATTTACCTGCTCGAGGACGAGCAGGAATTAAGCTTGGGGAAGCTTGATACGTCTCCAACGTATCTATAATATTTGATTGTTCCATGCTATTATATTACCCGTTTTGGATGTTTATGGGCTTTACTAAACACTTTTATATCATTTTTGGGACTATCCTATTAACCGGAGGCCCAGCCCAAATTGCTGTTTTTTGCCTATTTCAGTGTTTCGCAGAAAAGGAATATCAAACGGAGTCCAAACGGAATGAAACCTTTGGGAGAGTTATTTTTGGAACGGAAGAAATCCAGGAGACTTGGAGTAGACGTTAGGGAAGCTTCAAGGAAGCCACGAGGCAGGGAGGCTCGCCCTACCCCCCTGGGCGCGCCCCCACCCTCGTGGGCCCCTCGTGGCTCCCCTGACCGACTTCTTTTGCCTATATATCCATATACCCTAAAAACATGGAGGAGCACCATAGATTGGGAGTTCCGCTGCCGCAAGCCTCTGTAGCCACCAAAAACCTCTCGGGAGCCCGTTCCGGCACCCTGCCGGAGGGGGAATCCATCACCAATGGCTATCTTCATCATCCTGGCGCTCTCCATGACGAGGAGAGTAGTTCACCCTCGGGGCTGAGGGTATGTACCAGTAGCTATGTGTTTGATCTCTCTCTCTATATCGCTTGCTCTTGAGGTGATACGATCTTGATGTATCGCGAGCTTTTCTATTATAGTTGGATCTTATGATGCTTCTTCCCCTCTATTCTCTTGTGATGAATTGAGTTTTCCCCTTGAAGTTGTCTTGTTGGATTGAGTCTTTAAGGATTTGAGAACACTTGATGTATGTCTTGTCATGCTTATCTGTGGTGACAATGGGATATTCGCGTGATCTACTTTATGTATGTTTTGGTGATCGACTTGCGGGTTCAATGAACTTATGCATAGGTGTTGGCACACGTTTTCGTCTTAACTCTCCGGTAGAAACTTTGGGGCACTCTTTGAAGTACTTTGTGTTGGTTGAATAGATGAATCTGAGATTGTGTGATGCATATCGTATGGTCATACTCACGGATACTTGAGATGACATTGGAGTATCAAGGTGAAATTAGGGTTTTGGTTGATTTGTGTCTTAAGGTGTTATTCTAGTACGAACTCTATGATAGATTGAACGGAAAGAATAGCTTGATGTTATTTTTACTACGGACTCTTGAATAGATTGATCAAAAAGGATAACTTTGAGGTGGTTTCGTACCCTACCATAATCTCTTCGTTTGTTCTCCGCTATTAGTGACTTTGGAGTGACTCTTTGTTGCATGTTGAGGGATAGTTATATGATCCAGTTATGTTATTATTGTGGAGAGAACTTGCACTAGTGAAAGTATGAACCTTAGGCCTTGTTTCCTAGTATTGCAATACCGTTTACGCTCACTTTTACCACTTGTTACCTTGCTGTTTTAATATTTTCAGATTACAAAAACCTATATCTACCATCCATATTGCACTTGTATCACCATCTCTTCGCCGAACTAGTGCACCTATACAATTTACCACTATATTGGGTGTGTTGGGGACACAAGAGACTCTTTGTTATTTGGTTGTAGGGTCTCATCCTACGCCTCCCACGGATTGATAAACCTTAGGTCCTCCACTTGAGGGAAATTTGCTACTGTCCTACAAACCTCTGCACTTGGAGGCCCAACAACGTCTACAAGAAGAAGGTTGCGTAGTAGACATCACTCCCATAGAACCGTGCTGACGAAGTAGACCGGGTGCTCGACGAGGGAAGAGGTGTTGGCAGGATCCTGTGCTTCCTGAGGTTGCGGGCCTTCGAGGGTCCCACCTTCTGCCGCGCCAAGTACGGCCCGGCAAGTGTTGGCCTCAGGAGCCCCCCCTAGCCGAGGGGTTTGTTCCATCCTCGGGAGGAAGGTTGGCTGTCGGATCAGCCGAGGCCCCAGGAGCACCATCCTGAGGCTGCCGCACTTTGCTTGGTGGCAGAGCGCCCTGCTGTGGGTCCTTGATCATGCGTTACTCTCTTAGCTCCACCAGAGCGGCGCTGGCAGAGGGAGGGGTGGCTGCCAAATAGAGTACCAGGGGCTCAAGGAGGCGCGGCTCCACCATCACCAGAGGGCTGGATAGGTATCTCTTGAGGTCTTGAAAGGCCGCGTCAACCTCAGGGGTCCACTCAAACGGCCCCTTCTTTTTCATCAGCTTGAAGAACGGGAGGGCACGCTCCCCCAGCTTGGAGATGAAGCGCCCCAGTGAGGACATGCAGCCTGCAAGCTTCTGCATCTCCTTGAGTGTCTGCGGAGGCTCATGTCTTCTATTTCCTTGACCTTCTCCGAATTTTCCTCGATCCCTCTGTGCAATACTAGAAACCCGAGCAGCTTGCCAGAGGGAACTCCAAACACGCGGTTCTCGGGATTGAGCCGCAGGTCCACCTTGCGCAAGCTGGCAAAACGTCTCCTCCATATCCTCAACCAGGGTCCTTGCCTCCCGAGACTTCACCACTATGTCATCAACATAGGCCTCAGCATTTCTCCTGAGCTGCCTGCCCAGGGCGATATGCATCAGCCGCTGGAAGGTAGCCCCGGCATTTCGCGGCCCGAAAGGCATGCAGGTGTAGCAGTACACCCCACAGGGGGTCAGGAACGCTGTCTTCTCCACATCTTGCATGACTATCTTGATCTGGTGGTAGACTGAGAAAGCATCTAAAAAGCACAACAAGTCGCACTCGGCGGTGGAGTCGATGATCTGGTCGATGCGGGGAAGTGGGAAGGGATCCTGAGGGCAAGCCTTACTGAGGTTGGTGAAGTCGACACACATGCGTTCCTTTCCTCCTTTCTTGGAGACGACAACTGGGTTTGCCAGCCATTTCAGGTACCGTACCTCCCTGATGACCCCAGCATCCTACAACTTGCAGGTTTCTTGGACAATGAATGTCTGCTTCTCGGTGGACTGTCGACGGGCCTTCTGCTTCACTGGGTGCACGTTTGGGCATACCTTCAGGTGATGCTCGATTATTCCCCTTGGAACCCTGACCAGGACCTTGGGCTCCCATGCGAACACATCCTTGTTGGCGTGCAAGAAGCTGACCAACGCTTTCTCTTGGTCCTGAGGGAGGCCAGCTCCTATGGTGAAGGTGGCGCCCGACGCCCCATCTTCATCAACCGTCACTTGCTTCGTCTCGGCTCGGTCTTGGGAGAACAACCGCTTCTTCTTGGCCGGTGCTGCCCCAGGGGCTTCAGGGCCCCCTTTCTCGCCAGGAAGCACGGACGCTGCAGGCCTGAAGGCAAGCTTGAGAGCCTGCAGCGCGTCCTTGGTCTCCTCTACCACCGTGAGGACACCATTGCTACCTGGCTGTCACGCCCAATATGCGACCCTATCCTAAAGGAACTCGAAGGTCCCACCAAGGATAGAAGCGCATATTGGAGACGCTTTTGCAAGGTGGATATCATTACATCATACCATTACATAATAGTTGGGGATACATACAAGAGGCATAGAATGGCACACGAATACAACAACATCATACAAGAGATCAACATCCGACTACGGATGGAACACAAACAGAAACTCAAATGACATCCACCCTGCTAGCCCAGGCTGCCGACCTGGAACCTATCCCTTGATCTAAGAAGAAGCAGAAGAACAACTCCAAAGTAAGCAAACATCGCTCTCGCGTCATGATCATTGCAAAACCTGTACCTGCAACTGTTGTTGTAGTAATCTGTGAGCCACGAGGACTCAGCAATCCCATTACCATGGGTATCAAGACTAGCAAAGCTTAATGGGTAAGGAAGGGGTAAAGTGGTGAGGTTGCAGTAGCGGCTAAGCAAAGTATGGTGGCTAACTTATGCAAATAAGAGCGAGAAGAAAAACAACGAAACGGTCGTGAATCTAGCAATGATCAAGAAGTGATCCTGAAACTACTTACGTTCAAACATAACCCAAAACCATGTTCACTTCTCGGACTCCACCAAAAAGAGACCATCACGGCTACACACGCGGTTGATGCGTTTTAATTCGGATCTGGTGTCAACTTATATACAACCGAATATTAACAAATTCCCATCTGCAACATAACTGCGGGCACGGCTTTTGAAAGATAATACCCTGCAAGGGTGTCCCAACTTAGCCCATCACAAGCTCTCACGGTCAACTAAGGATATTCCATCACCCAGGAAGACCCGACCAGTCTCGGAATCCCGGATTACAAGACATTTCGACTATGGTAAAACAAGACCAGCAAAGCCGCCCGATGTGCTGACAAATCCCGATAGGAGCTGCACATATCTCGTTCTCAGGGCACACCGAATGAGCAAGACATCGGGTTGGCATAGACCCTGGTTCCCCAGGGGGCGGCGGACATCGCTCGGTTTGGACCAGCACTCGAAGGAGCACTGGCCCGGGGGGTAAATAAAGATGACCCTCGGGCTCCAGAAACCCAAGGGAAAAAGGCTAGGTGAGGCAAATGTAAAACCAAGGTTGGGCCTTGCTGGAGGAGTTTTATTCAAAGCGAACTGTCAAGGGGGTCCCATAAATCACCCAACCGCGTAAGGAACGCAAAATCAAGGAACATAACACCGGTATGACGGAAACTAGGGCAGCAAGAGTAGAACAAAACACTAGGCATAAGGCCGAGCCTTCCACCCTTTACCAAGTATATAGGTGCATTACTTAAATAAGAGATATTGTGATATCCCAACATAATCCTATCCATCATGGAGCAATCTTCAACTTCACCTGCAACTAATATCGCTATAAGAGGGGCTGAGCAAAGCGGTAACATATCCAAGTAACGGTTTGCAAGGAAGGGTGAAAAAGGTTAGATGCTGACATGGCAATTTGGAAGCCTTGAAGAGCCAGTGATAGGTAGCGCAACATAGCGATAGAACAGAGCAACTAGCATAGCAATGATAGTAATGAGATCCAAGGTGACGGTCATCTTGCCTGAAATCCCACTAGGAAGAAGAACGAGTCCATGAAGAAGATGAAGCCACGAAAACAAACCAAGCGTAGACGAACGAATCCTCACGATCGCAACGAAACAGGAACGAAAGAGAAGAAGCACAACCGGAAAGAAGCAAACAACAAGGTAAACACACAACACATAGACATGGCATGATGCCCAACCAAGTATGATGCATGCCAAAGTCTAGATGAGGCTACTCATGGCAAGAGATGATGCATACAAAAGCAACATATCAAAAACAAGTTTAAATGAGGCCGGTAACAACATATGACAAAACCGGAAAGACCCCATATGTAAATTTAGAAGTTGGTCCAGATCTGAATAAACCTTATGTTCGAGTTGTTAAACAGCAAGTTAAGATGCGCCAAGATGATCTACACGAAATTCTAGTCAAGTTACATATAAAGTTCAATTAGTTCGGAGCTACGGCCTAGAAGATATGAGCAAAACAAGTTAACCATGGCATTGATGCAAAATGCATACAAATATCAAGCAAACACCTCAAAACAAGGATGCAACATGATATATGAAACTACATGCAATTCTAAGCAAGTTTCTAGAGCACACTCAAAACGGAGCAACGGTTCAACACATACACATGAAACGAGTTTAAAGGACAAGCTGTCCAAAACAGCAACTAGGCATCTAGCAATCATCAATACAATATGCTACAACACCTCAACATAAGAACAAAAGGCATGGGCATGAATTACAGGTAAAGCATGACAAAACATGAACACTGAGCTATCTCCAGAAATCACTACAACATGCTCAAAAGGACATGGCAAGATTGCAAATAATAACAGTTCACAGACTTAGCAAAAAACCACTGAGCATGACAGAAATAACATCAGGTTGCAATGTTTAGAGCGCTCAAACAACATGTTACAGCAAGATATCATGGAAAAATATAGCATGGCATGCTAATACTAAAGACAAAGGACACAACTCCCTTACTAAACTTATTCCAAAGATCAACAGAAAACATGGTAGCATCTATGCAAACATGGCAAATGATATGACAGATGCAGAATAACAGTACATGGCAGGAACAACGATAAGTAGGCATGTTGATGAGATTGTACCACGCACTACAGAGCATTTCATAGCATGACAAGGTGACCAACAGTAATATGACATATTTATGAAGCTAAGCATGGCAAGAGCAAGTTAATAGGGTGCATGGATCACTAGCAAAACACATGGCAAAACTGAACTTAATGTTAACAGGCTGACAACAACATTATCTAGCAACTTCCGAGCATGGTATGAAAAATCTACAGCAAGCTATAAATGGAAACAGGGGCATCGATGGATAGAGCATGACATGTGTAACAAAACATCCTTAGTGAACATCTCCAGATTATGCATAGAATGACTTGTAGCAGCAGGTTTACAAAGCATCATGGTATAACAGTTTCAGCCAAGCAAAACAGTAACAGCAAGTACCCTAATTCACGAGCTCGCTGCACTCACTACCAGTCTCACAAAAATACATGGATTGCACCACTGTAAAGATGGCATGATGTAGCTCACAACTCATGTAGACATCAAGCTCATAGGATGCACACACAAAACGCAACGAAAAAGACAAATCACCAAGTTCTGTTAACAGGCAGCAGTTAACATCATATAGCACTCTTGCAAAAATGATTAGGGCATCAAGATGGACTCAAACAAGCATGTCACAATGGAACAAAATGCAGAGCATCTCACAGTGAACATTGTGATATATTACACACACGAAACGGAGCAGCACACACAAAGTTATGGCATGATGGACAGAGCAAGATAATGCAATTTTTCAGGGACTTGGAAGAAATCGACCTCGAGGGGGGGAAAGTCAACGCGGCGGATCTTGCCGGAGATGTCGCCGGACTTGCGTGGAATGGGGGCCAGAGAAGACCGGGCCGGGCGGCAGCGCACCCGCGGCGGGGTGGCACACCGGCGGAGGTGGCGGCTTCGGATGCTGGGGGCGGGGACCGGCGAACGGCAGCGCGGGCGAAGGGCGGCGACGCTAGGCGGGCAGAGGCGCGGCCCGGTCGGTGGGCGGGAGGGCCGGCATCGGGCCAGGCGGGCCAGGCGACGTGGGAAACGGAGGCGCGCCCCGTGGCGGACGCCGGTTGGTGCGGAGGCGGCGGCGCGGGCTTTGTCCGGCACGGAGACGGGAATTTTTAGGGTTTGGACTATGGGATTTTTCAAGGGGGAGGTGTTTATATAGGAAGAGGGAGCTAGGAGAGTCTAAATGAGGTGTGGTTTTCGCCCACACGATCGTGATCAAATGACCGAGAGCATGGAGAGAGTTTGGATGGGCTCACAGGTTGTGATGAAGAGCGGCTGGGCTGCAAAGAGAGAGGGTTTTCGGGCTACGCGGTTAACCGTTGGGGCATCAAACGACCTCCAAATGGAACGAAATTTGACGGGCGGTCTATCGGTGATATACCAAGTCCACTCGGCAAATCTCGGCCCATTCCGAGAATGTTTTTCGATGGCTCACAAAACAAGGTCTGAGAGGGGCGATGGGCGTGTGCGAGTGTGTCTGTGCTCGGAACGGACAATGGAGAGAACCGACGGAACCCGAACGGATGCAAGTTTTGAAAAACATGTAGATGAAATGCAGATGATGACATGGCAAAATGCAACGCGCAAGCAATGACATGGCAACAACGACAAATGACTGGAAGACACCTGGCGCATCGGATCCGGGGCGTTACAACTCTCCTCCACTAACAAGAGATCTCATCCCGAGATCTTAGGAACGAGACGGAAGAGAAAGAGGATGAGGTGAAATAAGAACGCACGAGAGAAGATGAACAAAGTCGAGAGCACTCGGGTAGAAAAGATGAACGGCGAATATGAAGAGAATGAAAAACTCAAGAAAAAGATAGATTCCGAAACCACTCCGGTTAGAACAAGATAGGAAAGGAATCTGAATGGAAGAATTTAGGCAGCACTCCGACTGAAAATGGAAGGAATAGAACATGAACTTCACCCAATGGGGTGACACTTGACAAGATGAACAATGAAATGCCTCCGGAAGAATTGAAAGAATGGAATTAAAAGAACTTAGAAGGAAGGATTGAAAGGAGTTGTTGAGAAAACCAACAACGACAAGAATAAGCTTGTTGTGGACTTATCAAAAACAACTCAAAACTTGAGGTGAAATTATACCACAACCAATGTCTGAATAGCTGAGAAGAACGAAGAAATGCAAAAATCCACTTCAGAAGAAAAGGAAGAATTATTTGCACTTTGAGACGCGAGAAGAAAAGATACTTGAACTCCTCCAACAAGAATCTTGATGAACACTTGAAGAATGAATTTAAATCAAGAAGAACCACCGGAAGAATTCAACACTGACTGATGAAAGAGAATGAATCATCAGTGAGAATTAGAAGGCAAATATGCTTGAGGGGATTTAGATGCAAAAGAACAAAGAGATCATGAGCAGATTAAAGAACACTTGAACGAAGCACCGGGATAAATAGAGAACGGTAATTGGAATGATGGCCTTCGGTGAAAAGAAATGGAAAAACAACTCCTGACATACTCCGAGTGGGTAAGAAAAGAATATCTGACAAATGGAATAATTCGAGAGGATAACATGGAGCTAGAACCGCGAATCTTCGAGAGAACAGACAAGATTTAGGGAAAAACTCTTCTTCTATCTTCAAATGATGACGACAAACACCACCAAGATTACTGAGATACTCCGGGAGAATGAAAAGCAAAGATGTTGAGCCAACAATGAAAAGCTTTTGAAAACGATCTTGGAGAAGGCATGTGACTGATGGAATCCATTCTTACGTAACACTTTGAAAAGAATTTGGGAATAGCTCCAAAAAATTACAAGAGTCAGGTAAGATTCTGGGAAAAGACCTGTGGATTAGGGCCCACTAAAAGAAACACCGTTGAAAAGGATTGTTTAACAGATAGATGATGCACTGGAACAATTGAAACATTTGAATGAGGTGACAACCTTGAATTAATTGGAACACAGACGAACAAGGATATGGACAACACCAGATACTTGAATTGAGTCCAGCGGAGAAGAAAGAGATGAAGAGAGTCGAACAAAAAGGAGCATTCACCGGCTGAAATAATTGCGGGAAGACTGAAAAAGCTCCACATGAATGAAATTGATGCTCGAAATTGACTTAGGCTTCGGGAAGAAGAGGGTGGGAGGGCGAGAAAACAAAGGAAACTTGGAAGGGGGAAAAACCGATGAATAACTTCAAGAGGAAACACCGGTTGAAAGAAAGAAAAGGCTTCACATGAGTAGGCTGGATAGTCGATTACAGACTCCAGCTCCGAGGAGAAAAAGGGGAGGGTGGGAGGGAAAAGAAGACAACTGAGGAATGGGAAAACCTCATCGCTGAGAAAGAACTGAGGATTGAACTTGGCAACGATGAAGAGGCTCGAGTCAACTTGACGAGAAATGCACCGGATGAAAAGAGATGAGAACCAACGATCGGAAAACCAACTGTGTGATCCTAAAGAAAGTTTGAAAGGGAAGAGGAGTAATTCAAAACACCTATGTCAAGATTCCTCACCAAAGCGACAAAGGGGCTGAGGAGTAAAAAGAATTCCTACTCTCCAATATAACTAGACTCAGAAATCAGTTTTCTTCTAGACTCGACAAAGGCCAACTACGAACAATCAAGGGGGGCTCCTATGGTTGGTTGAGGCTCTGATACCAACTTGTTACACCCAATATGTGATTTTATCCTAAAGTAACTCGAAGGTCCCACCAAGGATAGAAGCGCATATTGGAGACGCTTTTGCAAGGTGGATATCATTACATCGTACCATTATATAATAGTTGGGGATACATACAAGAGGCATATAATGCCACACGAATACAACAACATCATACAAGAGATCAACATCCAACTACGGATGGAACACACATAGAAAGTCAAATGACATCCACCCTGCTAGCCCAGGCTGCCAACCTGGAACCTATCCCTTGATCGAAGAAGAAGTAGAAGAAGAACTCCAAAGTAACCAAACATCGCTCTCGCGTCATGATCATCGCAAAACCTATACCTGCAACTGTTGTTGTAGTAATCTCTGAGCTACGAGGACTCAGCAATCCCATTACCATGGGTATCAAGACTAGCAAAGCTTAATGGGTAAGGAAGGGGTAAAGTGGTGAGGTTGCAGCAGCGGCTAAGTAAAGTATGGTGGCTAACTTATGCAAATAAGGGCGAGAAGAGAAACAACAGAACGGTCGTGAAGCTAGCAATGATCAAGAAGTGATCCTGAAACTACTTACGTTCAAACATAACCCAAAACCATGTTCACTTCCCGGACTCCACCGAAAAGAGACCATCATGGCTACACACGCGGTTGATGCGTTTTAATTCGGATCTGGTGTCGAGTTATCTACAACCAGACATTAACAAATTCCCATCTGCCACATAACCACGGGCACGACTTTCGAAAGATAATACCCTGCAGGGGTGTCCCAACTTAGCCCATCACAAGCTCTCACAGTCAACGAAGGATATTCCTTCTCCCAGGAAGACCCGATCAGTCTCGGAATCCCGGTTTACAAGACATTTCGACAATGGTAAAACAAGACCAGCAAAGCCGCCCGATGTGCCGACAAATCCCGATAGGAGCTGCACATATCTCGTTCCTAGGGCACACCGGATGAGCAAGACGTCGGGTTGGCATAGACCCTGGTTGCCCAAGGGGCGCCGGACATCGCTCGGTTTGGACTAGCACCCAAAGGAGCACTGGCCCGGGGTGGTTAATAAAGATGACCCTCGGGCTACGGAAACCCAAGGGAAAAAGGCTAGGTTAGGAAATGTAAAACCAAGGTTGGGCCTTGCTGGAGGAGTTTTATTCAAAGCGAACTGTCAAGGGGGTCCCATAAATCATCCAACCGCGTATGCAATGCAAAATCAAGGAACATAACACCGGTATGACGGAAACTAGGGTGGCAAGAGTAGAACAAAACACCAGGCATAAGGCCGAGCCTTCCACCCTTTACCAAGTATATAGGTGCATTAATTAAATAAGAGATATTGTGATATCCCAACATAATCCTATCCATCATGGAGCAATCTTCAGCTTCACCTGCAACTAATAACGCTATAAGAGGGGCTAAGCAAAGCGGTAACATAGCCAAGCAACGGTTTGCTAGGAAGGGTGAAAAAGGTTAGAGGCTGACATGGCAATTTGGGAGGCTTGAAAAGCAAGTGATAGGTAGCGCAGCATAGCGATAGAACAGAGCAACTAGCATAGCAATGATAGTAATGAGATGCAAGGTGACGGTCATCTTGCCTGAAATCCCGCTAGGAAGAAGAACGAGTCCATGAAGAAGAAGCCACAAACACGAACCAAGCGTAGACGAACAAATCCTCGCGATCGCAACGAAACAGGAACTAACGAGAAGAAGCACAACAGGAAAGAAGCAAACAACAAGGTAAACACACAGCACATAGACATGGCATGATGCTCAACCAAGTATGATGCATGAAAAAGGCTAGATGAGGCTACTCATGGCAAGAGATGATGCATACAAAAGCAACATATCAAAAACAAGTTTAAATGAGGCCGGTAACAACATATGACAAAACCTGAAAGACCCCATATGTAAATTTGGAAGTTGGTACAGATCTGAATAAACCTTATGTTCAAGTTTTTAAATAGCAAGTTAATATGCGCCAAGATGATCTACACGAAATTCTAATCAAGTTACATATAAAGTTCAATTAGTTCGGAGCTACGACCTAGAAGATATGAGCAAAACAAGTTAACCATGGCATTGATGCAAAATGCATACAAACATCAACCAAACACCTCAAAATAAGGATGCAACATGATAATATGAATCTACATGCAATTCTATGCAAGTTTCATATAGAGCACACTCAAAACGAAGCAACGGTTCAACACATACACATGAAACAAGTTTAAAGGACAAGTTGTCCAAAACAGCAACTAGGCATATAGCAAGCATCAAAACAATATGCTACCGCACCTCAACATAAGAACAAAAGGCATGGGCATGAAGTACAGGTAAAGTATGACAAAACATGAACACTGAGCTATCTCCAGAAATCACTACAACATGCTCAAAAGGACATGGAAAGATTGCAAATAATAATAATTCACAGACTTGGCAGAAAATCACTGAGCATGACAGAAATAACATCAGGTTGCAATGTTTAGAGCTATCAAACAACATGTTACAGCAAGCTATCATGGCAAAATATAGCATGGCATGTTAATACTAAAGACAAAGGAAAAAACTCCCGTACTAAACTTATTCCAAAGATCAACAGAAAACATGGTAGCATCTATGCAAACATGGCAAATGATATGACAGATGCAGATTAACAGTACATGGCAGGAACAACGATAAGTAGGCATGTTGGTGAGCTTGTACCACTTACTACAGAGCATTTCCTGGCATGAGAAGGTGACCAACAGTAAGATGACATATATATAAAGCAAAACATGGCAATATCAAGTTCATAGGGTGCATGGATCACTATCAAAACACATGGCAAAACTGAACTTAATGTTAACAGGCTGACAGCAACATTATTTAGCAAATTTGGAGCATGATATGAACAATCTACAGCAAGCTATAAATGCAACCAGGGGCATGGATGGATATAGCATGACATTTATAACAAAACATCCTTAGTGAACATCTCCATATTATGCATAGAATGACTTGTAGCATCATGGTATAACAGTTTCAGCCTAGCAAAACAGTAACAGCAGGTACCCTAATTCACGAGCTCGATGCACTCACTACCAGACTCACAAAAATACATGGATTGCACCACTGTAAAGATGGCATGATGTAGCTCAAAACTCATGTAGACATCAAGCTCACAGGATGCACACACAGAATGCAATGAAAAAGACAAATCACCAAGTTCTGTTAACAGGCAGCAGTTAACATCATATAGCACTCTTGCAACAATGATTAGGGCATCAAGATGGACTCAAACAAGCATGACACAATGGAACAAAATGGAGAGCATCACATAGTGAACAATTTGAGGTATTACATGCACGAAACGGAGAAGCACACATAGAGTTATGGCATGATGAACAGAGCAACATCATGCAATTTTTCAGGGACTTGGAAGAAATCGACGTCGAGGTGGGGGGGAAGTCAACGCGGCGGATCTCGCCGGAGACGTCGCAGGACATACGGGGAACGGCGACCGGAGAAGACGTGGCCGGGCGGCAGCGCACCGGCGACGAGGTGGCACCGGCGGAGGTGGCGGCTTCGGGCGCTGGCGGCGGAGACCGGCGAGCGGCGGCGTGGGCGAAGGGCGGCAGCGTGAGGTGGGCAGAGGCGCGGCCCGGTCGGCGTGCGGGAGGGCCGGCCTCGGGCCAGGCAGGCCAGCGGTACGGGCGATGGAGGCGCGCCATGTGGCGGACGCCGGTTGGTGCAGAGGCGGCGGTGCGGGCTTTGTCTGGCGCGGACGGACACGTCCGGCGCAGAGAGGGGAATTTTTAGGGTTTGGACTGCGGGATTTTTCAAGGGGGAGGTTTTTATATAGGAAGAGGGAGCTAGGAGAGTCCAAATGAGGTGCAGTTTTCGCACACACGATCGTAATCAAACGACCGAGAGCATGGAGAGGGTTTGGATGGGCTCATGGGCGTTGGTGAAGAGGGGCTGGGCTGCAAAGAGAGAGGGGTTTCGGGCTACGCGGTTAACCGTTGGGGCATCAAACGACCTCCAAATGGAACGAAATTTGATGGGCGGTCTACCGGTGATATACCAAGTCCACTAGGCAAATCTCGGCCCATTCCGAGAACATTTTTTGGCGGCTCACAAAACAAGGTCTGAGAAGGGTGACGGGCGCGTGCGAGTGTGTCTATGCTCGGAACGGATAACAGAGAGAACCGGCGGAACCCGAACGGATGCAAGTTTTGAAAAACATGCAGATGAAATGCAGATGATGACATGGCAAAATGCAACACGCAAGCAATGACATGGCAACAACGACGAATGACTGGAAGACACCTGGCACATCGGATCTGGGGCGTTACACTGGCATCTTCATGAGGTTGTAGGTTGGATGAGTTGCCGCCATGAACTTGGCCAGGGGGGTACCCAAGGATGGCGTTGTATGGCAGGTTGATCTGGGCGATGTCGAAGTCGATGAGCTCGGTGTAGTAGTTGTAGCGGGTCCTGAAGGTGACGGAGAGATGGATCTGCCCCAGGGGGCTGGTGAAGCCACCGCCGACCCCGGAGAACGGCTTTGTGGGGCGGAGCCGGTCGGGGGGGGCAGGTGCAATAGGCCGAATGCCTCTGCGGAGAGCACGTTGAGACCGGCTCCGCCGTCGTCGAGGGTCTTGGTGACTGACGCATTGCAGATGGTGGGGGTGCAGAGCATCGGGAGTGCGCCCGCTCCCCTGTGGTTGCTGGATGATCTTCTGGGCCGAAGGCGAGGTTGGCCTTAGGCGCTACCCAACCCGGAGGAGCCCCCGAGCTCATCTGGGCGGCGTTCACTTGGTGGTAGAACTACTTGATGTTCCAGTCAGAGGGTGGTGCATGCGAGCCGCCTAGGAGAGCTACAACGACAGGAGGCGCCGGCACCGCGAAGTGCACGATGAAAAGGCCACGCAGCTCCTCCCAGGAGTCCACAGACGACTCCGGCAGGTTGAGCAACTAGGCACGCGGTGCGCCTACGAGGGCCATGGGAAGCCAGTTGGCCTTCACCCTGTCGTCTCCACCGGCCGCCCAGAATGCCTCCTCGTACGCCTGGAGGAAGCCGGCCGGGTCCGTCGTGTCGTCGTAGCGTGGCGGCATCTCTGGCTTGAACTTAGTTGGCCACTCCACCCATCGCAAGGAGGGGATGAAAGCGTGGAGCCCCTTGGCTCCCTCAAAGGCGCGCGACGTTCGAGTCAATGAAGAAGCGCCCGCCATTGAAGTCGGCGGCGTTACGTGACGGATGGATCAGCGGATCCCCGACACACCCATACCTGGCACGCCAAATGTCAGATTTCGGGTTCTGCAAACCCTTGATAGGTCGAACTCTGGGGTGCGTGCGGAGATCTCAACCTACCCAGCCTGCCTACTCACAATCCTCTAGGCCTAGCGCGTCGAGCTCAAAGGGACAGACAGACAAAACAGTTTATCCTGGTTCAGGCCCCCTTGCGGTGTAATACCCTACTCCAGCATTTTGGTGGATTGCCTCGAGGGGCTAAGGGTGAACTAGTATAGTGGATGAACTAGCCTCAGGAGGTCAGGTGTTCTTGAGCTCGAGAGAGCTGGTGAGGTGGTCGGATGAGAATGGATCTGATCTGCCCGTCCCCCCTCTATGGTGGTGGCTAAGTCCTGTTTATAGCGGCCTTGGTCCTCTTCCCAAATGTTGGCGGGAAGGGATCCCACAACGGCCAGATTTGAAGGGGGATAAGAAGTACATCCTATCCTGACTAAAGTGGTCTTCGCTTGCAAAAAGCCTCTGGTCGTGACGCTACGATGGGCTCGGTGATGACCTCCGTCCTGTTGTCCTGGTGGTCTCGGTCTTGTTGCACCAGAATGGAAACCTTTGGCTGATTCCTTGGGACTCCGCACCTCATGCTTGCCACCTTTCCACCAAAGAGGAAACTGGCACCCTGCGCCCGCTGGCGCCCGCCCCGCCTTGGTCGTCATGGCTCACGTCAGCTGAGCCTCGTGAGGTGCACCTTGCATAAAACTCTTCGCCCCTCGGGAGCCAGCCTGAGGAGGCCGATCCCCTTGGAGGTCTTGACGTCATCCGCCTCGCGAGGCTTGGCCCCTCGCGAGCGTCTTGAGTTGTTGATGCTGAAGTTGGGCCGTACCAGGCCGTCAATGGAGCCATGCAGTGGGCCGCAGGCAGGCAAGTCTGGGTACCCCCGTATCCAGACCGCCGATGATGTGTCCTCAGTTAAAATCTGACGTGCTTGTCGAACAAGTAGTGCCAAGTTGAGAATATCTAGATCACGGAAGCCTAAAATGCCCAGATGTTTTGGCCTAATCATGATGTCCCATGTCACCCAGCTAGGCTTTCTCTTTATTTGCTTGCTACCCCACTAGAATTGTCGTACGATTGAAGTGATGTTCTCGCATAGGCCTCTTGGTAATCTTAAACAAGACATGGAGTAAACCGGAATTTCCTGTGCTACGGACTTGATTAACACCTCTTTACCTGATGAACACAGGAGCTTCTCCATCCACCCTTTTATCTTTTCCCATACACGATCTCTCAGATACATGAATGTTCTGTTCTTTGAGTGGCCCACCTCCACGGGCATGCCAAGATAACAGTCACTCAACGATTCCCTGTGGACATGTAAAGTGTTCTTAACAACTTCTCTAATTAGGCCCGGACATCCTTTACGGAATAATATTGAAGACTTCTCATGATTTATTATCTGTCCTGACGCATTGCAATATGTATGGTTTGCCACCACAATTGAACCCTCCACACTATCCTTGAAAAGCAATAGGTTGTCATCTGCAAACAAAAGGTGGTTAACAGTGGGAGCCATCGGGGCCACCTGCACACCTACCAATGATGAGTGAGTACTGGATTTGAGGAGGCACGAAAGGCCCTCTGCTGCAATCAAGAATAAGTAGGGGGAGATTGGGTCTCCCTGTCGAATACCTCTAGTTGGTTTGAAACATTCGAGCTTCTCTCCATTGAACAGAACCGAGATAAAGATGGATGAATCCATACCCATTACTTTGTCAATCCATTGCCGAGCAAAACCAAGTTTTGTCATGATGGCTCTCAAATATGACCACTCCAGTCTATCGTAAGCTTTCTGCATATCCAGCTTAAAAGCATAGTAGCTATTTGATTTTGATCTGGACTGTACACTCATAGGCAACAATAATATTGTCTGTTATCAACCTTCTAGGGACAAAATATGACTGTTTCTCAGAAATTATGCCAGGCAACATAGTTTTCAATCTCTTTTCTACCACCCTGGAGGCTATCTTATATAAGACATTGCAACCCGCGGAGAGCCACTCGACTCTAGACCTTTGACGCCACATTATCTCTTCCCTGTGGTACATCTCGATCAATCTCTCATTGACTTTGAACTCCACATGCGATGGGCAGACCTCAACAGATCACTCTGAGCTCCTCCAAGACCATCGTCAACTTTTTAATTTCCTTTCTTACAGTCCTGAAGGTGTCTCTGCTTCATTTTCCCAGACCCCTAGAGAGATTACACAATTTTCTCCCTCATCTCCTCAACGGATGTGCAGGGTGGTCCTGCATCCCATCCATTAGTAACCAAATCCTGGAGGCCCTCATGTGATTCCCACATAAGTTCATACTTGGAAGGTCTCTGAATTTTCAGCTCCTCTGAACAACTGAAGTCTACCAACAATGGTGAATGATCAGAAGTATGGCCCATGAGATGTGTGACTAAGGCCGTTCAAAATTTGGTCATCCAGTCAACATTCGCAAGTGCTCTGTCTAGTCGACATCTCGTATAGCTCCCACCAGTAACTTTTTCTCGAACATCCAGAAGTTTCCCTTGTACCCTAAGTCTAACAACATGAAAATATATGTGGTGTCTCGAAATGCTTGGATTTGAGCATTGTTGCATTGACAAACTCCTTCGTGCTCATCCGGACATAGGACTCATTTAAATCACCCATGCAGAGCCATGGCAAAGTACTCAAAGTACTCCTATTTTTCAGGCCCGTCCATGTCGGGTGCCTCAAGTGTGTTTGTGCCTCTCCATATACACAGGTTATTCTCCACTTTTGCTGGTCATGTTCCTCAATCGAGACATCGAGATGATAAACAGAGTAACCAATAACCTCAACTTTTATTGAATTATTACGGAAAAGTCCAATACCACCACTTCTACCTTGACTATCAATGACATATGAATTATCAAAACCCAAAGTATCAACTAATGCTTCTACCCTAGCACCTTCTATTTGTGTTTCAACAATGGACAGTAGGGTAGCGACAAATTTCCTCGTGAAATCACGTAAGTTTTCGGACTGTCGCGGCTTTGCCCACGCCTTGATAGTTCCAAAATAAGGCACTCATTGGGCTCAGTAGCGCCCCTCTCTGGGCCCACCATCTTCACTTTGTCTTGCACTTGCATACCACTCATAGCCGAGTTGACCTCCTCTGCTTACATAATCACATTGGCCCTCTTCGAGTCATGTTTTCCACTTGGGCTCCAACGGGTAGTAGGAGGCAAACACCAATAGGTTGCCATTAACTACGTCCACCGCATTTGCTCCTAGTAGAGAAGTCTGCCTCGAGTCCACTTCTGAAGCTCTCTTCCTATTATTTTCAGTGCCCTACATATCTGAATCGTGCCCATATTCCTTCTCATGAAAACATCAACGCCATCAAACTACGAGCTACGTTGTGCACCCCTTCCACACCCACCATTATGGCCCCCTCAGCGCCCTTCTTGATAGCCACGGCCACCACCTGGGCCACGCCCGGTTCTCATGAACCATTTTGCTCTTAGATCTCTGAAAATCAGGGTCGACGAAGGATGAATCCCGGACCCATGCTCTTTGCACAGATGTCTCAGCATACGACAAACAACACACCAATCAGGTACTTTCTCGTAGTTAACTCTGTAAATCTGACGCTTTCCATCAAGGAATCATAGAAACTGCATTCTTGAGGGGCTTTGTGACATTGATCCTAATCCAGACACGGTAAAAATTACCCGTGAAATCATGTGATTGTGGTTCATTGAACAACACTTCATGAACTTTGGCCGCAAGGTGTGCATATAGATCCGGTACATCATGGATTTGGGCTCAAATCTCGATGGTATCAAGTTGAACAGTAGAAGGTTTCACCAATCCGTCATAAGGCTTGAGGATTACCGCGTCGCCTCTGAAGTTCCATGGCCCCTCCTGGGTAACTCTCTCCCAATCTCCTAGACAGGAAAATTGGATGGAGTAAACGCTGTCCTCCAACGGCTTGAATTTGACCTCCTCAGCAAGATCCCATGCTGACCTCCTGTTCCGTAAAAACCAGTATTGGCTATACGGTTTGCTGGAGTGAACCCTTGCAAGAGCGACTCTAACACCCTGGTTTTTGGCCCTTTTTCTTTTTATTTTGATTTATTGGTTTTTGCTCTAATTTCCTTTTTGGAGTGGATCTGTGGACTTGAAACCTTGGAGACCTTCTTTTCTTCTCCTCTAAAGTGGTTCTTCATCATCAAAACTCTCCCAAAATCATGTCACATCATTTCTGGACCAACCTCAAATTCTTTTTCATGGAATATTCCTTTTTCTATTAAAGCAATAGTCCTGTCTGACCTATGTTGTGAAACAACCTATATTTCTGTCATCCACAAAATTCCCAAATAATTCTCATAATTTCTTTGGTTCATATATTTCTAAAATATGCCCAAACATCTCGTTGACCAGTTCAAAAATAATTCCCCAATATTCATTCTTCAATTCTGTCCAGAATTGCACTTTGTGAAGGAAGTGCCATTTATCGTATCTTTTTGCTCCCAAACTTTTTGAGCATTCTTTCATGTCCAAATAATTTTCTCAGGAAAAAATTTCAACTCCATTTGCGTAGTGAATCTTCCTCAGTTATTTTTCAAAGTTTCTGTCAGGATGAAGCCTTTGTGAAGAAAGTACTAGCTAAGGTTATCAAATTGAGTTAAAATTGTGCAAACTCCTTCGTGTTCTCATATAAGAACATTCCTCCAAATTTCAGCTCCTTCCAACTAATTATGTGAGCACACCTTCAAATCTTTGCTTGTGGCAATATTTGCAGGGTGTGAAGCAAGTATATTTTATATTGCTTCATTAATTATGAGAAATTACCATATCATGCTCCTACCTATAAAATAGCTCTCCACCAAATTTGGGATCATTTCCTTGAGCCATTTATCACCAATATTATCCCAATATTCTGGACAAAGAGGATGGTTGTGAAGCAAGTACCAATTTGGCAAGTCCAATTGGTATGAAATTTTTACAGCATCTTTATATGTCCAAATCATCATGATCCACCAAATTTGAGCTCAGGTGACTACTCTATGTGAGTAAATCATCTAGATCAACAATTTCTGGACCATCGTGGCAGTTCCAAAGCAACTATATTAATTTGTAGTCCATTGCTTCTCTAATTGCACAAGATCATAATACTTCCTAACCTAAGCATCCCAGACATCAAGTTTTCCTCCTAGCTCTCCTTAGTTGATCATAGCAATGTGAACAAGT
The DNA here is from genome assembly GCF_002162155.2 of Triticum dicoccoides. Taxonomy (NCBI): domain Eukaryota; kingdom Viridiplantae; phylum Streptophyta; class Magnoliopsida; order Poales; family Poaceae; genus Triticum; species Triticum dicoccoides. Next base: position 184,340,077 of record NC_041385.1, on the reverse strand, counting down.
TTGCTACAGAAAACTTCTCTTTATGAATCCCATCTATCCATGGCTCCTTCTGCTGATCTTTCACTTTCCACAGTCTCCGGGATGGAAGGTAAACACCCTAGACATGGTGTTCCAGCTCCTCTTGTCCTCTACTTGCCATGCCAGGCGGTGACCATGCGGTTTGGCACCTGTGCACGCGCTCTGCAAGTCCGGGACGCGTCCAGCGCTCGGTCCAGCTCATGTTACTTTTCCTCCCGTCGTCTTCGCGCGCGTGATCGTGTCTAGCGGCTTCCTCGTGCCATTGCTGACGCTCTGGAACTCACTCCCCTCCAGCAGCTTCCTCGCCAACGCTAGCGGTCGCGCGCCCACGAGCGCACTGTGGCCGAAATGTCTCTGTTCACGCCTCGTCTCTTCCTCCTCGTGCCTGTGGTGTCTCTCTCTGCTCCAGTGCCCCTCCTCTGCCCTCTTCTGTCCCCTCCTTTGCCCCATGACACTCCCAGCCATCGCCGGAGCCGGCCCGTGCGCCATGGCGGCACCCGAGCTTGGCATTTTCCTTCCCCTCGGCTATTTAAGCAGCTTGAGCACTCTCGCCCCTCCCGAGCTCACCAGCAACTCCACCTCATTCCCCTCCCCCTCCCTAGCGACTCACCTGAGTCCCAGAGCTCCTCCTCACCATGGATGCTCGCCACGGCCACCGCCTCCTCCCAGCTAAATTCTGGCGTCCCCATGTCCCTCTCTCTGTTCCACCACCACCAGAGGATCCTATCCACCTCTCTGAAGCTCCCTGCCATTTGCCTCTTCCTCCGGTGGCCTGTAGGCGTGTGCCCACTTCTGCTCGAGGCCGTCGTCCACCATGGCAGGAGACAAGCTTGCTCCGGCTCTCGTCGTGGAACGCATCTGGCCCAGGAATGTGCGCCGCCCTCTCTTGAGTCGACCGGTGAGCGGACCTCGGCCGGAGGTGGACGGTGGCGCCGGGGGCCAGCACCGGCCGCGTCTCTGCTTCCTCCTCCCCTGCTTTGATCGGAAGGAGGAACAAGACGGTGATGACTGATGGAGTCATGTACCTAGGGTAGGGTCACAGACCTGATCTAAGTACCCTGCCCAAGGACACCCTTAGAAGAGATCACCTTCCATTCGACCTACGGGGGACTCACTCGACTGACTTGAAGGACTCGACCACGAAGACTCACTCGACCACCAGAAGGTCAAGAGGCACTCTGCACTGCAACGGTCTGTAATTAAGTAGACTTTATGATAGTAAAGACACTTTATGTGGGGCGTTACCAGTAACGCCCCGGACTTAATGCACCTTAAACCCTTCATTACGTGGGTTGGCTGGGGTCCTGGCGCACTCTATATAAGCCACCCCCCTCCACAGGCAGAAGGGTTCGGCACCCTGTAATCCATATACACATAATCCACTCGACCGCCTCCGGGCTCCGAGACGTAGGGCTTTTACTTCCTCCGAGAAGGGCCTGAACTCGTACATCTCTTGTGCTTACAACCTCTCCATATCTAGGACCTTGCCTCTCCATACCTACCCCCACTCTACTGTCAGACTTAGATCCACGACAATGACCACCCCCTACCAGTGGGTCCCGTGCGTTAGCGTCCCAGCTAGTTGACCCCAGGTACGCTGACGTGGATAAGTGGACACACATTTCCTTGAATACGTCTTCCCCTGTTGAATACGTCTTCCCATGTTGCTAGAAATGCGCTTTCACTTCTCTGAAAGCGTATTTTCTCGAGTGCACGTTCTATTTTTCCAGTCGGCTACTTAATTGTGAATTAGTTTTTTTTAGAAAGGTCCCTGGTAGAAAAACCTTTGTATCTTCTTACTCACAACCCCAAATGAGGTGATTCCAAAGCCCACTTCTTCATCTCGTCGAGCCCGTTCCGATGGTATCAATTTCACCATGTGAAAATGTTCCAAAAATGACCATTTTGCCCATGCCCTGATTCAGCCCCCTCCGAGAGAGAAAGATTTCCGGTGATTCTTTCCGCGAGCTTCTCGCACTTCTTCTTAGTGGATCCATCCCTCCCAGGGAAGCCACACCCTCCATTTGCATGATTGCAACTCAATGCCATGGTTTAAATATTTAAACTTGCTTGAAATATTGCATTGGTGATGTATGACTTGTTCATGGCATTTCTCAGAGTAATGTTTTGATCTTGCTATTGCCATGATGTTGTTTGGATTACTAGGACTAATTCTTGCAGATAAGGATGACATGTGTCCATTGAATTTTAGTGGTTGTTATTATTATTCTCAACTTGATACTATTTGATATTATGCTTGGAGTATTACTTTTGAATATGATGCTAGCATGTGGTTATTAGTTTAATATATTGATATTACTAATGGTCTAGTAGCATCATTATTCTTGGATTCATCGGGATCATAGTTAAGATGTTATCCTTGGAGTATTATTATATGACGAGTATGCTTTGGGTTATTTGTTGGACATTGCTATGACTTGGATCACGGGTTGATAGATGATATCGGAGTATCATTTATCGCAGATTTACCTTGGGGATAAACTTCGTCATTTCATTGGTCAGGTGCCACCGAACCAGGCTTTTCCAGTGCAACCACATTTGCCTTTATGAGAAGGCCCTAATGCGGTATATTGATATGCCTCTCGCCGGTGCCTCCAACTAGGGAAGATTATGCGCGCGCGCTATCATAGCTCGGTAGGCGGTGATAACCTTGTGTGTCTGTAGTTATAGGGCCCTTTGTCCTCATTTGGGACCGTTTTTGTTTTTGCCATGATGGTCGTCGTTTGATGTCACGAGGTGACATCGAGGCCACCCAAGACTAGGCCCGAAGGGGAGTTGCTCAGAGTGGCCGGGAGAGTGTCATAACGATAGACTGGTTTTGTAGCAACGTCGTTGGTCCACCCGAATGGGAGTACAAGTCCATGGGTTCTGTGATGTTGGTACAGTGTGCTAACCTCTGCAGAGTGTATTTAATCTGTCCATAGCCACATCCTCGGTCATGGGCACAGTTTGTACTAGGTCACACCGTTCGATCAACACTTACATGACGGAATGACTTTTAGATGACTTATATATTCTTATGTGAGCAATAACAGTTTGGCAGGATGTCAATGGTGATGTTGCTATGATCTTGAGGATGATCATTCAGTCGTGATGTGGTCATGCGATGATCACGAGGAGGTATTGATCACGAGGTGATCGAGGTGACATAGTGTTTGGCCGGATAGCCAAGAGTGAGATGGTTCTTGAGACGTTGGTTCAGCGGTACTTTTAGTAGTGCCAGATTATGCTTAATAATTGTTTCCTCATCATAGTAGTTGTTAATACATAACCTGCTAATGCTATGTTGTTGTTTTGCCTTGATGCTTTTGGTTGTTGTGAGCTTGCAAGTACATTCAATGTACTGACCTGGCGTGTCATGCCATATTGCAGGTGATGCCGTGATTGATTAATTGCTTGTTGAGGTTACCGATTGTGCGAGCTAGATCGTGTCCCAACCGGAGTCCCCGCGGAGTGGAGTTCACCACCTTCCACTACTAGAAGTTATTCCGCTGCTACGAGGTGTTCCGCTGCTAGCATAGAGCTACCTTAGCAGGCGTAGTGTCACCATGCTGATGTGTCCTGTGTAACATCAGACCCTTGTACCATTATTCATTGTAATAAAAGGTGATTTGTTCTATGTCAAGCAGTGTCGTATTCTAGAAGACTTGATCTCTGGGTTGGAATATGGGGTGTTCCGGTTTATCTAACCCGGGCTGCCACAGAGCTTGGTATCAGAGCAAGTCTGGCTGTAGGACGCTCTAGTCAGTGCGAGCGCTAGAAATCGATAGTATATTGTCTAGCTTGGTTGTTGCATTGGTTGCTGCATTCGTTTGTTGCATAGCATGCATATAGCCTTATTATTTGTTGCTAACGGTTTATCTTGTGTGTGTAGTTTGCATCGGTTCAGCTCCACTACAGCTCAGCCCCTGCATTGCTCCAGTTTTCTTTTCTTGCATGTTCTTTGGTGTTGGGCATTATTTCTGTCCCTGCAGAGTGATGCCAAGTTATCCCGACACTGTTTGCAGAAAATGGTGCTTAGGTATCGCGCTGATATCCTTCTCTCAGCCCCGCCCATCGTTTCGGTGGTAGATATGCTTGTACCCCGAATCATGCCTTTTATCTGGTCGTGTTGGCAACCCTTAATGATCTTAGTTATCAAGAAAGGGCAATATCAGCAGACTTAGCTTTCCCCGCTATCCTATTCTTTGGACGAGTACGGATCTCTTCCGTTCGCTTTAGGATGATATGGTGGTCACATTTGTGTCCCACTACATGGTTACCAAGTACGTCCTTGCCTCCGAGCTAGTCCAGGTTACTACTTGACTAAGCCAGCACTTGGTGTAGCTATGTTTACACCAACTTCTCCATGTGTTGATCCATCTTCGTGCACACCATCACATCATGTTAGACTATAGTACCGGAGATCCCACGAGATTTATGTGCTTAAGTAGGCATGCATATTTTGTGACTAGCAGTAATATGTGACTTTGTTTGTGTGTGCGCTGATTATTTTTGTGTGATTTTGTTTAGTTGAGTTTTCTTTTGCTCCTTTCTTTTTGGGTCCTCGGTGTTACCCTATTTTTCCCTTATGGAAGTTGCTCATCCTCCGACACCGGAGTTGAGGAAGTAATAAGGATTTCAAATATTTGGAAGAAGCTCAGCTAAAGACATCAAGTCTACATCAATACTTAATCCTCACAACAGTAATGATCCAGCCAGTAGGAAGACAAGTCAGATGCAAGATCAATGGTATATTTTTCAGTCAAAGGTATGGCTCACATACAAAGTTTTGGCTCAGCAATGAATGATGCTTGAAATATGTTATACTCCGAACAGAAAGCCAGAATGTGATATGATCAAAGAAGACAGTCAAACAATTTTTCTCATGCAAGTAACCAGCTGCAAAATATTATGGGTATGTGTATGGCTTTCTATCTGCATATCAGTATGAAGCTTTGGATATGAGGAATTGAGTCTTCCTCCACATGCTATCGAAGAAGCTTATGATGCAAGGCTCCACAATTTCCCTCAGTGCAATATATGGACAAATTCCGGTCCAAGATACCCAGCCTTCCATAGAAAGAAACCTCGGTAAAGGCTTTTGACCTAAGGAGTTGAATCTTTCCCAACAAGCAATCTGAGGAGAAGCTTCTCAGGTATGGAACCCAGTCTTCTCCAGCACACCACCACGATAAAAGCTTTGAGCGTAGGCTATCGACTCTTCTCGGGCAAGCTACTCGGATGGCTTCCCATATAAGACACCCAGCCTGCGGTAGTACAACACTATGCACTGTCGTCAGAGATTACATGGTGAGTTGTCAGTCCATGATAGTGCAGCTCAAGAATCAGATCCGCAAACATTTTGTCACAAGTGCACTTTAGTCAAGACATATGCCTACCACAAAGATCGAGTGTTTGGTTGCACATTATTCTTACATATATGGTGGGCATACATCCTCGGTCATACAAGTCACTCATACGAGATGCGTCAGTGATCAAGCTAATATACCTAAGAAAGGTAAGGATTCAATAACCTCATGAGTCATGAAAGGAAGATAAGCAGAGATACATCTCATATAATTCAAGGATCGACAAGTTCTAGAGTTGACAACGCATAGTCAACAGTCTTGACAATGGTCACCAATGCCACTACCCCCGCACCTAACAAAGTGATGTCATGAACTCTTGTCACCCTATTGTATGATTCGCCTCAACAATGAGCTCTGTACACCTACAAGCCCCCAAGAACATGTCATATGTGCGAACCTAGGTCAAAAAACAAGTACAAGGAATAATGCCAAAATATTGCACTAGCCACATCCATGGTCGTACGAAGAATCAAGAACATATGTGGCCAAGCTATTTCAGTAAGATATCCTGACAAAGAAAGTCATGACCGTCAAAGGGTGAGACTGACAGCAAAGGTATTATGATTTTTGCACGACCACCAGGGTCTGGATATCCCAGTCAGTTGGAGGCCATGATTCCTTATGGATCCACAAAGGCATACCCTCAGAGGCCTACTATGTTCTACAAGACTTCATATCCCGCTGACTTGTTTGCCTCAAGGCACCTGCCCAGAATGGTTAGTGTGGGAAAATCCAAGTCTATTCTATCAGGTCCAAGATTCCTTTGCAACATCAGCAGTTTGACTTCATCGGCAAAGTTAAAGCATCTCACAGCCTATTACCACAGATGCGTATATCGACCACATGGGTAAGTCAAAAGCCGAATAATTAGTCCAGATCATATATACTCACTAGTGAGACCCAGTACACGGACAACCTGTCCTAAAAAGTATCTTCACACTAGCATCCCTATCAGGCTAGTCTCAAGATGCTAATGTTTGAGGTATGTTACCGCTATAGGCCCATGCTCCTTTATATTACTCACGACAGAAGGCGGTCAAAATCTTTGTTACATATCTTATGTTCGAGCCAAAGAAACAAATCAAGATAAGCCAGTACCACCTGTGAGCAGTCAGATTTCGTCAAGAGAATGGCCATGACATTCAGGATTGATTGAACCTGGAAGACATGCATTTCTTTGAGCAACCCAATAACATAAGTAAAAAAGTTTCATGACTGAAGGGAATTGATTCTCAACTCCCTTGGATATCATCGCATATATGAAAGAATCAATGTCAGCATAAGGAGTTGGTATATGAGCAAAAACCCGTTAGAATTTGGGAAAGGTGAAGCAAGCCACCCTAGAGCAAGGTAAGCAGATTATATGAAATCCTTGAGGGAACAATAAACAAAAGAAATGGAGACCCGAGTTGAAACGGTATCCTCAGGTCATAATTGTTCCCTGGTCAACCAAATCTCAAGGACGAGATTTGGTTGAGGGGGGAGGTTTGTAACACCCTGGTTTTTGGCCCTTTCCTTTTTCTTTTTGATTTATTGGTTTTTGCTCTAATTTCCTTTTTGGAGTGGATCTGTGGACTTCAAACCCGGGAGACCTTCAATTCTTCTCCTCTCAAGTGGTTCCTCATCATCAAAACTTTCCCAAAATCATGTCACATCATTTCTAGAACAACTTCAAATTCTTTTTCGTGGAATATTCCTCTTTCTATTAAAGCAATAGTCTTGTCTAGCCTAGGTTGTGAAGCAACCTATATTTTTGTCATCCACAAAATTCCCAAATAATTCTCATAATTTCTTTGGGTCATATATTTCTGAAATATGCCCAAACTTTTCCTTGACTAGTTCAAAAATAATTACCCAATATTCATTCTTCAATTCTGTCCAGAATGGCACATTGTGAAGGAAGTGCCATTTATCTTATCTTGTTGGCTCCCAAACTTTTTGGGCATTCTTTTTTTTAGGGTTAAGACAGTAGGAAAGACTCCTACTGCATATATATTAAGGTAAAGGGGAACAGTTACATGGTGGTAATTACAATGGAGGTGAGAGGGTTTAGGCTAAGAAGCACAACCACTAAGGATCCTGAGGTAGGTTTTGCAAGAAGGAAGAGACAACATGTCTCTTATGATTTGGCAGCCTATATTGTATGTTGCTAAAGTCACACTTGAACCTACTAAACCAGGAAGCAATGTTTGGTGTCACGTGTCTAAAGTAGTTATTGTTGCGCTCCTTCCAGAGACTCCAAGTTGTTGTCAGGAAGATCTCTATGATCATTTTGCGTGGATGATGTGTCTTCAGATGTTCGATTAGATCCAACCTAACAGCCTAAGTGATGTTCAGTCTCTGCCAGCATTCTTTACTAAAAGTACAATGGAAGAAGAGATGTTCCACTGTTTCTTCGACCTGTAGACCACAAAGCAAGCAGTCAAGGTTGGAGCCAATATTGTAATGCCTCCTTTTTAACATGTTCCGTGTATTGAGGCGATCCGATAGTAGGAACCACCCAAAGACCTTGATCTTGGGAGTACATTTGGTACACCAGAGCCATCGAAAGGCCACGTGGGCCACCACATCATGGAAGAAAAATTGGTAGTATGCAGCAGTCTTGAACACGGTTGACCCCAAACATTAGGACCAAACATCTTCCTGTTCTTCCAAAGCCACAGCTGCCAGGTCTAGCTGGAGGAACTTGAGCTCATCATGGGCTTTTGTGGAAAGCGGGAGATGAAAGGTTGCATGAAGGGTGGTGGCCGTCAAAAAGTCACGGACTGACAAATCTTCATCATGGACACATGAGAAAGCCCTCGGGTATTTATCAATGAATATAGCTTGATTCCAGTTGTATTTACAGAAAAGTGTAGAGGTACCTTTTTTGATTTGAACTTGCGTGATACCACGATAGATCGGCATGAGGTTTACAAGATCGCACCACCAAAAAGAGCCGCACGCATCTGCTGCATGGGGGACCGAATCAAAATAGTACATCTCCCAGACAAGCTGGACCCAAGGTATGTCCCTTTTGTTAAAGAACTTATGCAAGAAATTCAGAAGCAATCCATCATTTTGAACTTTCAAGTCTATAAGGCCACCACAAGTTTTGGGTCGACAGACCATGGTCCATGCAGCCAGCGAGTTATGCTTGTCCCCATCAGCGATTTTTTATTCCAGAGGCAGTACCTGCGTATTTTATCGAGCTAGGCAAGGATTTTCGATGGAAGCTGTAGGGTGCCCATGGGGTAGATGGTGAGCGAGGTGATGAGAGAGTTAAGTAGAGCCAACTTTCTAGCATAAGACATGAGGGACATAGCTGTCGTGATCTTCCTTTTGGCTTTGCACACAAATGGTGTCATATCGAGAACCGAAGGCCGAGTGGTCCCCAGAGGCAAACCAAGGTAAGTAAAAGCATGCTGCCGCGATCTTCCTTTCGGTCTTTGGGCATTCTTTCATGTCCAAATAATTGTCTCATGACAAAATTCAACTCCATTTGCCTAGTGAATCTTCCTCAATGATTTTTCAAAGTTTCTGTCAGAACAAAGCCTTTGTGAAGGAACTACTAGCTAGGGTTATCTAATTGAGTTGAAATTTTGCATGCTCTTTCATGTGCTCATATAATCACTATCCTCCAAATTTTAGCTCCTTCCAACTATCTATGTGAGTACACCTTCAAATATTTGCTTGTGGCAATATTTTCAGGTTGTCAAGCAAGTATATTTTATATTGCTTCATTAATTCTGAGAAATTACCAGATCATGCTCCTACCTATAAAACAGCTCTCACCAAATTTGGGATTATTTCCTTGAGCCATTTTATCACCAATATTATCCCAATATTCTAGACAAAGAGGGTGGTTGTGAAGCAAGTACCAATTTGGCAGTCCAATTGGTACGAAATTTTTACAGCATCTTTATATGTCCAAATCATCATGATCCACCAAATTTGAGCTCAAGTGACTACTCTATGTGAGTGCATCATCTAGATGAAGTTTCTGGAACATAATGGCAGTTGCACAACAACTATATTAATGTGTGGTCCATTTCTTCTCTAATTGCATAAGATCATAGTCCTTCCTAACCTAAGCATCCCGGACATCAAGTTTTCCTCCTAGCTCTTCGCAGTTGATCACAACAATGTGGACAAGTTTGCTAGAGCAAACTTCTCTTGATGAATCCCATCTATCCATGGCTCCTTCTGCTGATCTTTCACTTTCCACTGTCTCCAGGATGGAAGGACAACACCCTAGACATGGTTTGCCAGTTCCTCTTGTCATCTACTTGCCATGACAGGCGGTGACCACGCGGTTTGGCACGTGTCCACGCGCTCTGCAGGTCGGGGACGCGTCCAGTGCTCTGTCCAGCTTGTGTCACTTTGCCTCTCGTCGTCTTCGCGCGCGAGAGTGTGTCTAGTGGCTTCCTTGTGCCATCGCCATCGCTCTGGAACTCGCTCCCCTCCGGCATCTTCCTCGCTGATGCTAGCGGCCGTGCGCCCATGAGCGCACTGTGGCCGACATGTCTCTATTTGCGCCTCATCTCTTCCTCCTCGTGCATGTGGTGTCGCTCTCTGCTCCAGTGCCCCTCTGCTACCCTCTCATGTCCCCTCCTTTTCCCCGTGACACTCCCAGCCATCGCCAGAGCTGGCCCGTGTGCCATGGCGGCACTCGTGTGATAACCCACAGGTGTAGGGGATCGCAACAGCTTTCGAGGGTAGAGAATTCAACCCAAATTTATTGATTCGACACAAGGGGAGCCAAAGAATATTCTTAAGTATTAGCAGTTGAGTTGTTAATTCAACCACACCTGGATAACTTAGTATCTGTAGCAAAATATTTAGTATCAAAGTAGTATGATAGTAATGGTAACAGTGGCAAAAGTAAAGATATTGGTTTTGTAGAAGTTGTAATAGTAGCAACGGAAAAGTAAATAAGTGAAGCACAATATGTAAAAGCTCGTAGGCATTAGATTAGTGATGGATAATTATGTCGGATGCGATTCCTCATGTAATAGCTATAACATAGGGTGACACAGAACTAGCTCCAGTTCATCAATGTAATGTAGCCATGTATTCCAAATATAGTCATACGTGCTTATGGAAAAGAACTTGCATGACATCTTTTGTCCTACCCTCCCGTGGCAGCGGGGTCCTAGTGGAAACTAAGGGATATTAAGGCCTCCTTTTAATAGAGAACCGGAACAAAGCATTAGCACATAGTGAATACATGAACTCCTCAAATGGTCATCACCAAGAAGTATCCTGATTATTGTCACTCCGGGGTTGTCGGATCATAACACATAATAGGTGACTATAGACTTGCAAGATAGGATCAAGAACTCACATATATTGATGAAAACATAATAGGTTCAGATATGAAATCATGGCACTTGAGCCCTAGTGACAAGCATTAAGCATAGCAAAGTCATAGCAACATCAATCTCAGAAGATAGTGGATTCTTGGGATCAAACCCTAACAAAACTAACTTGATTACATGGTAAATGTCATCTAACCCATCATCGTCCAGCAAGCCTACGATGCAATTACTCACGCATGGCAGTGAGCATCATGAAATTGGTGATGGAGGATGGTTGATGATGACAACGGCGACGAATCCCCCTGTCCGGAGCCTCGAACGGACTCCAGATCAGCCCTCCCGAGAGAGATTAGGGCTTGGCGGCGGCTCCGTATCATCAAACGCGATGAAACTTTCTCTCTGATTTTTTTCTCCGAGAAACAGAATATATGGAGTTGGAGTTGAGGTCGGTGGAGCATCAGGGGGCCCACGAGACAGGGGGCGCGCCAAGGGGGAAAGGGCGCGCCCCACCCTCGTGCACAGGGTGTGGGCACCTTGTCCTTGATTCTTTCGCCACTATTTTTATATTTTCCAAAACTTATCTCCGTGGATTTTCAGGTCATTCCGAGAACTTTTGTTTTCTGCAGTTCTGCTGAAAACAGCGTCAGTCCGGGTTAGTTTCATTCAAATCATGCGAGTTAGAGTCCAAAACAAGGGCAAAAGTGTTTGGAAAAGTAGAAATGTTGGATACGTATCAACTCCCCCAAGCTTAAACCGTTGCTTGTCCTCAAGCAATTCAGTTGATAAACTGAAAGTGATAAACAAAAACTTTTACAAACTCTATTTTCTCTTGTTGTTGTAAATATGTAAAGCCAGCATTCAAATTTTCAGCAAGTATTATGAACTAACCATACTCACAGTAACACTTAGGTCTCACAATTACTCATATCAATGGCGTAATCAGCTAGCGAGCAATAATAATAAAACACGGATGACAACACTTTCTCAAAACAATCATAATATGATATAACAAAATGGTATCTCGCTAGCCCTTTCTGAAACCGCAAAACATAAATGCAGAGCACCTTTAAAGATCAAGGACTGACTAAACATTGTAATTCATGGTAAAAGAGATCCAGTCAAGTCATACCCAATGTAAACTAATAGAAATGAATGCAAATGACAGTGTGCTCTCCAGCGGGTGCTTTTTAATAAGAAGGTGATGACTCAACATAAGAGTAAATAGATAGGCCCTTCGCAGAGGGAAGCAGGGATTTGTAGAGGTGCCAGAGCTCGATTTTAAAATAGAGATGAATAACATTTTGAGCGGCATACTTTCACTGTCAACACAACAACTATGAGATGGCGATATCTTCCATACTACATGCATTATAGGCGGTTCCCAAACAGAATGGTAAAAGTTTATACTCCCCCCACCACCAACAAGCATCAATCCATGGCTTGCTCGAAACAACGAGTGCCTCCAACTAACAACAGCCCTGGGGGATTTTTGTTTAATTATATTGATTTGCTTTGATCTTTTTGGATCATGGGACTGGGCATCCCGGATACCGGCCCTTTCTCGTGAATGAGGAGCAGAGTCCACTCCTCTTGAGAATAACCCACCTGGCATGGAAGATACAGACAGCCCTAGTTGAAACATGAGCTGCTCGATCATACAAAACAGAATTTCATTTGAACGTTTGGAGTTTGGCACATACAAATTTACTTGGAACGGCAGGTAGATATCGCATATAGGAAGGTATGGTGGACTCATATGGAACAACTTTGGGGTTTATGGAGTTTGGATGCACAAGCAATATTCCCGCTTAGTACAGGTGAAGGCTAGCAAAAGACTGGGAAGTGACCAACTAAGAGAGCGACAACAGTCATGAACATGCATTAAAATTAATTCACACCGAGTACAAGCATGAGTGGGATATAATCTACCATGAACATAAATATCGTGATGGCTATCTTGATTTGCTTCAACTACATGCGTGAACATGTGCCAAGTTGAGTCACTCAATTCATTCAAAGGAGGATACCATCCCATCATACCACATCACAATCATTTTGATAGCATGTTGGCACGCAAGGTAAACCATTATAACACATAGCTAATTAAGCATGTCACAAGCAACTACAATCTCTAAATGTCATTCCAAATATGTTTACTTCATAATAAGCTGAATCGGGAACGATGAACTCATCATATTTACAAAAACAAAAGAGGTCGAGTTCATACCAGCTTTTATTATCTCAATCAGTCCATCATATATCGTCATTATTGCCTTTCACTTGCACGACCGAACGATGTGTATAATAATACTAGTGCACGTGCATTGGACTAAGCTGGAATCTACAAGCATTCAACTCAAGAGATAAGACAAGTAATATGGGCTCTAAGTTAAATAAACAATCATGCATATGAGAGCCACTAAACATTTTCAATATGGTCTTCTACTCTCAACCCCCAAAGGAAAGAAAATAAAATATAACTATTTACACAGGAAAGCTCCCAACAAGAAAGAAGAAGAACGAGAAATATTTTTGGGTTTTCATTTTTATTCTACTACAAGCATGGAAATTAAACTAACTAACTTTTTTTGGTTTTTCTTAAGGTTTATCAAACACACAAGAAGAAAGAAAGAAAAAGAAAATTAAACTAGCATGGATAATACAATGAAAGAGTATGAGGACCGACAACTAGAATAGTGTGTGAACATGAATGTAAAGTCGGTGAGAAATACGTACTCCCCCAAGCTTAGGCTTTTGGCCTAAGTTGGTTTACTACCAAGGACCGCGGCTACTCTCCCCGGTGTACTGAGGGGTGTAATCAGGATACCACTGGCTGGCCATCTCCTCCGGATCCCACTGGTAAAATGATGAACGATAAGGGTCCAGTGGAGGTTCCAGCTCAGGCTCAGGCTCTGGAGTGGATGCTTGGCCTCGATGAGTGTACACTGCTTCCGGCGTGACAAGATAATTAACTGCGGTCAAATCAAACAACAGAGGCGCAGGCAGAATAGTAGTCTCATTGTGTTTCTTATTAAATCTCAGGTTATACAGAAGCATCTTATCTTCATTATCAACAATAAACTCATGCGCCACCATGCTCCTGTAATCTAAAATGTAAGGAGGCAATATTGTCTCCTCTTTTTCATGGTGCCTAATAGGTATCTCAAAATGTTTAGCAAGACGTGTAGCATAGATACCTCCAAAGATGGGGCCCTTTGTACAGTTCAGGCTTAGACGTTTAGCAATAACGACACCCATACTAAAACTATTATCACCAAACAAGGCATGGAGAAGAATAATAATATCAGGAACATTGAAGTTTCCACTATTTCCACGACCAATTAAGCATCGACTAGCAAATATGGCAAAGTAGCGTAAAACAGGAAAGTGTATGCTAGAGATTCTCGCATCGGAACCCTTCTTTGGATACCCTATAGTAATGGTGTTAACAAAGCCATCCACATCTTTACGATGTGGTTCATCTAATTTACCCTCAAAGGGTATTCTACATACCGCGCAAAAATTGCGTAAAGACATTTCCTTGAATTCATCATATAAATGGAACGATACTGAAGGAGGTGATTTCTTAGGATAGTAATAAAAGTTTTGCATGATAGTATTGGTGAGTAAGAGATACTGATCGAACCGGTCGTGGAGGAAGTCGGTGAGGCCTGCATTTTCAATCAAAGAATAAAAGTCTTCATAAATCCCGGCTTCTCTCAAGAAATTATCGCTTGGCCATTCACACGGCCGTACTTCCGCTATGCAAGGAAGATTATACTCTGCCTTTTCCTTCTCTTTAGCTTGTTTTTCCTGGGAGCCTTGGCTAGAAGAGCCCCTCAAAATCTCCTTAACATTTTCTGAAAATTTCTGAAATTTTAGTAACTTCAAAATAAAAGTGAATAAAGCTAAACAAGATTGGTAGCAACTACTCCTACAAGTGCCTAGAGCCTATATCATGCATTAGAATTACTTGGGACCTCATAAATTTGACATGCAAGCTCAAGAATAGGGTCAACTATGCAGCAAAAATTTGCAATGAATAAAGCACTAGAACAAAAACTAATTGGACCAATGGAGGAGTCACATACCAAGCAACAATCTCCCAAAGCAGTTTTGTGAATGGAGCTTTGAGCAAGGAGATCAAAAATTGCAGCAAAATGAGCTAGAACTCGTGCTTGAGCTGGATGGGGATTTTTTTGGGAAGAATATGGAGTGTGTGGATGCAGGAATAAGTGGAGGGGGCCACCCTGTGCCCACGAGATAGGGGGCGTGCCCAGGGGGTGTGGGCGCGCCCTCCACCCTTGTGGTCAGGTGCTTGCCCCTCCTGCGGTGTTTTTAGTGCCTAAAATCCTCAAATATTCCCTAAAAAATCATACTAAATTTGCAGGGCATTTGGAGCACTTTTATTTTCGGGATATTTTTATTGCACGGATAATTCAGAAAACAGACAGATAATACTATTTTTGCTTTATTTATTTTAAATAACAAAAAGTAAAAAGAGGGTATAGAAGGTTGTGCCTTCTAGTTTCATCCATCTCATGATCATCAAAATGAATCCACTAACAAGGTTGATCACGTCTTGTTAACAACTCATTCCGAATAACACGGAACCGGAGAAATTTCGAATAACACTAGGTTACCTCAACGGGGATATGAACATCCCCAACAATAAGAATATCATACTTTTTCTTGACAGTAGGAAGAGGAGATTCAAAACCTCCAATAATGATAGTTGGGCTTTTTCCAATAGAATTGATGCTATGAACTTGAGATTGTTTCCTCGAAAAGTGTACCATATGCTCATTACCATTAACATGAAAAGTGACATTGCCTTTGTTGCAATCAATAACAGCCCCTGCAGTATTCAAAAGGGGTCTACCAAGGATAATCGACATACTATCGTCCTCGGGAATATCAAGAATAACAAAGTCCGTTAAGATAGTGACATTTGCAACCACAACAGGCACATCCTCACAAATACCGACAGGTATAGCAGTTGATTTATCAGCCATTTGCAAAGATATTTCAGTAGGTGTCAACTTATTCAATTCAAGTCTATGATATAAAGAGAGAGGCATAACACTAACACCGGCTCCAAGATCACATAAAGCAGTTTTAACATAATTTCTTTTAATGGAGCATGGTATAGTTGGTACCCCTGGATCTCCAAGTTTCTTTGGTATTCCACCCTTAAAAGTGTAATTAGCAAGCATGGTGGAAATCTCAGCTTCCAGTATCTTTCTTTTATTTGTAATGATATCCTTCATATATTTAGCATAAGGATTTACTTTAAGCATATTAGTTAAGCACATACGTAAGAAGATAGGTCTAATCATTTTAGCAAAGCACTCAAAATCCTCATCATCCTTTGTCTTGGATGGTTTAGGAGGAAAGGGCATGGGTTTCTGAACCCATGGTTCTCTTTCTCTACTATGCTTCCTAGCAACAAAGTCTCTCTTATCATAACGTAGATTTTTGATTGTGGGTTATCAAGATCAACAGCAGGTTCAATCTCTACTTCATTATTTTTGTTAGGTTGAGCATCAACATTAACATTATCACTAGGTTCATGTTCATCACCTGATTGTGTTTCAGCATCAGAGATAGAAATATCATTAGGATTCTCAGGTATGTCTACAACAGGTTCACTAGAAGCATGCAAAGTCCTATCGTTTTTCTTTTTCTTCTTTTTAGAAGAACTAGGTGCCTCTACAAAGGTGGCCTTCAGGATACAAAGGTTCCTAAGTCATTCTACCTGTTCTAGTAGCCACTCTAACAGCAAAGTCATATTTATTATTTAATTCATCGAGCAAATCACTTTGATGTTTAAGTACTTGCTCAGCTTGGGTGGTAACCATAGAAGCATATTTCCTAATGAGTTTAAGTTCACCTTTAACTCTAGCCATATAATCACTCAAGCTTCCTATCTCGAAAGCGTTATTCTTTAATTATCTACCAACATAAGCATTAAAACTTTCTTGCCTAGCCATAAAGTCATCAAATTCATCTAAGCATGGGCTATGGAAGTTACTAGACAGGATTTCAACTTATCATATCTATAATTTACCTTTACTACCTGTGTCGGGTTATCAAGACAATGTGTTTCTTCAACATGTGGTATATTAAGACCATGTATTTCTTCAATAGGAGGTAATTCTTAACATCTTCAACTTTAATAACTTTTTCTTTCATTGATTTCTTTGCCTCTTGCATATCTTCAGGACAGAGAAATAGAAGACCTCTCTTCTTAGGAGTGGGTTTAGGAATAGGCTCAGGAGTTATCTCAATTGGTTCAGGAATTGCCTCAGGAATTGGCTCAGGGAGAGTCCAATTATTTTCATTAGTCAACATATTATTCAATAGTAATTCAGCTTGGTCGACTGTTCTTTCCCTGAAAACACAACCAGCACAACTATCCAAGTAGTCCTTGGAAGCATCGGTTAGTCCATTATAAAAGATATCAAGTATTTCATTTTTCTTAAGAGGATGATCAGGCAAAGTATTAAGTAATCGGAGAAGCCTCCCCCAAGCTTGTGGGAGACTCTCTTCTTTGATTTGCACAAAATTATATATTTCCCGCAAGGCAGCTTGTTTCTTATGAGCAGGGAAATATTTAGCATAGAAGTAATAAATCATATCCTGGGGACTACGCACACATCCAGGATCAAGAGAATTAAACCAAGTCTTAGCATCACCCTTTAATGAGAATGGAAATATCTTAAAGATATAATAATAGCGATACTTCTCATCATTAGTGAACAGGGTGGCTATATCATTTAACTTGGTAAGATGTGCCACAACAGTTTCAGATTCAAGGCCATAAAAAGGATCAGATTCAACCAGAGTAATTATTTCAGGATCAACAGAGAATTCATAATCCTTATCAGTAACACAGATAGGTGAAGTAGCAAAAGCAGGGTCAGGTTTCATTCTAGCATTAAGAGATTGCTGCTTCCATTTAGCTAATAACTTTTTAAGATCATATCTATCTTTGCAAGCAAAGATAGCTCTAGCAGCTTCCTCATTCATAACATAACCCTCAGGAACAACAGGTAATTTATAATCAGGGGGGAGAACTTTCATCATCACTATCATCAATAATAGCATCTTCAATAATTTCATTCTCTCTAACCTAGCAAGTTGTTCACCAAGAAATTCACCTAATGGCAAAGTAGTATCACGCGCATAAGTAGTTTCATCATAAGTATCATGCATAGCAGAAGTGGCATCATCAATAACATGCGACATATCAGAATTCATAGCAGTAGCAGGTTTAGGTGTCGCAAGCTTACTAATAATGGAAGGAGAATCTAGTGCAGAGCTAGATGACAGTTCCTTACCACCCCTCGTAGTTGAGGGCAAAATCTTGTTTCTTTCGTCTTTCAAGTTCCTCATAGTGATCAATAGATATAAATTCCAAGTGACTCAAAGAATAGAGCTATGCTCCCTGGCAATGGCGCCATAAATTAGTCTTGATAACCCACAAGTGTAGGGGATCGCAACAGCTTTCGAGGGTAGAGTATTCAACCCAAATTTATTGATTCGACACAAGGGGGGCCAAAGTATATTCTTAGGTATTAGCAGTTGAGTTTTCAATTCAACCACACCTGGATAACTTAGTATCTGCAGCAACGTATTTAGTAGCAAAGTTGTATGATAGTAATGGTAACAGTGGCAAAAGTAAAGATAATGGTTTTGTAGTAGTTGTAAGAGTAGCAACGGAAAACTAAATAAGCGAAGCACAATATGTGAAAAGCTCGTAGGCATTGGATCAGTGATGGATAATTATGTCGAATGTGATTCCTCATGTAATAGCTATAACATAGGGTGACACAGAACTAGCTCCAGTTCATCAATGTAATGTAGGCATGTATTCCAAATATAGTCATACATGCTTATGTAAAAGAACTTGCATGACATCTTTTGTCCTACCCTCCCGTGGCAGCGGGGTCCTAGTGGAAACTAAGGGATATTAAGGCCTCCTTTTAATAGAGAACCGGAACACAGCATTAGCACATAGTGAATACATGAACTCCTCAAACTATGGTCGTCACCGAGAAGTATCCCGACTATTGTCACTTCGAGGTTGTCAGATCATAACACATAATAGGTGACTATAGACTTGCAAGATAGGATCAAGAACTCACATATATTGATGAAAACATAATAGGTTCAGATATGAAATCATGGCACTTGAGCCCTAGTGACAAGCATTAAGCATAGCAAAGTCATAGCAACATCAATCTCAGAACATAATGGATACTAGGGATCAAACCCTAACAAAACTAACTTGATTACATGGTAAATCACATCCAAACCATCACCGTCCAGCAAGCCTACGATGGAATTACTCACGCACGGTGGTAAGCATCATGAAATTGGTGATGGAGGATGGTTGATGATGACGACGGCGACGAATCCCCCTCAACGGAGCCCCGAACGGACTCCAGATCAGCCCTCTCGAGAGAGATTAGGGCTTGGCGGCGGCTCCGTATCGTAAAACGTGATGAAACTTTCTCTCTGATTTTTTTCTCCGCGAAACGGGATATATGGAGTTGGAGTTGAGGTCGGTGGAGCATCAGGGGGCCCACGAGACAGGGGGAGCGCCCAGGGGGAAAGGGCGCGCCCCCCACCCTCGTCCACAGGGTGTGGGCCCCCTGGCCTTGATTCTTTCGCCAGTATTTTTTATATTTTCCAAAACTTATCTCCATGGATTTTCAGGTCATTGCAAGAACTTTTGTTTTCTGCACAATAAACAACATCATGGCAGTTCTGCTGAAAACAGCGTCAGTCCAGGTTAGTTTCATTCAAATCATGCAAGTTAGAGTACAAAACAAGGGCAAAAGTGTTTGGAAACGTAGATACATTGGAGACGTATCACCGAGCCTGGCATTTTCCTCCCCCTCGGCTATTTAAGCATCCCGAGCACTCTTGCCCCCTCCCGAACTCACCAGGAGCTCCACCTTATTCCCCTCCTCCTCCCTAGCCACTCACCCGAGTCCTAAAGCAGCTCCTCGCCGTGAATGCTCGCCACGACCACCGCCTCGTCCCACCTAAATTCTGGCGACCCCGTGTCCCTCTCTTCGTTCCGCGACCACCAGAGGAGCCTATCCACCTCTCTAAAGCTCCCCGCCCTTTACCTCTTCCTCCAGTGGCCTGTGGGCCCGTGCCCACTTCTGCCCGAGGCCACCGTCCGCCATGGCAGGAGACAAGCTTGCTCCAGCCCTCCTCGGGAGATGCATCTGGCCCAGGCAGGTGCGTCGCCCGCTCCTGAGTCGATCGATGGCCGGACCTCGGCCGGAGGTGGTCGGTGGCGCCGGGGGCCAGCGCCGGTCGCGTCTCTGCTTCGTCCTCCCCCGCTTCGATCGGAAGGAGGAAGAAGACAACGACGACTCCCCCTTCCTGCTAGTGGGTCCCGCGCGTCAGCGTCCTAGCCGCTGACCCCAGGTACGTTGACGTGGATAAGTGGACACACATTTCCTTGAATACGTCTTCCCCTGTTGAAAGCATACTCTGCTGTTTTTCAGCCAGAAATGCGCTTTCACTTGTCTGAAAGTGTATTTTCTTGAGTGCGCGTTCTGTTTTTCCAGTCAGGGACTTAATTGTGGATTATTTTTTGCAGAAAGGTCCCTGGCAGAAAAACCTTTGTATCTTTTTACTCACAACTCCAAATGAGGTGATTTCAAAGCCCACCTCTTCGTCTCATCGAGCCCGTTCCAATGGTATCATTTCACCATGTGATAACATTCTGAAAATGACCATTTTGGCCATACCCTAATTCATCCCCCACCGAGAGAGAAAGATTTTTGGCGATTTTTCTATGAGCTTCTCGCATTTCTTCTCGGTGGATCCGTCCCTCCCAGGCAAGCCACATCCTCCATTTGCATGATTGCAATGAAATGCCATGGTTTAAATATTTAAACTTGCTTGAAATATTGCATTGGTGATGTATGACTTGTTCATGGCATTTCTCGGAGTAATGTTTTGATCTTGCTATTGCCATGATGTTGTTTGCATTACTAGCACTAATTCTTGCAGATAAGGATGACATGTGGACATTAGATTTTAGTGGCTATTATTATTATTCTCAACTTGATATTATTTGATATTATGCTTGGAGTGTTATTTTTGAATATGATGCTAGCATGTGGTTATTAGTTTAATATCTTGATATTACTAATGGTCTAGTAGCATCATTATTCTTGGATTCATCAGGATCTCAGTTAAGATGTTATCCTCCGAGTATTATTATATGACGAGTATGCTTTGGGTTATTTGGTGGATATTGCTATGACTTGGATCACAGGTTGATAGATGATATCAGAGTATAAGTTATCGCAGATTTACCTTGCGGATAAATTCCGTCATTTTGTTGGTCAGGTGCCACCAAACCGGGATTTACCAGTGCAACCACATTTTCCTTTATGGGAAGGCCCTAATGCGGTCTATTGTTATTTCTCTCGCCAGTGCCTCCAACTAGGGAAGGTTATGTGTGCATGCTAATCTGGCCTAGTAGGCGGCAATTACCTTGTGTGCCCATAGTTATAGGGCCCATTGTCCCCGTTTGGGACCGTTTTTGTTTTTTGCCACGATGGTGGTTGTTGGATGTCACGAGGTGACATCAGGGCCACCCAGGACTAAGCCCGAAGGGGAGTTGGTCGGAGTGGCCGGGAGAGTGTCATAACGGTAGACTGGTTTTGTAGGAACGCCGTTGGTCCACCCAAATGGGAGTACGAGGCCATGGGTTCTGTGATGTGGGTACAATGTGCTAACCTCTACAGAGTGTATTTAATCTACCGATAGCCGCGTCCTCGGTCATGGGCACAGTTCATACTAGGTCACACCGTTCGATCAACACTTACATGACGGAATGACTTTTAGATGACCATATATATTCTTATGTGAGCAGTAACAGTTTGGCAGGATGTCGATGATGATGTTGGTATGATCTTGAGGATGATCATTCAGTCGTGATGTGGTCATGCGATGATCACGAGGAGGTATTGATCACGAGGTGATCGAGGTGACATAGTGTTTGGCCAGATAGCCAAGAGTTTGATGGTTCTTGAGATGGTGGTTCAGCGGTACTTTTAGTAGTGCCAGATTATGGTTAATATTGTTTCCTCGTCATAGTAGTTATTAATACTTAACCTGTTAATGCTATGTTGTTGTTTTGCCTTCATGCTTTTGGTTGTTGTGAGCTTGCAAGTACATTCAATGTACTGACCTGGCGTGTCATGCCAGATTGAAGGTGATGCCTTGATTGATTTGGTTACCAATTGTGCGAGCTAGATCTTGTCCCAGCCAGAGTCCCTGCGGAGTGGAGTTCACCACCTTCTCGGTGTTCCGCTGCTAGAAGTTATTCCGCTGCTACGAGTTATTATGCTGCTAGCATAGAGCTACCTTAGCAGGCTAGTGTCGCTCTGGTGATGTGACCCTTTGTAACATTAGACCCTTGTACCATTATTCGTTCTAATAAAATTTGATTCGTTCTATGTCAAGAAGTGTTGTATTCCAAAAGACTTGATCTCCGGGTTGGAATATGGGGTGTTTCGGTTTCTCTGAGCCGGGGTGCCACAGCGATGTATCGTGCCACCTCTAGCTATGCGTCCTTCTCGTCAAACACCACATCGTCCAAGTCCTCCTCTCGCAACCCCAATTCCTTCAGCATCCTGTCCACCTCATTGCTCTTTGTCTGACCTGCAGCCACAGATCCCGCGGTCCAGCTTGATGACATTGCGAACCCTAACCCGACTTAATTTGATCGGGCCTTCCTGATGATCCATTGGCCCTTCCGCCACCCCCTGCCTCGCCAGAAAGTACTACATCAAAGGGAACATAGCGGAGGTAGGGGAACACAATCTCTACAGCGGTAGAACGAATCGCCTCCGGGAGGACCAAAACCCTAACGAGAGGGAAAACTATCGCCTCAGTACTTATCTGCCCTCACCAAATCCTGTTTGACGCCTTAAGCACCGAATATAGGTCATTTGGTACAGGGCGCACCCCCCCTGTACACTCGGTTTTATAGTGGGCTGGTCCACTTCCATCTACTATTCTGCTTTCCTGTTCGCCTCTGGGAGGACCAAAATGCTAACGAGAGGGAAAACTATCGCCTCGGTACTTATCTGCCCCCCCCCACCACCAAATCATGTTTGACGCCCTAAGCACCGAATATAGGTCATTTGGTACAGGGCGCACACCCCCCTTGTCAGTGTCAAAACCGGCGGATCTCGGGTAGGGGGTCCCGAACTGTGCGTCTAAGGCTAATGGTAACAGGAGGCAGGGGACACGATGTTTTACCCAGGTTTGGTCCCTCTCGATGGAGGTAATACCCTACTTCCTGCTTGATTGATCTTGATGATATGAGTATTACATGAGTTGATCTACCACGAGATCGTAGAGGCTAAACCTTAGAAGCTAGCCTATGATTATGATTGTTCTTGTCCTACGGACTAAACCCTCTGGTTTATATAGACACCGGAGGGGGCTAGGGTTACACAGAGTCAGTTACAGAGAAGGAAATCTACATATCCGAATATCCAAGCTTGCCTTCCACGCAAAGGAGAGTCCCATCCGGACACGGGACAAAGTCTTCAATCTTGTATCTTCATTATCCAACAGTCCGGCCAAAGTATATAGTCCGGCTGTCCGAGGACCCCTTAATCTAGGACTCCCTCAGTAGCCCCTGAACCAAGCTTCAATGACGATGAGTCCGGCGCGCATATTGTCTTCGGCATTGCAAGGCGGGTTCCTTCTCCGAATACTTCATAGAAGATTTAGAACACAAGGATCGTGTCCGGCTCTGCAAAACAAATTCCACATTCCACCATTGGAGTATAATATTCCACAAATCCAATCTGATGACAGCTTTTTATAGCATGACATCACACCACGGTTCGGTCATTATCCGAACTGTTCTTCACAACCAGCCATTGCACGTAACGCAAGGAGGTTTCCTTGACACGTCTTGTCGAAGCAGAGATTGTGTCCCCTTAACACGGGATTCTCATCAATATGGGTATGGGTAACCCAACCACGCCATCAATCATGGCGCTTGGGAAATAAGCGATCTTAACGGGCAAGTGGGGAGGCGCACAGTTTCTATCGCCTTTATAAAGAGATAAGAATTCTCATCTTTCACCCACGCCCTCTTCCTTCTTCTCTCATCCATTCTCGCACACTCGAGCTCCAGCGCCCCAGATCTCACCTTCTCCGCACAGCCAAACATGTCCGGAGCGGGAGGCAAGTGGGTGGCCTCCTCCGTCAAGGAGGAGGACATTACGAAGCTCCGGGCGGCCGGATATTTGGCCGCAGATATTGCGCACCGTCTCCCGGACGCAGGGCAGATCGTTCCGACTCCAGGACCCCATGAGAGGGTCGTGTTCCTCACCCACCTCGTCCGCGGACTGGGATTCCCCCTCCACCCGTTTGTCCGCGGGCTCTTGTTCTATTACGGGCTGGATTTTCATGATCTGGCCCCTAACTTCATCCTCAGCATCTCGGCGTTCATTGTCGTGTGCGAGGCTTTTCTCCGCATCAGGCCCCACTTCGGCCTGTGGCTAAATATCTTCAACGTGAAGCCGAAGATAGTGGTCGGCCAGCAGGCGGAGTGTGGTGGCTCCATGGTGGGCAAGATGCCCAACATCACCTGGCTCGAGGGCTCCTTTGCGGAGACCGTGAAGGGGTGTCAATCGGGGTGGTTCTACAACACCGAGTCACGCGACGCCAACTGGGTGGCGGACCTCGAATTCTGATTCGGCATCCCTGTGCGGCTTACTTCCTGGAAGAGGAAAGGCCTAGCCTGGGGCGCATCCGCGGAGCTGATCGGACTCCAGAACTGCGTCAAGAATATGACAACCAAGAATATCAAGCTTGTCAACGTGGTCCAGGTCATGCTATTTCGCCGGATTCTCCCGTGTCAAAGATGGGCATTTAATCTGTGGGAGTTCGACGTGGCCCAACACCAGACACTGCAAGAGCTCTTTGACACGACGCACAAAGACGTCTGGAAGGTGTTGTTCAAGTCCGGCGAAGTCCCTCCTCCCACTTCCGGGGACCGCGGACTCAGCACCAAGCGCCACGCGAATGCGGTAAGCATTCTACATTTTGCAAGATGTGCCTTTCCTCAGCATATTCGTGGGAGGAACTTAAGCCATCGCACCGATCAAACAGGAATACATGGAGACGGCGGAGTGGATCGACTGTCCGGCTCCGTTGCCTGAAGATCCAGCAACCGCTCTCCTGACAGAGATGCTGGTTCCGGTGCCTTATGAGGTGCTGGAGAAGAAGGCCAAGAAGAAGGACGTGGGGACCAGAAAAAGTCTCCAGCGCAATGTGGTGCCAGACTCATCGTTCGAAGACATCGAGGCGCACTCCTCCAACGACAACGAGGAGGAGGAAGAAGAAAACCCTCTCCCCCAAAACGAGGGGGAGAAGAAAAGGAAGGCCGCCCCTTCCGGGGAGGCTGAAGGGTCCAAGAGGGGAAGGACTCTCCCTCCGGACCACTCTACAACCGCCACCTATAGCGAGGAGGAGTGGCTACCCAGGGCCAAGCCCCTGGCGAAGTCGTAAGTATCCGGATGCCATAACATCCTTTGCATGTTTTTATCTTTACTCACTATGTCTAGACTTGTTTGTGCAGTCCGCCCAAAGCCCACATCGACTTGCCCTCCTCGGATGGGTCCTTGAGTTCGTCGGAGATGAGTAGCTATTCGCTCCTGACGGCTTCTACCCCCCGGCCTGCGGATGACACCGAGCTGTTATCTCAAAGGATGCCGGGCCAGGAGGAGGTAGTCCTGGAGACGCCTCGAGGCGAGACTCCCGATGCTGGGATCATGGGGAAGATCCCCATGGATTCCGACGAAGGGGGCCGCAGTAGGCTTGGCCCCCAACCGGATACTGCGCCGGAACCTCCAGTGGTTCCGGATTCAGGCAGGCAGCCGCCCGTCAAGGGGGGCGAGTCGTCTATGCCGACGATCTTTGCTCATCCAGAGGCGTCGGATAACTTGGTGGAAGCGCTTCAGAGCGCTTCCCTTAATGAAGGACACCGTACTCTTATGAGTACGGTGATTGCGAAGGTCCAATCCGCAAAAAGTGGATTGCTGAAGCCTGCACCAGCCTCTTGATAGGCTTTGAGGTAAGTATTTTAAGTTATAAGAAAGTATCACAGTGCAGACAGTAGCCCCTGATGCTTTGTTTGGTGTTCGGGAAGAAAAGCCGAACAGAGGATCAAATATGTTTTCCCAGGAGTCTAGTCATATTATGTCTGTGAATAAGCAGGCGTCGCTGCTGGCCGCCGCCGCTGCCACTGTGGAGGTCGCCAGACTGATGCAGAGCCTTGGGCAGGCCGAAGAAGAGCTCGGCCTCGTGAGGAGGCAGCTCGAGGAGAACAAAGGTAAGTAATACCCCATCTGAGCGTTATATTCAAACGAAAACATTGTTGATGCTAATAGAAGCACGATGGATTTTACTAGGGGTCACAACCGAAGTGGCGTCCCTCAAGAAGGCACTGTCCAAGGCCGAAAGCAAAGCGGCCAAGGAGCTCACCGAGCGTGAAAAACAAGCGGCGCGAGTTGATGAGGCCCAGCAAGAGCTTCAGGACTTCATCGAAAAGTTTGAGTCCTTGGAGCGTGATTCCAAGACGCAAGAGTCGGAGCTTGTGAAGGCCCGTCAGAGCACACTAGACGCTAAGGCTGAAGCCCAGAAGGCCCTCCAGGAAATTGAGGCGGCCAAGAAGATAGCTTCGGGTAAGGCTTTCATTATGCAAAGCAAGCATGTGGAGAAGATTTTCTTTTTACTTACCCAAATTAGGAGCTCTCCAGGAGCATTCACAGATCTGCCGCGCAGCAGCTCTGATGCCGCAGAGTTCTACCGGGCCAAGGAGGGAAGCTCGACAAAGAAGCTGTTTTGGTCCTAGTATATTGGGGCCGAACACCCGATGTCCTTGAGCGACCAGCTAAAGCAATTGGTCGAACTCCACAAGGCAGCCGAACTGGCCATGAAGGACTTAAGAGTCCGGCTGTGGCCCGGCGAGCCCCTACCCAGCAGTTACTTCGGCTTTATCAAGCAGATGGTGAATGCCTGTCCGCGGCTTAAAGTCGTCAAGCGGTCCGTCTGTATTGAGGGTGCACGCAGGGCTTTGGCCCGTGTGAAGGTGCACTGGGGAAGATGGACGCCGAGAAGCTAGTGACGGAGGGGCCGCCAAAGGGCAAGGAACATCACCACCCCGAATGCTACTATGACAATGTCATTAAGGGTGCCCGCCTTGTGGCAGATGGATGTACGAAGGATGTGATATTTGAATGAATGTAATCATGGCATCCTGTATTATGAAAACCAGTTCATGTGCACTATGTAGCGCTTGTTAATTTTAAATATTACCTTCTGTGCGGCCGTTGTAAAAATTCTTGAGAGTTGGCCAGTCGTCGGCTTCCGCCCCCATGTAACTAGTACTGGGGTGTTCGGGATAAGTATAAACACTCTTTATCCAAGTTTTTGGTCCTTTTAAGGAGGTGTTTAGCACCACGAACGAGGCAATTGGACTATACGGCTTTATCGCCCTCACTTAGCCATAGAAGTCAATAATTTTAAATTTTGGTGAAGCCCCTAGTATCCGGAAGGCCGGACTTGGGGCGCTATGCACGCCTAAATCGGACGAGGTCGATTCCTCGCCTGACGCGGAAAAAATCTTTAGGGATTTGGGACCTCTCGAACAGCGACCAGCTCTCACCTTATCATGACAGTCCGTTTTCGGCTTTCTCTACTGAGGTGCTCGTCCGGAAGAACCGGGACACAATCGCAGTAGTTCTCCCTGCGCTACCTTAGCCGATATAGCGGAATGTAAGGTACCAAAACATAGGAGCCGGGAAAACCCAACTATTGACCCAAGACATGATTCAGAACTGATGCATATAGTGCTATAAGTTCATGGTGCCGCACTGTCGAAAGTGTTCGGACTTGTCTTGCCAGGTTATCGGGTACATAAGCCCCTGGCAGACTGGTCGTGCCAAAATGCATGGGTAAAATAAATAAGCAGTAAAGAAAAAGGGGAAAATAAACTTAATAGAAAGATTACGCTGTATACTATTGTTATCTGAGACCACCTGAAAGAAGACAGGGGTGCAAAAATGCGCGTGTGCTGGGGCGGTCGAACCGCATTATGGACCGTGTCATGGTCGTGCCTCCGCCTATACCCATGGTATTTTAAGTGTGTAGTTATGTACGCGTGGCACGAATGTCGCCGCTTGGCTGGGACTAGGGCAGAGGCCGAATTGCTAGTCGAGCTCTGGTCATGACGGACGATCCTGTAGCGGAGTACTCCGGACTCGCTTGGCGGTATCCGGGTTCTTTATCGCTGAGTTGGCTGTTTGCCTAAGAAGGCTGCTTTGTACTTCCGCCGCGAGGGCCGCAGTGTGCTCCTCCGTACGAAGCGAGCGCTCCGTGTTTCCATTAACTGTAATAACCCCACGAGGTCCCGGCATTTTGAGCTTGAGATATGCATAATGAGGTACCGCATTGAATTTGGCAAATGCGGTTCATCCGAGCAGTGCATAATAGCCGCTGCGGAAGGGGACGATGTCGAAGATTAGCTCCTTGCTCCGAAAATTGTCCGGAGATCCGAAGACCACTTCTAGTGTGATTGAGCCCGTGCAACAGGCCTCTACACCGGGTATGACACCCTTGAAGGTGGTTTTTGTGGGCTTGATCCTTGAGGGGTCGATGCCCATTTTGCATACTGTGTCCTGATAGAGCAGATTCAGGCTGCTGCCGCCGTCCATGAGGACTCGTGTGAGATGGAATGCGTCGATGATGGGGTCAAGGACCAATGCGGCCGAACCGCCATGACGGATACTGGTAGGATGGTCCATGCGATCGAAAGTGATCGGACAAGAGGACCATGGGTTAAATTTTGGGGCGACTGGCTCCATCGCGTAGACGTCCCTTAGTGCACTCTTCCGTTCCCGCTTGGGGATATGGGTTGCGTATATCATATTCACTATTTTCACCTGGGGAGGGAATTTCTTCTGTCCTCCCGTGTTCGGCGGTCGGGGCTCTTCGTCGTCGTCGCTATGCAGCCCCTTTTCCTTATTTTCGGCATTCAACTTGCCAGCCTGTTTAAACACCCAACATTCCCTGTTAGTGTGGTTGGTTGGTTTATCAGGGGTGCCATGAATTTGACATGAGTGATCGAGTATGTGGTCCAAACTGGATGAGCCCGGACCGTTTCTCTTGAATGCTTTTTCCGCTGTCCGGATTTAAAGCCTCTGAATCCGGCATTGACTGTCGTGTCTTCGGCGTTGTCGCCATTATTGCGACGTTTGTGTCTATTCCGTCGCGGCTTGCCGTTACTATCCCTGACGTCTAAATCGCCTGAGTTTTTGGGTGTGACGTTGCTGCGAGCCAGCCAGCTATCCTCGTCTGCGCAGAAGTGGGTCATGAGTGTCGTGAGGGCTGCCATGGACTTTGGCTTCTCTTGGCCGAGATGTCGGGCGAGCCATTCGTCTCGAATGTTATGCTTGAAGGCCTCTAAGCCTTCGGCATCCGGATAGTCGACAATTTGGTTCTTTTTGGTTAGGAACCAAGTCCAGAATTTCCTGGCTGACTCTCCGGGCTGCTGGGTTATGCGACTTAAGTCATCAGCATCCGGTGGTCGCACGTAAGTGCCCTGGAAGTTATCAAGGAATGCGTCTTCCAGATCCTCCCAACTGCCAATGGAGCTTGCTAGCAGGCTATTAAGACAATGCCTAGCCGGTCCTTTGAGCTTAAGTGGTAGGTACTTTATGGCATGTAAGTCATCGCCGCGGGCCATGTGGATGTGGAGAAGAAAGTCTTCGATCCATACCGCAGGGTCTGTTGTGCCATCATATGATTCAATATTTACGGGTTTAAATCCTTCTGGGAATTTGTGATCCATAACTTCATCAATGAAGCATAGGGGGTGTGCGGTGCCTCTATGTCGGGCAACATCTCGACGTAGTTCGAATGAGTCCTGTCTATAGTATTCGGCTCGGCCGGACTTTTGTTTATTGTATCCGGCGTGACGGTCATCATCACATCTTGTGGCACGCCCTCGTGATCCGTAGATCGATCTTGACTGTCCTGCTTTGTTTTCCAACACTTCTCGCATGTCCTTCGGGTAGCCCCGGGCCTTAGTATTATCATTTGATTGGCGACGGGGTGCGGTCTGGACGTCGGGCTGGTAAGCCGCTTTGTCGCAGCCACAGGGTGGCCGGTCAGCCGCATCATGCACTGGTAGCATGGGCTTTAAGGCCTCCTCCTCGAGTTGAGGTAGCAGCCTGCGCTTTGGGTAGCTTTTGCTAGGGCGCTCGAGTCCGTATTCCTTGGCAGCCAGGACCTCGGTCCATCTGTCAGTTAGCAGATCTTGATCAGCTTGAAGTTGTTGCTCTTTTCTTTAGGCTTTTTGCAGTGGCTATAAGTCGGCGTTTTAAGCGCTCCTGCTCGACGGGGTCCTTAGGCACGATGAATTCTTCGTCGTCAAGGCTCACCTCGTCTTCGGAGAGAGGCATGTAGTTATCGTCCTCTGATTCTCCATCCTTTGCCTGTTCTTTAGGGCTAGTTTGCCCCTCCTCTTGCTCGGCCTACTCGAAGCCTGGCTGGGCAGGATTGTATTCGCCTTTGGCACCATCCGGATTGTTATCCCTTGTGCCGGTATCACTATTTTTTCTATGGCGGGGCTTGGAGCGGCGCCGATGACGCCGTTGTCTAGATTGCTTCCCCAAGGGGTTATCTTCCGCTGCCTCATCACCATTGTTTTCTTTAGGGGTATCCACCATATAAATATCATATGAGGAGGTGGCGGTCCAGCATCCTGTAGGCGGTGGTTCCTGTTCTTCTCCTGCATCGTCGTCCATACCGTCGATGTCTTTGGAGTCGAAGTCGAGCATGTCGGTTAAGTTATCGATAGTGGCTATAAAGTGGGTGGTGGGTGGGGGACGAATTTCTTCATCGTCCGCTCCCCACTCGAGCCGGACATAGTTCGGCCAAGAGTCTCCTGACAAGGACAGAGACCTTAATGAGTTTAGCACATCACCCAAGGGTGAGTGGTGAAAAATATCCGCGGCGGTGAACTCCATGACGGGTGCCCAATCTGATTAGATAGGCACGGACGCACGTGGTTCGGATTCTGCAACCGAGGAAGAGTCCGGGGGTCCGACGACACCACTCTCATAGGAGGTGGGACCAGCGTTCGGCTCCAACGCCGATGAGTGTGCGGTCTCCGTGGAAGGGTACATCCACCCGTCCTCGGAACGCACGATCTGCTCCGGATTGATTCCCGGCGCCAACGTGGGTGCGATCTCCCGAATACTATCCGACGGCGGATCAAAGTCATATCCGTCGTGACTGTTCGGCGCACCTGTCATGGGCTCGAACCCGTCGAAGATCAAGTCTCCGCGGATATCGGCAGTGTAGTTTAAGCTTCCAAACCTGACTTGATGGCCAGGGGCGTAGCTATCGATCTGCTCCAGATGGCCAAGCGAGTTGGCCTGCAGTACGAAGCCATCGAATACGAAGATCTGTCCGGGAAGGAAAACCTCCCCCTGGACCGCATCGTTGAAGATGATCGAAGGGGCCATCAAGCCTTACAGCGATGGCACAGTGGAACTCTCAATGAAAGCACCAATGTCGGTGTCAAAACCGGTGGATCTCGGGTAGGGGGGGTCCCGAACTGTGCGTCTAAGGCTAATGGTAACAGGAGGCAGGGGACACGATGTTTTACCCAGGTTCGGGCCCTCTCGATGGAGGTAATACCCTACTTTCTGCTTGATTGATCTTGATGATATGAGTATTACAAGAGTTGATCTACCACGAGATCGTAGAGGCTAAACCCTAGAAGCTAGCCTATGATTATGATTGTTCTTGTCCTACGGACTAAACCCTCCGGTTTATATAGACACCGGAGGGGGCTAGGGTTACATAGAGTCGGTTACAGAGAAGGAAATCTACATATCCGAATATCCAAGCTTGCCTTCCACGCAAAGGAGAGTCCCATCCGGACACGGGACGAAGTCTTCAATCTTGTATCTTCATAGTCCAACAGTCCGGCCAAAGTATATAGTCCGGCTGTCCGAGGACCCCTTAATCCAGGATTCCCTCGCCCCTGTACATTCAATTTTATAGCGGGCCTACCCACTTCCATCTACTGTTCTGCTTTCCTGTTCGCCTCCGGGAGTACCAAAAACCTTAACGAGAGGGAAAACTATCGGCTCGGTACTTATCTGCCCCCCCCCCTGCGTCAAATCTTATATGACGCCATAAGCGCCGAATATAGGTCATTTGGTACAGGGCACACACCTCCCTGTACACTCGGTTTTATAGCGGGCCAACCCACTTCCATCTACTGTTCTGCTTTCAGGCACGTAAGCCGTGACTCGAACCCCGCTCGTTTGTTCAAGTAGCGATCGCACAAACCCGTTGGACAAGATGACCGCATGTGCTACAATCCTTTTTTTCATATTCTTTATATAAAAGGAAAAATGGCACTTATTTTCCCTTTTTCCTTTCCTTTTTCTATCTTATTTTTTATTTTTCGTTAAATGCGTGAATTTTTTTATAGGCGACAATTTTTTTGCAAAATCAGTGAACTTTTTTCAAATTAGATGGACTTTTTCAAATCCAATGAACTTTTTTTTCAAATCGATGAACTATTTTTTCGAACTCGGTGAACTTTTTGTCAAATTCGAAGAACTTTTTGAAAACTAATGAACTTTTTTTGAAACCAATGAACTTTTTTCAAAATTGACAAGTTGCTTTTCAAAATCGATGAACTCTTTTCAGAATCGATGAAGTTTTTTTCAAATCGATGATCTTTTTCTTTCAAAATCAATGAACTTTTTTCATATTTTTTACTTTTCTTCAAATTTGATATATTTTTTGAGGGAGTTTCGCAAAAAAATCGAGGGAGTTCGATCAAGAGCGAACGTACCTTTTTTAGAACTAGAGCGAACGTACCTGTGCATGATCGACAGCGATTGTTTTCTTTCCGAGCGAGTGCGAATCGAAGCGATCGATACCGTGTCTTTTTATTAATGGGCCGGCCCAATTGTTCGTGCGTGTGTAGGCGCTAGCAACACGACAATCGGGCGCCGAGAGGGCATTTCCTATTTGGCGCTGCAGGCGCCCGTTACAGTGCAATTTGCAAACGGGCGCCTGTAGCAGTCCAAGAGGGGCTGGCCCATTTTATCTTTTCCTTTGTATTTTCGAAAGGTCAAAAACGAGAGCTGGGAAGGGGAATCGAACTCGAGACCTGTTCGTCGCAAGCGCACGGCTCTAGCCACCATGCCATCCACCCTCGTGTGTATAGCTAGTTCGTTTTCTTCCTTTATATTCCTTTTCTTTTCTTCTCTTTTTCTCCGCTCTCGGCTCTCCTCCGCGCCGGCCCCCACTCCGGCCCTGGCGCCCACCTCCCCCTCTTGCCGGCAGCCGTTCCGGCTCCGGCGACCACCCCCTCCTGTCGCCTCCCACTCCGGGACCGGCAGCCACCGGGCGGCCTTTCCGATGGCATCTCAGGTCTGCCTCTACGCGGGCTCATCTGATTCGTGCTCATCTTCCTCCCTGTCGGTGTCAAAACTGGTGGATCTCGGGTAGGGGGTCCCGAACTGTGCGTCTAGGCGGATGGTAACAGGAGACAAGGGACACGATGTTCTTACCCAGGTACGGGCCCTCTCGATGGAGGTAAAACCCTACTCCTGCTTGATTGATATTGATGATATGGGTAGTACAAGAGTGGATCTACCACGAGATCAAGGTGGCTAAACCCTAGAAGCTAGCCTATGGTATGATTGTTGTAATGGTTGTTCGTCCTACGGACTAAAACCCTCCGGTTTATATAGACATGGGAGAGGGCTAGGGTTACACAGAGTCGGTTACAATGGTAGGAGATCTACATATCCGTATCGCCAAGCTTGCCTTCCATGCCAAGGAAAGTCCCATCCGGACACGGGACGAAGTCTTCAATCTTGTATCTTCATAGTCTTGGAGTCCGACTGACGATGATAGTCCGGCTGTCCGGACACCCCCTAGTCCAGGACTCCCTCAGTAGCCCCTGAACCAGGCTTCAATGACGATGAGTCCGGCGCGCATATTGTTCGGCATTGCAAGGTGGGTTCCTCCTCCGAATAATTCATAGAAGATTGTGAACACCAGGATAGTGTCCGGCTCTGCAAAATAGATTCCACATTCCACTGTAGAGAGAATAATATGTACACAAGTTCAATCTGCTGACGTATTTTGTGGCATGACATCATACCACCACCAAGCCTTTACTTGAATCGTTTTTTATTATACCACCTCAGCACGTTTAGTGAAGCAGTTTCCTTGGCACATCTTGTCGAATGTCACGTCCCTAGCCTTGCCATGCACTTGGACTAGCTTGGTTGCTGCATCATGTATAAATTTCATTTAAACCTGAAATGGGGATTGTTCACACCCTAGCACCAGATCAAATCAAATATATTCAACCTAAAATAATCTTCAATGAACCCAAAATGCCCTTTGGAAATGTTCATGATTTTTGATAAAGGTGAAAACCTCTGGCAAAAAATGATGAGCATATTTCTTGGCCATTTATGGATTTTTGAATTAACTCATATTGTATTTGAATGGGGGATTTAAATTCTATAATATTTTAAATGCTCTAATAATTCTGAAAATAGTTGAGGGCTCTCGCATATATTTAAGAAGGTGCCCACAATTATTTTCAGGATTTTTAGAAGTGCTCTGGTATTTTTAATAAAGCCCAAACAGTTACAGATTAGAAGAAAAAGAGAATTAATAGAGAAGTTGAGAGAGAGAGAGAGAACACCCACCTGGGCCACTTACCTATAGCCGGACCAGCTGCACCGGCCCAGCCCACCGTGGCAGAGCGGCTGTCTTCAATGCCGCATGCGCACACGCGGAGGCCTCCACCTCCTGCTTCGCGGTGGCAGCCTCCCCGACATCCTCGCGACGCCAATGAGACACCCAGAGCCTCCCCTCGTTCTCCCTTCTCCCTCTGGACCGCTCCCCCTCCTCTGGCTCTCTCTTCCCCTCTCTTCCCTGTGAGCCCTGAGAGCACGCCGTCGCCGTAGTAGTGGCTATAGGCCACCACCCGCCCAACTAGCATGGCGAGGAGCTCCACCACAACACCGTGGAGCTACACACTGACGCATGCGACCATGGGAGCCCTGCAATGTCATCCCCGGCCTCATCTTCAACCTCCGGCCGCCGGTGACCTCGCAGTCAATTCGCGGGCTCCAGCACTTCCCCGACCTCGTCGTCGACTCTGCTAGTCCCTACGTGAGCCACTCTTCATTTTCCCCCTGGAATCCCCGTCGTTCCCCTCCCCTAGCTAGTTTCCCCACCTTGGCCGAGCGCCGTCGTCCGCCATTGCCGCCGTGCCGCCGCTGCAGTCGTCCCCGGACCAAACCAAGCATGTGCGCGAGCTCCTGGAGCTTCCCCAATGCTCTGGTGCTACTCCTCTCGCTTGCTAGCAAGCCACAGCCTCACGCACGACCGAACCCGAGCTCCGGCCGCCGCGGCCGCGCTCCTCGCCGTCGCCTCCGGCTGGCTCCACCACCCGACGCGCACTGGTCTGGGCTCTCGAACGAGCCCAGCCACGCTGCGAACGGGGCACCACAGCCTGTTCCCGAGTGCCCCGCCGCGTCAGCTGCCGCCGGCGGCTAAACGCCGGTAGTTTAGCCCCGGTTGACCAGGGGATTTGACCTCCCCTGGGTCTATGACATGTGGGACCAGCCCGCCTAATTAATCCAGGTTAGCTTAAGTTAAAACGCTAATTAACCCAGTTAGTTAGGTTAGTAACTGACACGCGGGCCCACTGGTCAGTTTGACCTGGGCCGCCTGTTGACCTGCTGACGTCAGCATGATGTCACGCTGGTGCAGTAAACTATTTTCTGGTTTTAGTCTAATTTAAATAACCAGGAAATTCCAGAAAATAGTATAAACTTCTAAAAATCATAGAAATTCAACCGTAACTCCAAATGAAATAATTTATATATGAAAAATGATCAGAAAAATCCAATATATTCATCTGTACTAATTTCATGCATGATAGAACAACTTATGACTACTATTAAGTACAAATCATATGAATGGCATTTAAATAACCACATGTGGAGTTTGAATTTGAATCTTGGATTCAAACCAACTTCATTTAATTTGCTTGTAGTTGCATTAGCCCAGCACACTCATTTTTCCATGTCATGATCATGCATCATATTGTGCATTGCATTGATTGTGTTTCTTCTTTGTTTGTCGGTGCTTGTCCCCTCTCAGTAGACGTGTACCGACGATGTGATCGATGACACCGATGAAGAAACTATATTATCTTCAGAAGTGCCAGGCAAGCAAAACCCCCTTGTTCATTCCGATACAATCCCACTCTCTCGCTCCTGCTCTCTTTTACTGCATTAGGACAACAACGATTCAACTGTTACATGCTGCGGTAGTTGAACCCCTTTCCTCTGCATGACCTGTCATTGCCACAGTAAATAGATGAAACCCACTAGCATGAGTAGGAGTTGTTTCAGCCCTGATGTGCCTACTCATTCATGCTTGTTTGTCATGCCTGCTACCGCTTAGAGTTGAGTCAGGTCTGATTCATCGGGAATGAATTGGAAAGTGGTGAACATGTCCTACTGTGTGTGAGCTAAGTGTGTGAACACGATTTGGTAAAGGTAGCGGTGAGAGGCCATGTAGGAGTACATGGTGGGTTGTCTCATTGAAGTCGTCCTCAGGGACTGAGTTCTGTGTTTGTGATCCATGAACAGCTACTACCACGCATTGGAATGCTTAAGTGCCCCTCTCGACTTATTAATCAACCTGATCTTTGTCCAGGAGTTGCAACTAGTTTCTGGTGTTTGTAGGTAGTGTTAGTAGTCTACCAAGTGGCACCCGGTACAGGTGGGCTTGGGACAGACTAGGCACAGTGGCCCGGTGTACCAAGTGGCACCCGGATGGTGGACTTGGGAACCCTGCACACATCGTTTGGGGCCGTGAGCGACACCCCAGCCGGATCTCCTTGCGGATGGAACCCAAATAGGCGATAAACCTGGACAAGAGACTTGTGTGGTTAGTCAGGTCGTGGCCGACTCCCTCGCCAGGCTTCCGCTTGAAGGTTGCCGAGATACACGAGGTGTACATGGCGGTAAGTGGCGAGAGCGTGTGTGAAGAAGTACACCCCTGCAGGGTTAATATGATCTATTCGAATAGCCGTGTCCGCGGTAAAGGACTTCTGGGTTGCCTGTACAGTTCATAGACAAGTGAAAGTGGATACTCTAAAATACGCAAGATAAGCGTGAGTGCTATGGATGGCGTTCTCGTAGGGAGACGGGAGCGGATCCATAGTGGTGTATTGATATGGTGAATATGTGGACTCGTGTGCGCCACCTCAAAAGAGTTACATTGCAGTCGTAGTTCAGGTTAGCCACCGAGTCAAAGCTGGCTTGCTGCAGTCAAACTCCACCATCCCCTTTGTTGATAATGATGCATATGTAGATAGTTCTGATGTAAGTCTTGCTGGGTACATTTGTACTCACGTTTGCCTATTTTATATTTTTGTAGAGAGACTTCAGTCTTGCTAGTAGTTCCGCTTGGACTTCGACGTTTAGCTTGTTACCTCAGCTACGATCTTGTGCCCTCGGCAGGATCTGGTAGATAGTCAGGCTTCTCAGCCTTTTTCATTTATAGATGTCTGTACCCAGACATGTTAAGCTTCCGCTTGTGCTTTTGACTTGTGTGCTCTGAATGCTGGGTCATGAGACCCATGTTTGTAATATCTCGCTCCTCAGAGCCTATTGAATAAAATACTTGAGTTGTAGAGTCATGTTGTGATGCCATGTTGTATTTGCACATATCGAGCATATTGTGTGTATGTTATTGAAATGCTTGGTATGTGTGGGATCTGACTATCTAGTTGTTTATCCTTAGTAGCCTCTCTTATCGGGAAATGTCTCCTAGTGCTTCCACTGAGCCATGGTAGCTTGCTACTGCTCCGGAACACTTAGGATGGCCGGCATGTGTCCTTCTTCGTTCCTGTGTCTGTCCCTTCAGGGAAATGTCACGCGATGAATACCGGAGTCCTGTTAGCCTGCTACAGCCCGATTCACCGGAGTCCTGCTAGCCCAGTGCTACAGCCTGGATTCACTCGCTGATGACCGACATGTTCGATGCTGGGTCATGGATGCATGTCCCTGTAAGTTTGTGCCACTTTGGGTTTACGACTAGCCATGTCAGCCCGAGCTCCTTATCATATGGATGCTAGCGACACTATCATATACGTGTGCCAAAAGGCGCAAACGGTCCCGGGCAAAGGTAGGGCGACACCCGTGGGAATACCGTGCGTGAGGCCGCAAAGTGATATGAGGTGTTACATGCTAGATCGATGTGGCATTGAGTCGGGGTCTTGACAGCTTTGGTATCAGAGCTTGACTGCCTGTAGGATTACCAAGCCAAACTGGTCGAAGTTGAGTCTAGAAATTCTTTAGTTATATAAGGGAATATATTGTGGGATGGAACGTAAGGCTCTTTTTACTCCTTTACCTTATGCCTTTCTGATCTGAGTCATCGTATCTTTCCTACGGGGTTAAGGAACTAGGCTTTCTCTTCTTTCTATCAGGATGACGTGTTACTAATCCGTAGACTTATAGAATTGTTGGATTTAAGCCTCGGTCCAGTTTCAACTACCTCCATATGTTTACTGTTGATCTCTAAACCTTTTTATTGTGATTCTGAGTGGCTATGCTACCATCTTGTAGCATGTCCCCAATACTTTTGAGCATTTACAGCCGTTATGCTGTCCGAGTTGTCCTAGCTAAACAGTCTGATGCATTTGCAAATCCCTTCTTACTGTTCTGAAGTTCCTTTGTGCCAGATCAACCACACTAACTAGTGTGTTGAGGTACTTCATTACCTTGACATTTATGTTGGAGTTATTATTATGACCCTAGGTGTCTTAGAGTACCGCCTAGTAAGCTAGCCATGATTTGTGTTCCCAGTGTGATGATTCTGGCCTTTATTCTCGAAAGCATCCCGTGATGCCACTTAGTAGTAGGTATTCTACTCCTTGGGTTTTGAAGTCGAGATTCACTCCACCTACTCCATGTTGATAGTGTTTGCTAGTCCCTTCAGGATATTAGTAACCTTGTGATAGCGTCGAGGTTCGTGGTATATTGTTCTTCCAAATACCATGAACTACTTATGGCAGCAGTTCCTCGCTGAACCAAAAGATCACAACCAGAGTGCTCTTGATGAGTTCTTCTCTCTATATTGTGACTCTGCCAGTTCAACCTTTCTGCATGGGTTATCTGGAAGAAATATG
Source organism: Triticum dicoccoides (assembly GCF_002162155.2). NCBI lineage: Eukaryota > Viridiplantae > Streptophyta > Magnoliopsida > Poales > Poaceae > Triticum > Triticum dicoccoides. The sequence continues at coordinate 184,301,048 of NC_041385.1, read as the reverse complement.
TTGAACTCGTTCGACATGCTAGTCCATGCATCCACAACTCAGAAAATCATATGTTCTCTTGGGTTGTCCCTCTTTAATTGTATTCCGACCCTCGTCTATCAATTGATAGTCAAGAGTATGCATGCATTCATTCATCAATGCCTATTACTCTTGTGGTCTGTCAAGCCATTCTATTCGGAATGACTAGGAGAAACAAACTCCAGAACCTCATCCATATCCAGCATTGGGTCAAAATCGTTGTGCTCCGCAGATCAAAATGCTAATCTAGCTTTTGATTCTGTTCTACCCTGAAGTATTACCGCCTTTATGTCAGGATTTTCATGAGAATTGCACCGGCTCTTGTGAGTTCTTGACGTAGTGATACTTATCGCCATCATTACTCATTCCTCGGTTCCGTGTTGTCGCAACCGGAATGCCGACAAGTGAATCGTGATGTGTGAAATCAATACTCCTAGCAACTCTGTTTCTTGGTAGTTAAATGGACAACAACCTCATTCTTAGCGTGGTGATTACTGAATCATCATTCTAAGATAGATTGTGCTACCTAGTCCTTATTTCCGGTGCACTCTTCGATCAATGAGTTAGGATGGTGCCAATCCATGCTTGTTTGATCACATCGTCTTGCTTTGAAAAGCAAGATTGTTCTCGAGCTTAGTGACATACCGGTGGTTCGTGATTCTCTGAATATCTTCTCGGAAGTATCACCAGGTCGTCACCTGACCGCTATGTTGAGTTCGTGATCAAGTTGGTTTATCCCTATAAACCACCCTTTCTCCAAGAATCTATGTTGGATACCCCTGAGCTAGTTGGTTAAGCTGAACAACAACTTGGAGAGTTGGAAGATAAAAGCTTTGTCCGACTTAGTTCATTCCAAAGGGATATCTCTTCGTATATGTGTGTTGAAAAAACATGATATCTTCATTGATTGATCTCCGTGACCAACTGTTGGATCTATTGTCTTATCGAAACTTTGATTTGAGTATGGGATATTGTCAAATCAAAACAGAACCAACGATATTCGTAATGTTGTCTTACTCGTGGTTGATCCCTCGAGCATACACCATTACATCTTTTGGTCTGACCAATGCTATCACCTTGTTCACCTAGTCGTGGAATTCCATTTTATGGAAATTTTGATAAATTGTTGTTGAGCCCATCGACAACATCCTTATATTTTCCATAATTGTGTTGAATTTTAAGCTAGTGTTGGAAACTTTGTAAGCAATGCCTTTGTGTTTCGTTCATGAAGGATATGTTCGATGAAAGAAGTGACTTCCTTTGATTCACGTGCGTTTGATGCAAGTTGCCGCCGTGAATTCTAGAAAGTTTATTTTTGCCTCCTCCGAAATCATCCCAAGTCAGTCAAGCATATGTGCGAAGTATTCTGTGGTTTGGAGACTTGCAACCTTCATCCCATATGTATTACCTAGCACCCCAAGCAACTGATTGATTTGTTCAAGGAAAGGAGTTGATGTGCGAATACTAGTTCATGCACAAGACTTCGACATCCTCGTTGATCGTTCCCCACCTGAACTCGGTAGTGTTTTATTATAAGACTACTACGTGGCCATCCTTGTCTGGGACAGTGTGTTCACATGTTTGTAGCAGAACCAGCTCATGTTTTGGAGCTTGCTATCGTAGTTCATTTCCCGAGAATGTCGCAACGTCATCTCGTCGGTTTGTGTTGCAAACTTTCATTTTTCTTTCTAGACTCGATGAGTCTAGATTATTCTGACACCAACCAGATCTGAATCTCAGGTAGATATGATGGTTGGAACATTTTCCAAGAATTATAATATTGGTCTCTCTGTAACCGGTAAAGTGGATGTCGTGGCCAACACACCCAACCGGAAGACCTGTTATTGTAGTATCTTGATTGAGAAAGTTAGCCACCTCCCCATAGGGATTTCGCAGGATTTACTCCTTAGTTGTCCCTTATGGATTTTTGTGCTCCCGAAGTCTGACCTTTTACTTGATGTTCTAGATATCAAACCATATCTATGAATGGGTTGTGCTAGCACATCAAGGAGAACATTAGAAGCGGAGTGCTAAATGTCTCTCGGTCGATCATCCAGATTTTGTTCCCTTGGCCTCGCTAAGGTGAAATCGGAGAAGGTTATCTTCCTTTGCCTCTGCATCGTCCATCGCTGTTCATCATGGTAGTATGTTGTGTTGCCAGGACCCTTGACACAGATATTGGTAGAACCTTGATGAATATGGAAATGTTCAATTCTTGAGAGCACGCGCAAGCAAAATCATCCCTTGTGTTGTTTTCAACAAGGTAATCCACATCATCCATTCTAATCTGGGTATGCCATTCTACCAAACCCCTACAAACGATCGCTCGAGAATTTCGATGATCTCTGAATCAAAGGTAATTCTTTTTGCCACTTAAGGGATATTCCTATGAGTCACCTTCCCTAAGGTGCCCCGTTATGGTATCATGGCAATTCAACTCCTTGCTACGTTGACAACCGATCACCACATTCTTAAGCCTGGAATTGTTGTCTACCTAGCGAGCCCTCGTCATCTGTCTCACTCCATTTCTTCAGATGTATGCTTCGTGTCTCAGCTCGAGAGATGTGTCAATGTCTCGTCCCATGAGTTGATCCTGAGTTGTTCGGTCTTCGAGAAGATTGATTCTTCTAGAGTTTTCCTTTCCTCTTCTCGTCATGTTAGTTGGAGTTCTCAGAGCAAGACGTCGAAACAAGATGATGATCGAATCAAGGTTCTTATGAAGTGCAACCTGGATCGTGAAGATTGTGCTAGCTTCGTGTCCCCTCTATCTTCTTACCTCACGTCTTGAATCTCGGGTCGAGATTCTTGTTTAGTGGGGGTGAGTTGTCACGTCCCTAGCCTTGCCATGCACTTGGACTAGCTTGGTTGCTGCATCATGTATAAATTTAAATTAAACCTGAAATGGGGATTGTTCAAACCCTAGCACCAGATCAAATCAAATATATTCAACCTAAAAAAATCTTCAATGAACCCAAAACGCCCTTTGGAAATGTTCATGATTTTTGATAAAGGTGAAAACCTCTGGCAAAAAAAGATGAGCATATTTCTTGGCCATTTATGGATTTTTGAATTAACTCATATTGTATTTGAATTGGGGCATTTAAATTCTATAATATTTTAAATGCTCTAATAATTCTGAAAATAGTTGAGGGCTGTCGCATATATTTAAGAAGGTGCCCACAATTATTTTCAGGATTTTTAGAAGTGCTCTGGTATTTTTAATAGAGCCCAAACAGTTACAGATTAGAAGAAAAAGAGAATTAATAGAGAAGTTGAGAGAGAGAGAGCCCACCTGGGCCACTTACCTGTAGCCGGCCCAGCTGCACCGGCCCAGCCCACCGTGGCAGAGCGGTTGTCTTCAACGCCGCACACGCACACGCGGAGGCCTCCACCTCCTGCTTTGCGGTGGCAGCCTCCCCGACATCCTCGCGACCCCAATGAGACACCCAGAGCCTTCCCTCGTTCTCCCCTCTCCCTCTGGACCGCTCCCCCTCCTCTGGCTCTCTCTTCCCCTCTCTTCCCTGTGAGCCCCAAGAGCACGCCGTTGCCGTAGCAGTGGCTATAGGCCACCACCCGCCCAACCAGCACGGCGAGGAGCTTCACCACGACGTCGTGGAGCTACACACTGACGCATGCGACCACGGGAGCCCTGCAACGTCATCCCCAGCCTCATCTTCAACCTTCGGCCGCCGGTGACCTCGCAGTCGATTCGCGGGCTCCAGCACTTCCCCGACCTCGTCGTCGACTCTGCTAGTCCCTCCGTGAGCCACTCTCCATTTTCCCCCTGGAATCCCCGTCGTTCCCCTCCCCTAGCTAGTTTCCCCACCTTGGCCGAGTGCCGCCGTCCGCCATTGCCGCCGTGCCGCCGCTGCAGTCCTCCCCGGACCAAACCAAGCATGTGTGCGAGCTCCTGGAGCTTCCCCAATGCTCTGGTGCTACTCCTCTCGCTTGCTAGCAAGCCACATCCTCGCGCACGATCGAACCCGAGCTCCGACCGCCACGGCCGTGCTCCTCGCCGTCGCCTCCGGCCGCCCCAGGCCCGGCTGGCTCCACCACCCGACGCGCACTGGTCTGGGCTCTCGAACGAGCCCAGCCACGCTGCGAACAGGGCACCACAGCCCATTCCCGAGTGCCCCGCCACGTCAGCTGCCGCCGGCGGCTAAACGCCGGTAGTTTAGCCCCGGTTGACCACGGGATTTGACCTCCCCTGGGTCTATGACATGTGGGACCAGCCCGCCTAATTAATCTAGGTTAGCTTAAGTTAAAACGCTAATTAATCCAGTTAGTTAGGTTAGTAACTGACACGCGGGCCCATTGGTCAGTTTGACCTGGGCCGCCTGTTGACCTGCTGATGTTAGCATGATGTCATCCTCGCGCAGTAAACTATTTTCTGCTTTTAGTCTAATTTAAATAACAAGGAAATTCCAGAAAATAGTATAAACTTCTAAAAATCATAGAAATTCAACCGTAACTCCAAATGAAATAATTTATATATGAAAAATGATCAGAAAAATCCAATATATTCATCTGTACTAATTTCATGCATGATAGAACAACTTATGACTACTGTCTAGTACAAATCATATGAATGGCATTTAAATAACCACATGTGGAGTTTGAATTTGAATCTTGGATTCAAACCAACTTCATTTAATTTGCTTGTAGTTGCATTAGCCCAGCACACTCATTTTTCCATGTCATGATCATGCATCATATTATGCATTGCATTGATTGTGTTTCTTCTTTGTTTGTCGGTGCTTGTCCCCTCTCAGTAGACGTGTACCGACGATGTGATCGATGACACCGATGAAGAAACTATATTATCTTCAGAAGTGCCAGGCAAGCAAAACCCCCTTGTTCATTCTGATACAATCCCACTCTCTCGCTCCTACTCTCTTTTACTGCATTAGGACAACAACGATTCAACTGTTACATGCTGCGGTAGTTGAACCCCTTTCCTCTGCATGACCTGTCATTGCCACAGTAAATAGATGAAACCCACTAGCATGAGTAGGAGTTTTTTCAGCCCTGATGTGCCTACTCATTCATGCTTGTTTGTCATGCCTGCTACCGCTTAGAGTTGAGTCAGGTCTGATTCATCGGGAATGAATTGGAAAGTGGTGAACATGTCCTACTGTGTGTGAGCTAAGTGTGTGAACACGATTTGGTAAAGGTAGCGGTGAGAGGCCATGTAGGAGTACATGGTGGGTTGTCTCATTGAAGTCGTACTCAGGAACTGAGTTTTGTGTTTGTGATCCATGAACAGCTACTACCACGCATTGGAATGCTTAAGTGCCCCTCTCGACTTATTAATCAACCTGATCTCTGTCTAGGAGTTGCAACTAGTTTCTGGTGTTTGTAGGTAGTATTAGTAGTCTACCAAGTGGCACTCGGTACAGGTGGGCTTGGGACAGACTAGGCACAGTGGCCCGGTGTACCAAGTGGCACCCGGATGGTGGACTTGGGAACCCTGCACACATCGTTTGGGGCCGTGAGCGACACCCCGGCCGGATCTCCTTGCGGATGGAACCCGAATAGGCGATAAACCTGGACAAGAGACTTGTGTGGTTAGTCAGGTCGTGGCCGACTCCCTCGCCAGGCTTCCGCTTGAAGGTTGCCGAGATACACGAGGTGTACATGGCGGTAAGTGGCGAGAGCGTGTGTGAAGAAGTACACCCCTGCAGGGTTAATATGATCTATTCTAATAGCCGTGTCCGCGGTAAAGGACTTCTGGGTTGCCTGTACAGTTCATAGACAAGTGAAAGTGGATACTCTAAAATACGCAAGATAAGCGTGAGTGCTATGGATGGCGTTCTCGTAGGGAGACGGGAGCGGATCCATAGTGGTGTATTGATATGGTGAATATGTGGACTCGTGTGCGCCACCTCAAAAGAGTTACATTGCAGTCGTAGTTCAGGTTAGCCACCGAGTCAAAGCTGGCTTGCTGCAGTCAAACTCCAACATCCCCTTTGTTGATAATGATGCATATGTAGATAGTTCTGATGTAAGTCTTGCTGGGTACATTTGTACTCACGTTTGCCTATTTTATATTTTTGCAGAGAGACTTCAGTCTCGCTAGTAGTTCCGCTTGGACTTCGACGTTTAGCTTGTTACCTCAGCTACGATCTTGTGCCCTCGGCAGGATCTAGTAGATAGTCAGGCTTCTCAGCCTTTTTCATTTATAGATGTCTGTACCCAGACATGTTAAGCTTCCGCTTGTGCTTTTGACTTGTGTGCTTTGAATGCTGGGTCATGAGACCCATGTTTGTAATATCTCGCTCCTCGGAGCCTATTGAATAAAATACTTGAGTTGTAGAGTCATGTTGTGATGCCATGTTGTATTTGCACATATCGAGCATATTGTGTGTATGTTATTGAAATGCTTGGTATGTGTGGGATCTGACTATCTAGTTGTTTATCCTTAGTAGCCTCTCTTACCGGGAAATGTCTCCTAGTGCTTCCACTGAGCCATGGTAGCTTGCTACTGCTCCGGAACACTTAGGATGGCCGGCATGTGTCCTTCTTCGTTCCTGTGTCTGTCCCTTCGGGGAAATGTCACGCGATGAATACCGGAGTCCTGTTAGCCCGCTACAGCCCGGTTCACCGGAGTCCTGCTAGCCCAGTGCTACAGCCTGGATTCACTCGCTGATGACCGACATGTTTGATGCTGGGTCATGGATGCCTGTCCCTGTAAGTTTGTGCCACTTTGGGTTTACGACTAGCCATGTCAGTCCGGGCTCCTTATCATATGGATGCTAGCGACACTATCATATACATGTGCCAAAAGGCGCAAACGGTCCCGGGCAAAGGTACGGCGACACCCGTGGGAATACCGTGCGTGAGGCCGCAAAGTGATATGAGGTGTTACATGCTAGATCGATGTGGCATTGAGTCGGGGTCCTGACATCGAAGCAGAGATCGTGTTCCCCTTATTCCGGTATTCCCATCAATACGGACGTGGGTAACCCAACCGCGCCATTGATGGTGGCGCTTGGGAGATAAGCGAGTTTTACCAGGCAGGTGGGGACGCATAGTCTTCGTCCGCCCATATAAGGGGATAAGGATCCACCTTTTTACCTACGCCTTCTTCCTCCTTTGCTTATCCATCTCCGCGCACTCGAGCTCCAGCGCCCAAGTCCGCACATCTCGTCTCGACCTTCTCCAGTCATGTCTGGAGCGGGAGGCAAGTGGATGACCTCCTCCGTTATGGAGGAGCACATCGAGAAGCTGCGTGGCGTCGGATACCTGTCCAGCGACATCGCGCACCGGCTGCCCGACGAGGGGTAGCTCATCCCCACCCCCAAGCCCCATGAGAGGGTCGTATTCCTTCCCCACTTCCTTCGCGGACTGGGCTTTACACTTCATCCCTTCGTCCGGGGGCTCATGTACTACTACGGCCTGGACTTCCACGATCTGGCGCCAAACTTCATCCTCAACATCTCGGCGTTTATCGTCGTGTGCGAGGCCTTCCTCTGCATCCAGCCCCACTTCGGCTTGTGGCTCAAGACCTTCAATGTCAAGCCGAAGGTTGTGAAGGGCGTCCAAACGGAGTGCGGAGGTGCCATGGTGGGCAAAATGCCCAACGTCACCTGGCTCGAGGGGGCCTTCGTGGAGTCCGTCAAGGGGTGGCAATCGGGGTGGTTCTACATCACCGAGCCGCGTGACCCTAAATGGGCAGCGGCCCCCGAGTTCAGATCTGGTATCCCTATGCAGCTCACCTCCTGGAAAGAGAAGGGCTTGCTATGGGGTAGTTCTGAGGAGCTGACAGGACTCCAGTCCTCTCTCCAGACCTTGGTGAACTAGAAGCTTAGGCTTGTCAATGTGATCCAGGTCATGCTCGTCCGCCGGATTCTCGCCTGCCAACAACGGGCCTTCAATCTGTGGGAGTTCGATCCGGCACAGCACCGGACCCTGAGCGGGCTCTTCGACATGACGTACGAAGCTGCCTGGAGGGCTTTGTTCAAGGGCGGAGAAGCCCCCGCGTCCGTGACGGAGGACCGCGGATTCAGCACCAAGCGCCCGGCCGGCGAGATAAGCTTTTTTATCCTCTATGGGACACTTATTTTCTTTCATAGTTTGACTCTATGTGGGATTTAAAACTCCCAATGCCTTTGACAGGACTGGCAGAGGACGTCCGGATAGGTAGACTGTCCGGCTCCCCTTCCCGAAGACCCAGCGGACGCCCGTTTAACGGGGCTGCTAGTCCAGGCACTTTATTTGGTGCCGGAGAAGAAGGCCAAGAAGAAGGCCACGGGAACTCAAAGAAGTTCCCGGCGCCAGGTGATATCGGACTCATCGTCCGATGGCTCTGAGGCGGACTCCTCCCCCGAAGACGAGGAGGAGAAAGAGGACTCTCCCCCGGAGGGGGGAAAGAGGAAAAGGAAGGCTTCCCCAACAGGGGAGGTCAAAGGCTCCAAGAGGGGAAGGACCCTTCACCCGGACAGCTCCGCCAACGCCAACATTGGCGACGAAAAGTGGCCCTCAAGGGCCAGGCCTCCGGCAAGATCGTAAGTATCCGTATTCCTGAATGATTTATAATTTCTCTATTGTGTCACATAGCATCCTTCTAATGCCGCACACTACCTGTAGTTCGGCCGATGATGATCTTCCCGCTTCATCGAGCGGGTCCTTGGCTCCGTCGGACATGGATTCCATTCCGACCGCCTCCACCCCTCGCGATGCCGAGGAAGCCGAGTTGGGATCCCAGGAGGGGACCCATCAGGAGGAGGCTCCGGAGGTGCCGCAAGGCAGCCTCCCGAACTTCGCGCCGGACTCCATGCCGGAACCCGCAGTGGTTCCGGAGTCCGGCAGGCGGCCCCTTCGTAAGAAGGGCAAGACCGTGACGCCGGCAGCCTCCGTCCAACCGGAGGCGCCGGACAACTTGTTGGAGGCGCTTAACGGCGCTTCCATCAAGGAAGAACACCGCACTATCATGAGTGCGGTGATTTAGAAGGTTCAGCTCGCCAAGAGCGGGCTAACCGAAGCCTGCAGTAGCCTTCTAACAGGCTTTGAGGTAAGAAGTTTAAAATATGTAATGTGATACCGCATAGACAGTAGCCCCTGATGCTCGGTTTGGTGTTCGGAAAGAAAAGCCGGAATGAGGATCTAAGAAAGATATACGCAGGAATGCTAAAAATTATGTCAATATGGGTTTGCAGGCTGCGCTGCTGACCTCTGCCGCACTGACTGCGGAGGTCGGTGCTTTGAAGCAGGACCTCGAGCGGTCCGAGCAAGAGCTCGGCCTTGCCAAGAAGCAGCTCGAGGACAAAGAAGGTGAGTAACACCACTTTTAAATTTGTACCTTACAGAAAAGGATTTTGGTTGCAATGGAAATAACAAGGATAACGTGGGTACCGCAGGGGCCACGAACGAGGTGGCGACCCTGAAGGAGGCCGTGTCCGCGGCCGAACGCAGTGCGGCCGCGGAACGAGCGGAGCGAGAGAAGCAGGAGGCGCGGGTGGCGGAGGTGCGGCAAGAGCTCCAGGCTCTCATGGAAAAGCATGAGAGTTTGGAGCGCGACTCGAAGACTCGAGAGTCCGAGCTTGCCTCGGCTCTTGAAAGTGCCAAAGCCGCTAAGGCCGAGGCCCATAAGGCCCTCCAAGAGATTGAGCCGGTGAAGAAAATAGCGGCGGGTAAGGCATTTTTCATGCAAAGCAAGCATGTGAATGTAAATTACCTGTTACTTACCCGAATTCGGAGCTCTCCAGGGGCGTTTGCAAATCTGCCTCGCAGCGTGTCCGATGCCGCCGCATTCTACTGGGCCGAGGAGGGGAGCTCAACGGAGAAGGTCTTCTGGTCTTAGTACTCTGAGGCCGGACATCCGGTGCCCCCTAGCGACCAGCTGAAGCAGCTGGTCGAGCTCCACAAGGTAGCCGAGCAGGCCATGAAGGGCCTCATAGTCCGGCTGTGGCCTGGAGAGGCCATGCCTGGGAGCTACTTCGGCATCGTGTGGCGGCTGGTGGATGCGTGCCCCTGGGTGGAAGTCATCAAGCGCTCCGCCTGCATTGAAGGTGCCCGTCGGGCCCTTGCCCGCGCAAAGGTGCATTGGGGCAGGCTGGATGCGGAGAGGCTCATCACGGATGCACCGCCAGCGGGCAAGGAGTATCATACACCCGAGATGTACTGTAAGAGTGTCCTGAAGGGTGCCCGCAAGATTGCGGATGAGTGCCCCAAAGATGTAATTATTGAGTAAACTCGCAATGTGTTATCCTGTGCGCTGAAAACTTTGTTCATATGCGCTAAGCAACGCTTATTGATTTAAAATATTACCTTCTATGCGGCCGTTTATTAAATCTGAGAGATGGCAAGTCGTCAGCTTCAGCCCCCATGCCACGAGTGCTGGGGTGTTCGGGATAAACTTGAGCACTCTTGTTCCCATTTTTGGGTCCATCTAGGGAGGCGCTCAACACAACGAACAAGGCAACCGGACTTATAATGCTTGAACACTCTCACTTAGCAATAGAATTCTATAATTTTAAATTTCGGCGAAGCCCCTAGTATTCGGAAGACCGAGTTCGTGGCGCTATCCACGCCTGGTCCGGACACAGCTGGTTCCTCGCTCTAAGCGGCATAAGTCTTTAGGGACTCGAAAAGACCTCTCGAACAGCGACCAGCTCTCGCCTTATCATGACAGTCAGTTTTAGCTTTCTCCACTGAGGCGCTCGCCCGGCTCAACCGGGGCGCAATCGCAGTGGTTCTCCCAGTGCTACCTTAGCCGACGGAACAGAATGTAAGGTACCAAAACATGGGAGCCGGGCAAACCCAACTATTGACCCAAGACATGATTCGGAGCCGATGCATATAACGCTATAAGTTCGGGGTGCCGCACTTGTGAAAGTGTTCGGACTTATCACACCATAATGCGGGGAACATAAGCCCCTGGTATATTCGGCCGTACCAAAATGTACGGGTGCAAGATGTCATTAATGAACATATATGTAAGAAAGATATGCAATTATATAAAAAAAGGTAATGCATTGTTTATTCAAGGAATTCTGCTATGAGGGCAGAGCGATACAAATAGTGCGGTAAGCAAGGGTTGAACTATTAAAAGTGTCTCCCACCAGGGGTAGGCTGCGGAATGGTGTATTAAACAGATTTAATGCTCGTAATGGAGACCACCTGAGTGTTCGACGTAGCCCTTGTCCCTCCCTGGCTGTTGCATCGTCAGTTCGGCAAGTTTACCGCCGGACAGGTTCTCTGGTGAACGGAGTCCTGTGGATAAATAGAAAAAGGAAAAAAGGAAAATAAAAAGAGCGACACACTTGGGAGCCCCTGGTGTGGTTGAGCCGCACTCTGGGCCTGTCGTGGTCGTGCCCCTCCCCCTATGCACATGGTACCTCCAGAGCGTAATGATGTACGCGGAGGGTTAGTCTTGCAATCATGCGAGGGCTGGGGTTGGGGCCGCATTGCTACGCGTGCTCGGAACGTGCCAGGTGGTCTTTATGTATGTTACTCCGGGTGCGTTTGGCCGAGTCCGGTCGTTTAACGGCCGGACTCGAGAACTGTCTTAAGAGGCTGCTCTGTACTTCTGCCGCGAGAGCCGCCGTGTGTTCCTCCGTTCGGAGGGAGCGTTCAGTGTTTCCATTGACCGTGATGACTCCGCGAGGGCCTGGCATCTTGAGCTTGAGGTATGCATAATGCGGCACCGTGTTGAACTTTGCAAACGCGGTTCGTCCAAGCAGAGCGTGATAGCCACTGCAGAACAGGACTATGTCGAAGATTAATTCCTCGCTTCAGAAATTGTCCGGGGATCCGAAGACCACTTCTAGTGTGACTGAGCCTGTACAATTGGCCTCAACACCTGGTATGACGCCTTTGAATGTCGTCTTTGTAGGTTTAATCCTTGAGGGGTCTATGCCCATCTTGCACACTGTATCCTGATAAAGCAGGTTCAGGCTGCTGCCGCCGTCCATCAGGACTCTAGTGAGGTGAAATCCATCGACGATTGGGTCTAAAACCAATGCGGCGAATCCACCATGGCGGATACTGGTAGGGTGGTCCCTTCGATCGAAAGTGATCGGGCAAGAGGACCATGGGTTGAACTTTGGGGCGACTGGCTCCATCGCATACACGTCCCTAAGTGCACGCTTCCGCTCCCTCTTGGGTATGTGGGTTGCGTATATCATGTTTACCATCCGCACTTGTGGGGGAAAACCCTTCTGTCCTCTACTGTTCGGCGGCCGGGTCTCTTCCTCGTCATCGCTATGTAGCCCCTTGTCATTGCTTTCGGCAATTAACTTGCCTGCCTGCTTGAATACCCAACAATCCCTGTTGGTGTGGTTGGCTGGCTTTTCGGGGGTGCCATGTATCTGGCAAGAGCGGTCGAGTATTCGGTCCAAATTGGACGGATCCGGAGTAGTTCTTTTGAATGGCTTCTTCCGTTGACCGGGTTTAGAGCCCCTGAATCCGGCGTTGACTATCGTATCCTCAGTGTTGTCGCCGTTAACGCGGCGTTTGTTTTTGTTGCGACGCGACCTGCCATTGTGGTCCTTGTTGTCCGGACTGCCAGAATTTTTGCTGAAGTTGTTACTCCGAGCTAGCCAGCTGTCCTCTCCCGCACAGAAGCGGGTCATGAGTGATGTGAGGGCTGCCATGGATTTCGGATTTTCCTGTCCTAGGTGCCGGGCCAGCCAATCGTCGTGGATGTTATGTTTGAAGGCTGCGAGGGCCTCTGCATCCGGACAGTCGACGATTTGATTTTTCTTTGTTAGGAACCGTGTCCAGAACTGTCTGGCCGATTCGTCTGGCTGTTGAATTATGTGGCTTAGGTCATCGGCGTTTGGTGGTCGCACATATGTGCCCTGGAAGTTGTCGAGGAATGCGGCTTCCAGGTCCTCCCAACATCCAATCGACTCTGCGGGCAAGCTGTTAAGACAATGCCGAGCTGGTCCTTTAAGCTTAAGTGGGAGATACTTAATGGCGTGGAGATCGTTGCCGCGGGCCATATGGATATGAAGGAGGTAATCTTCGATCCAAACCACGGGGTCTGTTGTGCCATCATAGGATTCAATGTTCACAGGTTTAAACCCTTCAGGGATTTGATGATCCATTACTTCGTCTGTGAAGCATAGTGGGTGTGCGGCGCCTCTATATTGAGCGATATCACGACGTAGCTCAAGGGAGCGTTGTCTGCTGTGTTCGGCCCGGCCGGAGTTGCTGTATCCGACACGACGGTAGTCGTCGTTGGTCGTGGGGTGCCCACGTGATCCGTAGATGGATCTGGATTGTCTTGCCTTGTCATCCAATATATCCCGCAAGTCCGGTGCATTCTCCCATGGCTTCGCGCTTTTCGAGCGGTGCCGGGGTATGGTTCTGGCGGAGGGCCTAGATGCCTCTCTGTCGCGCCCACAAGGTGGTCGGTCTGCCGTATTGTGCGCTAGTGATGAAGGTTTGTATGCTTCCTCCTCTAGTCGGGGGAGCAACTTGCGTTTTGGGTAGCTTTTGGAGGGGCATTCGAGTTCATACTCTTCGGCCGCGAGGACCTCGGTCCATCTGTCGGCCAGCAGGTCTTGATCAGCTCGAAGCTGTTGCTGCTTCTTTTTTAGGCTGTTCGCCGTGGCTATTAACCGGCGTTTAAAACGCTCTTGTTCGACGGGATCCTCGGGCACGACAAATTCGTCGTCGTTGAGGCTTGCCTCGTCTCCGGAGGGAGGCATGTAATTGTCATCCTCCTCGTCTGCCGCTCTCTCTTGAGGGCTGGCTTCCCCGTCCTCCTGTGCTGAATCTTGCTGGAGGGGGTTGTCTTCGGCACTCTCTGGGGTGTTATTATCTCCGGTGCCGGAATCTCCATTCTTGCTGTGGCAGGATTTAGAGCGGCGCCGCTGATGTCGGCGCTTGGGCTGTTTCTTAGAGGAATCTGCCCCCGCTGCTTCTTTGCTGTCCCCATCCTTTGGGGTGTCCACCATGTATATGTCGTATGACGAGGTGGTCTTCCAGTTCCCTATAGGCGCTGGTTCTTGACCGTCTCCGGCATTGTCGTCCATACCGTCGATGTCTTCGGAGTCGTAGTCTAGCATGTCGGTCAGATCGTCGACAGTGGCTACAAAGTGGGTGGTGGGTGGGCTTTGGATTTCTTCGTCGTCCGCATCCCAACCATCCTGACCGCAGTCCGGCCAGGGCTCTCCTGATAGCGAGAGATGTTTTAGTGAATTTAGGATGTCGCCAAAGGGTGAGTGCTGAAAGATGTCCGCGGCAGTGAACTCCATGATCGGCGCCCAACCGGATTTGATTGGTAGGGGCGCAGGGGTTTCAGAGTCCGGCAAGGAGTCCGGCACCTCAGAGTCACGAGCTTTATAAGGGACAAGGTCAGTGCTCGGCTCCATCGCCGTAGCAGTTGCAGCTCCCGAGGCGGTGTCCAACCACCGATCCTCGATCTACGCGGTCGGCTCCGAGCTATGGGTGGGAGCGGCTTCATGTGCGGCCTCCAAGGTACTGTCTGGCGGCAGAGCTAGAACATGCTCATCATGACAGTGCGGCACGCTCGGCTGTGGCTCGAATCCATCGAAGATCAAATCTCCGCGGATGTCAGCCGTGAAGTTTAGGCTTCCAAATCTAACCTGATGGCCAGGGGCGTAGCTTTCGATCTGCTCCAGATGGCCAAGCGAATTGGCCCGCAGTGCAAAGCCGCCGAACACGAAGATCTGTCCGGGGAGAAAAGTCTCACCCTGGACGGCGTTGTTGTTGATTGAAGAAGCCATCAAGCATATCGGTGACGACACAGAGGAACTCTCAATGAAAGCACCAATGTCGGTGTCAAAACCGGCGGATCTCGGGTAGGGGGTCCCGAACTGTGCGTCTAGGCGGATGGTAACAGGAGACAAGGGACACGATGTTTTTATCCAGGTTCGGGCCCTCTCGATGGAGGTAAAACCCTACTCCTGCTTGATTGATATTGATGATATGGGTAGTACAAGAGTAGATCTACCACGAGATCAAGGAGGCTAAACCCTAGAAGCTAGCCTATGGTATGATTGTTGTTCGTCCTACGGACTAAAACCCTGCGGTTTATATAGACACCAAAGAGGGCTAGGGTTACACAGAGTTGGTTACAATGGTAGGAGATCTAGATATCCGTATCGCCAAGCTTGCCTTCCACGCCAAGGAAAGTCCCATCCGGACACGGGACGAAGTCTTCAATCTTGTATCTTCATAGTCTTGGAGTCTGGCTGACGATGATAGTCCAGCTGTCCGGACACCCCCTAGTCCAGGACTCCCTCCCCCTCCCCCCTGCCCCGCGGCCGGCGCTGCGCTCCATTGTCGTCGTCCCTGACGTGCTGGGCACCGCCTTCGGCCCCATCATCCAGGGAGGCGCCCCCCGCCCTGCAGGCCCGCCCGCTTCCGGTGACCTCGGGTGGCAATCCCGCTCCGGCCGGAGCTCGCCCGACCTCCCCCCCACCCCCTCCC
>NC_041385.1:184186640-184285422 GCF_002162155.2 Triticum dicoccoides | reverse complement strand
TGTCCTGCCCTCGTCCCGCCCACCTCCATTGTCGCGCATCCCGCCAGCCCTCCATGGGTGTTGCTATAACTGTGGAGACTCGAGTGTAACGCCCCGGATCCGTTGCGCCAGGTGTCCGCCAGTTATTCGCCGTCCTTGCCATGTCATTTGTTTGCGTGTTGCATTTTGTCGTGTCATCATGTGCATCTCTTTTTGCATACGTCTTCATCTCATGCATCCGAGCATTTTCCCCGTTGTCTGTTTTGCAATCCGGCACTCCTATGCCCTCCGGCGTTCCCTTTTGTCTCCTGTTATGAGCGGGTGTTAAACATTCTCGGAATGGACCGTGATTTGCCGAGTGCCTTGGTACACCACCGGTAGACCGCCTGTCAAGTTTCGTGCCATTCTGAGTCCGTTTGATACTCCAACGGTTAACTGGGTAGCCGTAAAAGCCTCTTTATGTTGCAGCCCAACACCCCTCCAAAGTGGCCCAATAACCCATCCAAACCCCCTCCATGCTCTCGGTCGTTTGATCACGATCGTGTGGGCGAAAACCGCTCCTCATTTGGACACTCCTAGCTCTCTCTATCTATAAATTAGCCCCTCTCTCGAAATTTGCGGATGAACCCTAGCCTTCTCCCTCCTCGCGCCACTGGACACGTCCGTCCGCCACCGGACATGTCCGCGCCGCCGCCTCGTCCAACCCTGTGCTGCCACGTCGCCCCTCCAGCATCCCACCACGCCGGGCCCTCCGAAGCCCATCTGGAACCCGCCAGGCCCAGATCGCCGCCGTCGCCTGGCCCGCGCTAGCCCGCGCGCGCCTCGCGCTCGTCGCCCCGCTCGCCCCGAGCTCCTCCCGTCGCCGGCCTGCCTCCGCCCAGACGTCGCGGACCCGCGCCGCCTCGCCATCGAGCGCCGCCGCTCGGCGAGTCGCCGGACCTCCAGGTCGCCCTGCTCCTCCCTACTCCCTCTCCTTTCTCTTCCCCATACTCATCTCCCTCTCTCTCCCGTGATGCAGGAGGCCACCATGGATGGCTGCCCCAAGCTACAAGTCTAGCCAGCCACCCCGAGCTCCGTCCACCGCCGCCCTTACTCGGATCCGGCCGCCCACGACTGGATCTATCCATTCCCGACCTTCCCGAGGCCCGCTGGAGTCCCACGCCCCCTCCTCGTCGCCGTTGACTTCCGCCGGAACCGTCCGTATGAGAGAACGAGACGACCCCGATCTGCCAGTTTTTTTCCGCGAGGTGAATTTTTTGCTAAGTCCCGAAATCCCTGATATTCTGGTGCTCTGTTCATCATGCCATATCTCTTTGCATACTGCTCCGTTTTGTGCGTGCTATATATCAAAATGTTTGTTGTGAGATGCTTTACATTTTGTTCCATTGCGCCATGTTCATTTGAGTTCACCTTGATGCCCAAATCATCGTTGCAAGAGTGCTATATGATGTTAACCTGCTGAAACTATTATAACTTGCTGTTTTGTCATTTTCGTTGCATTTTGTGTGTGCATCCTATGAACTTTAGCCCTTCATGTGTTTTGAATTACATCATGCCATCTTCACAGGGGTGCCATCCATGTATTTTTTTTAAGTTGTGTAGTGAGTGCATCAAGCTTGTAAAGTAGGGTACTTGCTGATGCTGTTTTGCTAGGCTGATTCTGTTATATTATGATGCTTTGTAAACCTGCTTCTACAAGTCATTCTGTGCATAATCTGGAGATGTTCACTAAGTATGTTTTGTTATATATGTCATGATCTATCCATTCATGCCCATGGTTGCATTTGTAGCCTGCTGTAACTTGTTGTAATCTTGCTCTCAATTTGCTAAATAATGTTGATGTCCGCCTGTTAACTTTAAGTTCAGTTTTGCCATGAGCTTTGCTAGTGATCCATGCACCCTATGAACTTGATCTTGCCATGCTTAGCTTCATAAACATGTATTATTACTGTTGGTCACCTTGCCATGCCATGTATTGCTCTGTGGCGAGTGGTTCAAGCTCACTAACATGCCTACTTATTGTTGTTCCTGCCATGTATGAATCTGTCATATCACTTGCTAAGTTTACATGGATGCCATCATATTTTCTGTGCCTTTTTGGCTCATGGTCAGTAAGGGACTTTTGTTATATGCAATTAATAGATTCATGCCATGCCTTTTTTGCCATGTTAAGTTCCTGTAGAATGTTGTTTGATAGATCTAAACATTGCAACCTGATGTTATTTCTGCCAAGTCTGAAACTGTTATTATTTGCAATCTAGCCATGTCCTTTTGAGCATGTTCTAGTGATTTCTGGAGTTAGCTCAGTGTTCATGTTTTGTTGTATTTTACCTGTAATTCATGCCCATGTCTTTTGTTATTATGTTGGGGTGCTGTAGCATATTGCTTTGATGCTTGCTAGATGCCTAGTTGCTGTTTTGGGCAGATTGTTGTTGTAACTTGTATAGAGTGTATGTGTTGAACCGTTGCTCCGTGTTGAGTGTGCTCTATATGAAACTTGCTTAGAATTGCATGTAGTTTCATATTATCATGTCGCATCCTTGTTTTGAGGTGTTTGCTTGATGTTTGGATGCATTTAGCATCAATGCCATGTTTAACTTGTTTTGCTCATATCTTCTAGGTCGTAGCTCCGAACTAAATGAACTTTATATGTAACTTGACTAGAATTTCGTGTAGATTCTCTTGGTGCATCTTAGCTTGCTGTTTAAAAACTTGAACATAAGGTTTATTCAGTTCTGGACCAACTTTGAAACTTGCATATGAGGACTTACCAGAATTGTTATATGTTGTTTCCGGCCTCATTTAAACTTGCCTTGATGTGTTGTTCTTGTTTGCATCATCTCTTGCCATGAGTAGCCTCATCTAGCTTTGTCATGCATCATGCTTGGATGTGCATCATGTCTTGTCTATGTGTGGTGTGTTTACCGTGTTGTGTGCTTCTTCTCGATAGTTCCTGTTTCGATGCGATCGTGAGGATACGTTCGTCTATGCTCGGTTCGTCTTCGTGGCTTCATCTTCTTCATGGACTCGTTCTTATTCCTAGCGGGATTTCAGGCAAGATTGCCGCTACCCTGGATCTCACTACTATCATTGCTATGCTAGTTGCTTCTTCTATCGCTTTGCTGCGCTACCTATCGCTTGCTCTCCAAGCCTCCCAATTTGCCATGTCAGCCTCTAACCTTTTCACCCTTCATAGAAAACCATTGCTTGGCTATGTTACCGCTTTGCTCAGCCCCTCTTATAGTGTTGTTAGTTGCAGGTGAAGTTGAAGATTGCTCCATGATGGACATGATGATGTTGGGATATCACAATATCTCTTATTTAATTAATGCATCTATATACTTGGTAAAGGGTGGAAGACTCGGCCTTATGCCTGGTGTTTTGTTCCACTCTTGTCATCCTAGTTTCCGTCATACCGGTGTTATGTTCCTGGATTTTGCGTTCCTTACGCGGTTGGGTGATTTATGGGACCCCCTTGACAGTTCGCTTTGAATAAAACTCCTCCAGCAAGGCCCAACCTTGGTTTTACCATTTGCCTCACCTAGCCCTTTTTCCCTTGGGTTTCCGGAGCCTGAGGGTCATCTTTATTTTACCCCCCCCCTCCCGGCCAGTGCTCCTCCGAGTGTTGGTCCAACCTGAGCGATGTCCGGCGCCCCCTGGGCAACCAGGGTCTATGCCAACCCGACGTCTTGCTCATCCGGTGTGCCCTGAGAACGAGATATGTGCAGCTCCTATCGGGATTTGTTGGCACATCCGGGCGGCTTTGCTGGTCTTGTTTTACCATTGTCGAAATGTCTTGTAAACCGGGATCCTGAGACTGATCGGGTCTTCCTGGGAGAAGGTATATCCTTCGTTGATCGCGAGAGCTTATCATGGGCTAAGTTGGGACACCCCTGCAGGGTATTATCTTTCGAAACTCGTGCCCGCGGTTATGTGGCAGATGGGAATTTGTTAATGTCCGGTTGTAGATAACTTGACACCAGATTCGAATTAAAATGCATCAACCGCGTGTGTAGCCGTGATGGTCTCTTCTCGGCGGAGTCCGGGAAGTGAACACGGTTTCTGTGTTATGATTGGCGTAAGTAGGAGCTCATGATCACTTCTTGATCATTACTAGTTGACGACCGTTCCATTTGCTCTCTTCTCGCTCTCTTTTGCGTATGCTAGCCACTATATATGCTTAGTCGCTGCTGCAACCTAACCACTTTACCCATTCCTTTCCCATTAAGCTTTGCTAGTCTTGATACCCATGGTAATGGGATTGCTGAGTCCTCGTGGCTCACAGATTACTACAACAACAGTTGCAGGTACAGGTTATGCGATGATCATGACGCGAGAGTGATGTTTACTTGTTTTGGAGTTCTTCTTCTGCTTCTTCTTCTATCAGGGGATAGGTTCCAGGTCGGCAGCCTGGGCTAGTAGGGTGGATGTTGTTTGAGCTTCTGTTTGTGTTTCATCCGTAGTCGGATGTTGATCTTATGTATGATGTTGTATTCATGTGGCATTGTATGCCCTTTTGTATGTATCCCCATCTATTATGTAATGTTGATGTAATGATATCCACCTTGCAAAAGCGTATCAATATGCGGTTCTATCCTTGGTGGGACCTTCGTGTCTCTTTAGGATAGTATCGCATATTGGGCATGACACCGAGGCACATCTTCGTGGACTGCACCAACCCGACGCGGTGTCTACGGTGTGGCGGGGACGGTCACATCGCTCGCGGCTGTCTCCGGCCGCGCAGTTCTTCCCTGCTCGACCAGCGTCGCCCTCCGCTTGCCCTGCGCCTACAGCGGGAGGCCTCCCCGCCCTTGCCACCACGGACGTCGCTGAACGCGGCCTCACCGCCTGGCCCCCATGCCCATCTCCCGCCGCCACTGCCCGGCCCCCCGCCGGCTGGCACTGTCCGCTTGGAGAGGTCCTGGGCCCAGGTGGCCGCCGCTGCCGTGTCCTCCCAGTCCTCGGTGGCGAGTGTGGCCGGCCCGGGCTTCTCGGTGCCGTTCGAGCCGGCACAGTCCTAGCGGCGTGAGGTGGAGCAGATCGTGGACTGTTGTTTTCTGCCGCGTGCGGCGCACATCGATGCCCTCGAGGAGGAGCTGTCGCGGGCGGTCGTCGACTCCGTTGTGGATCAGTCGATGCCGGCGGACCTCGCGGATGCCGCCCGGGCCCTGCACCTGGAGTTCGACCTCGACCCGCACGACATGTCGATTCACCCCTTCTTCCCGCAGGATTTTCTGGTCCTCTGCAAGTCCAAAGCCACATGCGACAGAATGGTGGCCAGAGGACGCGCCGGCGCGCGGCGCTTCACGCTTTCTCTAGGCCCGTGGCTACGGCAAGCTCGGGCAATCGCCATTGTCATGCCATACCTTGTCCAGCTGCTGTTGGTGGGAATTCCGGCCAACGTGTGGACCAAGCGGGCCGCCGACTCCGTTCTCAGGGACCTCGGCATGGTGGACAAGGTCGCCAGCTGCACCGAACGCCGCGACGACATGGCTGGCTTCCACGTCTAGCTGCGACTGACGATCCGGCGCGCATCCCGCCGCGCCGCATCCTGGTGGTGGAGGAACCAATGAGGCGGGAGGAGGGGATTGATGCGTTGTGGTATCCAGTGGACATCATTCAGGAAGGTGCACCGGTACTGGTCTCTGGCCGGGCACAGCCCCAGATCCCCCCACCGCCACCGCCGCCCCCGGCGAATGATGACGACAGCGGCTCTGGCCACTCGCGTGGCACCGACAATGGTTCGCCGAGCATTTCCGGCGGCCAGTTGGGCGAGGCTGGGGTCCACTCCAGCCCCCCCCCCCACCCCCCCTACTAGTCAGGCAAGCTCGTCGCCAGTGGCCAACGCGCTGGGCATGCCGGGCGCGGTCCCGGAGGGCTCGCGGTCGGTCTCCGGCAACAGCTGCATGGCTTGCGTCACGCCTGCGGTGGAGCCCAGGACTGACGGTGTGCTGGTTGGCGGGCCAGCAGTGGAGGATCACGTGGACCCTATCATGGTTGGAGGCCTGGCCATCTCTGCAGAAAGTGTGGCGCGGCCCGAGGTGGCCCCGGCGTCGTCCTGTGCGTCTCGGCCTTCGTGCTACGGCTCGCAGCGTGTGGGGGTGGCGGGTTTGGAATCCCCACCTTCTGTTGCCCAATCGCGACAGGGGGTTTACCGGGTTGTTCGCCAGGACCCTGCCCGGTCACAGGTTGGTGGAGATGGGGACAGCGGAGTAGGCAACCGAGCAGACAGGATTAGGATTGGTACGTGCGACATGACCATCCAAGAGGATCATGGGGATTGGCCACTTGCGCCTGAGCGTGAGGGGTCCCACTTCAACCTGATTCGGCAGGACAGCAGAGAGGACGAGGCTGCATGGGATTCTCCCATCCGGCCAATGTCGACATGCGCGCGGGGCCCGCCACCCATGCACGATATGGGCACTGCTCACGTCGATCAGGGCACGCGCATGCATTCGCAGGACTGGTTTTGTGTTAGCCTCTCTAGCCACAGCACCCCTACCCCAGTTAACCAAGAGGACAACCAGGCACAAGGGGAGTCGAGGGCCCAGCCAGGCGGCTCCCAGCTTGACCAGTTCTGCACGGATCTTCGTCGGGCTCTGACCCCGGTCCTGGCCGATCCGGCGGGCAGAGCACCGCCTCCCACCACGCGCAAGACTAGGCAGCGAAGGCAACTCCCAAACGTTACGCCTCGGAGAAGTGCCCGGCTGGCACGTGGCCCGTCCAGGGGATCCAAAGCATCTAAACAACAGCAAGTAATAATCAGAAAGTTGTGCCTAGCAAATGAGGCTGAAATCATCAGCGACGAAGCTCTGGAGGCCTATGCGGAACTGTTCTCGAGGCCATTAGCGGAAGGGCAGGTGGCTACCATTTTGGCCCTGTTCGGATGGGACCCGTCCATCCTCCCCGTGGCGGAGGCGACTGACGTGGAGTGACTCGATCCGTGGCTGTCCTGTGGCTGGAGGGCTTTCTCTATGGCTGCTCAACCACCAAAACTGCTTGTGTGGAACGTACGTGGACTTAACTCGCCGGCGCGGCAGAGTGCAATCTATCAAGTTGTAGCCGCCGCTACCCCCGGCATAGTGTGCTTTCAGGAAACAAAAGTGGAAGTTGTATCCCGTGATCTGATAAGGCAGTGCCTTGGAAATAAATTCGAAAAATATTTCTACTTGCCGGCCGTGGGAACCCGTGGACGCATTCTTATTGCATGGGATGAAACCTTAGTAACGCTGTCCAACCCACACACAACCACGAACACCTTGACGGCGTTGGTGCAGCCACATGGTGCACCAGTTTGGTGGCTCACGGGGGTCTACGGACTGCAAACTGACGCCGACAAAGTGGAGTTCCTCTCTAAACTGGATGAGATACGTGACTTGCAGGCCAAACCGTGGACGTTGGTAGGCGATTTCAACCTGCTTACAAACCCCGAGGACAAGAACAATGAGTTAATTAACCGTCGGATGATTACCCGGTTCAGAGCTAGACTCAACATACTCGAATTAAAAGAGCTATACCTACTCGGGAGACGATACACCTGGAGCAATGAAAGAAGGCTGCCCACCTTGGAGAAGATTGACCATGTGTTCACTACGAACTCATGGGAGGATTTGCACCCATCTTGCCTACTCACGGCACTTGGTTCCGCGGTGTCAGATCATTGCCCCCTCCTGCTTGACCTGGATGCGGCGTTTTATATGGGGAGGAGGTTTTGTTTTGAGGCCTTTTGGCCGAAAGCGGAGGGATTCTTGGATGTTGTCGCTGAGGCCTGGCATTCAATCCCTTGTTCGGGAAACCCTTTCAAAGTACTTGACTAAAAACTCTGGGCAACGGCAAAACATCTTCAGAGATGGAGCCAGAAGTGGATAGGGAACATTAAACTGCAAATTCTCATGGCTCATGAGATCATTTTCCGGCTTGACGCGGCAGCGGACTCGCGCACCCTCTCGGATCATGAACATGGGCTTTGCAAAGTGCTCAAGCGGAAGCTGCTAGGCCTAAGCTCTCTTGAGAGGACAATTGCTCGCCAGAGATCGCGCATGCTCAACCTCAAGGAGGGGGATGCAAACACGGGGTTCTTCCACCGCCGCGCATGCCACAGGCAACGTAAAAACGCCCTGCTCACCTTGCGCCACAACGGCGAGATCATCACAGGACATGAAAACATTGCTAAAGCCGTGGACACCCACTTCACGAGCACCATGGGCTCGCACCAGCCACGGACGCATACTCTAGATTTGGACGGGTTGGAGCTGCCGAAGAGGGACATGGCGCATCTGGAAGCGTCTTTCTCGCCGGAGGAAGTGGAGAAGATTATCAAGGCAATGCCACTGGACAAGGCACGGGGCCCCGATGGCTTCACGGGACGTTTTTACGCAACATGTTGGCCGATCATCAGGGATGACTTCATGAGGGCGATGGATCAGCTGTTTATCGGAGACGCGCGCGGACTCTCTGCCATCAACAGAGCCGTGGTGACCCTACTGCCAAAGAAAGCAGGCGCGCTCGACCCGAAGGACTACCGGCCTGTGAGTTTGATCCATAGCGTGGCTAAGATCTTCGATAAGGTGCTAGCTACAAGACTAGTGGAGGAACTGTTGTTCCTGGTGGGAAACCACCAAAGTGCTTTCGTCAAGGGCCGCTCGCTGCATGATAATTTCATGCTTGTCCAGAGCACAGCGCGAAGACTTCATGCTCTCAAGGCTCCCACAGTGTTACTAAAACTTGATATATCCAAGGCTTTCGACATGGTTAAATGGCCGTTCCTCTTGGAGGTCATGACAAGGATGGGCTTTGGGAGGAAGTGGATCACATGGATATGCGGGTTACTCGCCACCTCTACTACAAAGATCGTGGTAAATGGCATACCTGGGGACACAATCTACAACGCGTGCGGTCTTCGGCAGGGTGATCCGATCTCACCCATGCTATTTATCCTGTGCATGGAGCCACTCCAGGCGATGTTCAAGAAGGCGACTGACCGGGGCCTCTTCGCCCCCCTGGCTAGAGCAGGTGCGCACCAACATGTCTCCACGTTTGCGGATGACGTAATGCTGTTCTTCAAGCCCAATAATCTGGAGGCTAGAGCATGCCGGGAAATCCTTGCACTATTCGGAGCGGCCTCGGGCCTCAAAATCAACCTTGCCAAGAGCGCGACACTTCCCATCCGGTGCTCCCCCGTGGAATTGGACTTGATTTGCCAGGAACTTGAATGCACAAGGGCGGCCTTTCCATGCAAGTATCTTGGACTACCTCTTACAATCAGAAAGGCCACTGCTGCACAATTTCAATACTTGGTGGAGCAATTTGCGGGCCGCCTCCCAAATTGGAAAGCGGCTGCCCTACCCAAAAGTGGCCGCCTCATCCTTATACTCTCAGTGTTGTGCGCAATTCCAGTTCATGCGATGATGGCACTTCAGATCCCCCCCAAGACTATCACTGCTTTGACAAAGATTTGTTGTGGTTTCCTTTGGTGTGGGAAGATGGAAGCTCGGGGAGGAAATTGCACAGTGGCATGGGACTCAATTTGCCGCCCCAGATGGGCGGGTGAGCTTGGCATACCGAACCTCAGATGGTTGAACACTGCACTGTTGGCAAGATGGCCGTGGTTGAAGCGCACTGACCAGTCCCGGCCTTGGGCTCAGCTCAAGATTTCGGTTCCGGCCGAATCGATGGTGCTCTTTCGCGCGGCTGCTATAACATCCGTGGGCGATGGCAAGACAACGCTCTTCTGGGAAGATAGATGGCTTGAGGGCTACCGAGTCAAGGAGCTGGCACCACTCCTTTACAAGGAAATACCATGACAAACCAGGGCGACTCGCACGGTGGCTGATGCTCTGGTTGATCACACTTGGGCAGCGGAAGTGGGGCCAAACCTGTCTACAACCATGCTCCGACAATTCCTCGACCTATGGCAGCGTGTGGATTGGCTCAACATCCAACCAACAACAAGTGACACCGTCTACTGGGCTTGGGAGAAAGACGGCAAGTTTTCGGCGCGTTCGGTGTACGCGGCCAAGTTCATCGGCCTCCAAGTTACTCCCACGGCTGTTTTCACCTGGAAGTCCAAGGCACCGCTGCGTAAGCGCTTCTTCGTTTGGTTGGCCATAAAGGACAGGTGTTGGACATCAGATAGATTAGCACGGCGGGGACTCCCACACCAAGCCTCATGCCCTCTCTGTAGCCAGCACGACGAAACAATGACACACATCATGATCGGATGTGTTTTTGCTCGTGAGGTTTGGACAAAGGTTTGCCTTGCCCTGGGCCAGCCAGCTAGGACACCAACGACGACTGAGACACTGCCTGACTGGTGCCTTCGACAAGAGGACTGTGGGCAGCACAAGAAACTCGCAAGACCAATCTGCATTCTAGTCCTTTGGGAACAGTGGACGCACCGAAACGCCGTGGTTTTTGACGGAGCTGCGCCTGCCACTAGCCAGGTCCTACGAAACATACAGAGAGAAGCCAAAGCATGGATGCTTTCTGGTATACTGAAGGGAGAAGTTGAGGCGTTTTTGGGCGGCCTCGAGGTGTGGGTTACGGCCGAGTAGTACGCTTAAGTTGTTGCGGAGTGGATGTAATCCACTTGTAAGTACTAATGTAACTATCCGAACGTGGAGGGAGTCTTTTCCCTTTCCTCTTTAATATATGATACACACTCTCGTGCGTATTCGAGAAAAAAATTCCTTTTCTTTTCTTCTCATCTTTTTGTCTTCTTTATTGCGCGGTTTTTTTAATTCGTGAACTTTTTTTATATCCGTGAATTTTTTTTGAAAACCAATGAACTTTTTCCTGAATCGTTGAACTTTTTTTAAAATTTGATGATTTTTTTTTCAAATATGATGAACTTTCTTTAAATCCAATGAACTTTTTTCAAATCCGATGAACCATTTTTCAAGTGTGTGAACTTTTTTCAAATCCGATGAACCATTTTTCAAGTGTGTGAACTTTTTTCAAATATGTGAACTTTTTCAAATTTCATTGAATTTGTAAAAAGTTCATCGGAAAATGAAAAGGTTCATCGATTTGAAAAGATTTCATGAATTTGAAAAAAAATCATATAAGGAATAAACAAAAAGAAAAGAGCAAACTAGAAAAGAAGGAAAATGATGTGACCAAGCAGATGTGGCTTAATGGCGTAGTGGTTGGCTCGTTGTAACATGAGACGGGAGTTCGCTGGTTCGAGTCTGTTCGCGCGTGCCAATTTTTTTCTTTCCTTTTTTCCTGTTGCGAGCGCCCTGTTTTGGGCCGGCCCAATAGCGCGGCAGCGTGGGCGCCGGAACCCCTAGTTGGCGCTGAAGGCGCTGACTAGGGCTGGTTCCTATTCGGCGCCTTAAGCGCCCGAAATAGGCTTAACGGTACAGGACGCACACCCCATGCACCGCCCTGGGCCGGCCCACGTTACTTTTTTTTTCCTGTTGAAACTACAGCAAAAAATGATGCGCACAAGCGAGGGATCGAACATGGGATCGATCAATTCACAGATCAGCGCACTCACCACTAGGATAACAACACATTTACCCTTACAGACTTCCTTCCTTTGTTTTTATTCTTTCTCTAGGCCGTTCGCTGGCCAATATCTGAGCGTTTTTTTTTCTTTTTCCTTTTTCCGTTTTCTTTTCTCATTTCCCTTTCTTTTTCTTTCCATAAATGTGTGAACTTTTTATCAAACTCGATGAACTTTTATCAAAATCGATCAACTTTTCTTAAATTCAATGAACATTTTTTTTAAAATCGATGAACTTTTTTCAAATTTGATGAACTTTTTCCAAAATAGATGAAATTTTTTCATTTTTTTTGTGAACTTTTTTAAAAATTCACGAACTTTTTTTGAATTCAATGAACATTTTTTTAAATCAATAAACTGTTTTCAAATATGATGAAATTTTTTCAAAATCGAGAACTTTTTTTCAAAACCAATGAACTTTTTTCAGTTTTTTATGAACTTTTAGAAAAATTGATGGACTAGTTTTCAAAATCGATGACTTGAATTTCAAAATCAATGAAATTTTCAACTACTTTTCAGATTTTTCACGTTAAATGTTTCACTAAAAGAAAGGTTAAGTAGCACTTTTTCCTACTTGTAGAACAACACAGCGTTTATGGTGTAGTGGTACTTGTGTTCGTGCACAACAGGCATGCGATCCTGAGTTCGAAATCCGGCTTTCTCGCTTTTTCTTCACTTATTTTTTTTCGCGACATGTTTTGCTGTGGTCGATCGAACTCCACCTGGGCCGGCCCAGTATAGTGACACTTCGAGCGCCACAACTCGAAACCGGCGCTGAAGGCGCCGGTTAGGAGCTCTCCTGACTAGGAGCTCCCCGCCGAGAGCTCTGACGAGGAGGATACTCGCGCGCGGCCCAAGGCCCATATAGCAGCTGACGACACCAGAGCAAGTTAACCCCCTGGCACAGGCCCATAACCGAATCGTTCCTAATTCATCGATCTCGAAAGATCATACCGTTAGCGCAAGCCCCTCCTAGTACTTTCCCTCTTCCTCGATCTCCAAAGATCCGGTAAACCCTAATCAACCCAAGAAGCTCGATGGTTTTGGTTGAGGAGTCCAAGGGCGAGCGGGCGCCGACGGGTGGCTGCGACAAGGACGCCCCAGGGCTTCTGGAGCGCCACAATTTTTCAGCGGGCCATCCCGGAGAGCTTTTGGGCGGCTTCGCCTACGAGGTTTCAGGCGGCAAGGCGGACGAGGTCTTGGTTAGCGGTAGCCAGGATCTCGGTGAGGCGGCAGTGGTTGAGAAGGGGCTCATGGGGGAGGCTACTCCGATGGAGGTAGATGAGCTGCCGGTGGCCGAATGCGGAAGGATGGAGGCTTGCACCCCACGCGGATCTAAACAGTAATCCTATCGATTCCTCTGCCTCTTTTAATTCTTGAAGTACCAAACGGGTTTTGTTGGTGAGAAGTAGTTTACCCCGAGAGTGCCTTTTTGTAGCCCTACCTGAAAAAAACAAATCTTGAAAGCATGAATTTCTCGATGGAAAATGCTCTGCTTTTTCTTTCCAAGAAATCGATTTTAGTAGTAGTTATTCTGAGGATTTCTGTTGAAATACCATGTTGTACGACACAATCTCTGTTTAGCCCTATCTGGAAAATCAAATCCTGAAAGCAATACGTTTTCCTTTTGGAAAATACTCGATTGTTTGAGGATGCCAATGAGCCAATTACCTAGGTAGGCGCAAGAGGGTGGGCAACGAAAATCCATCTGCTGCCAATTTGAGATACTTGATTGAGCTATAAATTTAGGACTAAATCTTTTTGAATTGCATGCTTCATATTAAGTTTGGTTAAATTTCTAGCCCATTAGATGTGCCTCCGTGTGTTTGTTATGGATGGTTAAGTTTGATTCTATTAGCACTATTTTTTTAATGCAGGTATTCATTTGAAAGCAAATGTTGTGTGTGCCATCGACAGCCCTCCAAACTGGGGAATGAGATCTGCAGAAGATGTGTAATCCAGTTGAAGGAAAACTTCGTCTTAAAAAACATTAATGCTGTCCTTTTTGATGTGAGTAGATGCTCATCTTGAAAGATTCATCTATTGTCTATCATTATCTTTGAAATTACTGTGTACTTATGTGCGTATTATGCGCAGATGGAAGAATGCAAAGATATATACGATGATACTGGTGAAGTTGTTGAAGATCAAGTTTTCTACTGTCCTGTCTGTAGTGCGTTTGTGATTTCAGGTCACGAAAGTACCACAGGACATGAAACAGTAACTATCAAAAGGAGAACGGGCCAGTGGTGTGCCCTTGTCACTGGTGAAGAATCATGGGCTCCTATATTTGACAATATACAGGTATAAGTTGAAAAACTGCTTTCTTATCTATAGTCCATCTTGTATAACTAGTTCCTGCTCCATTTTGTAGGCTCTGGAACCATTTGATAATCTTGCTGAGAGATACATTCCCTTGCACTGTGCAACAGGGAGAAAATGCAAAGCATGCATTAATTGCCTGAGTTCCCTGACAGATTTGTTCTGTACCTTCCAATGCAAGGTATTGGTCAGATGAATGACAATAGCTTCAATATGTTTTATGCTTAGAACTAAATAAATGCCATTTCTGTCCACCTAGTTTATCTGCAAGCTGGATATAGTTCAGATGAAAAAAAATCGCTATATCTACGTATTTTACATATTGCATGAGCTATTTTCCGTCATGAAGCATTAGAAAAAGAACACAAATGTAGAACATGTGATCCACAGTATGAAGTTATTGTGAGATTGTTCATTTTTCTTTGAACTTTCTAATATTGTTTGTTTTTGCATTAAAGGCCGCTTCTGGTGAAATAGACCTTCTGTGGACAGAGATACTCCTACAAACTGATTTTTCGGAGTCTTGTCAATTGGATAAAGTGTGCAAGACGTTTCCCCACCAGGCCTTCTGTAGCCATTGTTGCCCTGGCCATCACAAGGGGAAAGGCATAAGAGAGGCTGTGGTGCGTGCAAACCTTAAACATAGTTATTTTCTCAATATACTTATAGCATTTAATTTAACTTGATTGTTTATACAGAAAAATGACCCTGCTTCAAAGTTCATCTCTGGTACTCCATTCTCAACATTTATTGCCAGCCATGACAAGAGCTCGTCAGGCCACTGCTGCACAAGTTGCATGCGATGTATGGGTTTATTAACAGAGAGTGAAACTGCTTTCCATGCATGTTTCTATAATATTGAACTGGTAAATTTTTTATTTATTTGCACAGTAATACCTATTAATTGGTTGCATAGTCTTGAATTTCCTATTAAATGGTTTTTTTCGCCTCTTTGGGCAGGCAAATTTGCAAATCGATGATGGTTCAGGAGAGACTGAATTTGAACAGGATAGCTTTTGTATTGACTGCATGGCCTCATTTTGTGGAAAGATTTGTCAGCATCATAATACTCACCAAATAATAGGTATAGTCTGGTACAACGAAAAGTATACATATTGTGCAGTTGTCCCCGCAGATACCTGGGATGCAGTATCAATCATTTTTGGTGCTGTCCAGGTGCGGGCTAATATAACTAACATTCTGCCATAGATATTACTTTATCCAGATTTAATGACTTTGGTTGAACTTGCAGGAGGTACCAGTAGAGCATGCCGTGCCAGGTCAAAGACTCGTTCCACTTGCAGATCGTGGAACCTCTAGGTGCCCTGGATGCGGCCGGTCTATGCCCCATGCTGGGTCGTCGTGTTGTTTTTACTGCAAATACTGACCTTGCAAACCTTTAGATTCGCTCATCACTTGTACTCATTGATACTAAGATCTCACAAACGGGAAAGCTATACAGAAATACATCCTGTATTTTTAGGAATTTGCTGCTGCGCCCTTAACGATTTTAGGAAGTTGAGGTAATTTTTGGGTGGCACGCTACTTGTATTGGGTAGTTGCAATGTACAGTCTTAGTTGTTCTTTGTAGCACATACTCGTGCTGGATTGTTCTTGTAAATCGATGTGGACACATAATTGTACTGAATAGTCCTAGTAAATCGAATTGGACACATTTCTTGTTCTTGTATGTCCTTCAATATTCCAGACCTTTTGCCCTATCTGATAAATTTTAGATGCACATTTTGTTTACAGAAGCACATGCAAGGCAGGTCATGTCAACTATAAATTGTTTTTCTGATATATGTAGTGTAACATATAAGAAGAATAAGGTCTGTCTGATAGCATTTTGTTTCTTCACATAAATTAATTTGAATCTGTCCAAATTTTAGCACGATTGTTGCAAATGGAAACTCTAATTTGTATAACTGTAGTTATGTGTTTGAACAACGGTTGCTTTTAAAAAAACTGTAGTTGTGTGTTTGGCGACAATTTGTAACCCATGGTACATTTCTTTGTGGTAACCAAAGTATCCCTATGTTGCCTGTGTAAAATTGCTTTTCAGGCAGCTACAAGCCACTGCTTGATATACCAGCAATCGCGTCACATTAACTTACTAATTGTATGTAAACTTTCCTTTGTATGAGTTTATTTGTTTGAATACCTCATAAATTGAGAACAAAAAGCTAATTTGACAGTCTGATATCACAAAAGTAGAATTGGCTTTGTCATGAGATCTCACTGAATCTTCCATGTAGGCCTCGGCGGCGGCCTTGGCCTCGGCCTCGAGGCGCTCCCACGCCTCGCGGTCCTCCCGCGCCATAGCCGAGCTCACCACCCCTGGCTCAGGCGGAACGAGGTCGACCGGACGTGTGCTGAAGGGGAACTTGAGCCTAGCCATCGCGCTGTGGTAGCGGACCTGCCAGCGGTTGTACTCCATGGCCGCGAGCTCGGCCGTGTGGAAGCTACCGAGCCACCGGCGGGTGTGGGTCTCCTGATCCGTAATCTCGGCGACCCACGTCCCCCACCGACGCTGCCGGACCCCGAGGTAGGACTTCGTCGGCGGCCGGGCCCGAGGGAGGACGGGGAAGTCCTCGAACCGGTGTAGGGGCGCAGCGGCGGGCGGATCGGGCAACCGGTGACGGTGGATCGATAAAGATCCCGCGGAGGACGATAGGGACACCTCGGCGGCCACCTCGCCGGCGTCGGGCGAAGAGGCCGCAATAAACCTCTTTTCGGCCATTGCCTCCTCGAGCTCCCCGACGCACAGGTAGAGGTTGAAGATGGAGGAGGCGGCGGCGGCGGCGATGGCGGCGACCTACCAATGGCTTAGAGCGAGGGAAGGGTGGTGTGTCTGTGTGAGCGGAGGTTTAGGGGAGTGTGTGGTGTGTGTGGAGGGGGGCAAGGTGGTGTTTGAGGAAATACCGCGGCAACTAAAAATTTTACTAGGCGAGAGTAACAACGCGGGGCTACTGAAAATTTGGATCAGGGGCGAGCAGATATTTTTGAGATTGCGAGGGATGCAGAGGCGGGATTAAAATGCTGGGGCAACTGAAAATTTGAATCAAGGGCGAGCAGATATTTTTGAGATTGCGAGGGATGCAGAGGCGGGAGTAAAAAGGCGGAGCTACTAAAAATTTGAATCAATGGCGAGCAGATATTTTTGAGATTGCGAGGGATGCAGAGGCGGGAGTAAAATGCCGGGGCTACTGAAAATTTGAATCAAGGGATTGAAGCAGAGCGGGAGTAACAGACATCGCACATGGTCCGCACATACTAATTGTGTGCTATCAAACATTAAAACCTTTCAGGCGGTAGATATTTTCGAGATTATGAGGCGGTAGATATTTTTG
This sequence comes from Triticum dicoccoides, assembly GCF_002162155.2. Classification (NCBI taxonomy): domain Eukaryota; kingdom Viridiplantae; phylum Streptophyta; class Magnoliopsida; order Poales; family Poaceae; genus Triticum; species Triticum dicoccoides. Next base: position 184,268,259 of record NC_041385.1, on the reverse strand, counting down.
AGGCCGGGAGGCAAGCCTCATAGAGCCCAATCTACTGTGCTGATGTGAGTGACTGCAGTGCACGGGCATGGCACACGGATAGTCTGACTGAACCGTGTCTGTTGCGTACCCAATCACAGACGGTTTCTACATCCAACTCATGTGCTGTTTATAAATTTGGCAAAAAGAATAACGCGGGAGAGGGTCAGAACACGAGCACACTTGCATGTGGATCAAATATATGTATGAAAATGATGGTTTGATGTTCGAATACCCAATGCACAATTTTGATGTGGCACCTGTCGCACAAAAGCATAGTATTGCTAGTCAGCCACCCCCTACGAACCCCACTTCGTGTCGGCGGTAAGGGAATCCTAGCTACGAATGGATGCCCCCAAATATCTAGGTCTTAAATCTCACCCTACGTAACACAAAACCTATAGGAGTCCATTATATATATATATATGGTCAAACTTCCCCTTTCGCTTCCCGACAAAGGTGGATCGTATGCTGACCCACAAATGTGCATTTGTGGCACGAGATGGGTGAGACCACATACGAACCACATGCGGGTGGCCCTACTAGTATGAAAAGGGTGTGGTGTGATATTTAACTACCATTCACAACTTTGATGTGGCACGTGTGCCTCGCAAATTAACCGGACTTCCCTGACCCCATGGAGGTTGCAGGTAGTGCGAAGTAGCCCCCCCCCCCCACACACACACGTCGGGGGGAGGGCATCTCACCAAGACGTACTGTAACATGGACCAAGCAGAATCCAACTTGGTCGTACAATCTCTCCTGCTCGTTGTTGGTCAAAGTGATGGACGTCCATATGGCCCCGCAAAATGGGCTAGCTTGTCGCCGATAACCTCGCGAGGGAGTACTGTACGAAGAAACCCACTCTGTGCATGTGGCCCAAGTATGTATATGGAAGTGGTGTGTGTGGTGTTTGAATACCCAATGCGCAAATTTGATGCGGCACCATGCTTTGGAACCGTAAAATCCCCAAACTAAGCGAGGGTTCACGACGCGTAGTGATGTCTACTACACAACCTTCTTCTTGTAGACGTTGTTGGGCCTGCAAGTGCACAGGTTTGTAGGACAGTAGCAAATTTCCCTCAAGTGGATGACCTAAGGTTTATCAATCCGTGGAAGGCGTAGGATGAAGATGGTCTCTCTCAAACAACCCTGCAACCAAATAACAAAAAGTATCTTGTGTCCCCAACACACCCAATACAATGGTAAATTGTATAGGTGCACTAGTTCGGCGAAGAGATGGTGATACAAGTGCAATATGGATGGTAGATATAGGTTTTTGTAATCTGAAAATATAAAAACAGCAAGGTAACAAATGATAAAAGTGAGCGTAAACGGTATTGCAATGATAGGAAACAAGGCCTAGGGTTCATACTTTCACTAGTGCAAGTTCTCTCAACAATAATAACATAGATATATCATATAACAAGCCTTCAACATGCAACAAAGAGTCACTCCAAAGCCACTAATAGCGGAGAACAAACGTAGAGATTATGGTAGGGTACGAAACCACCTCAAAGTTATTCTTTCGAATCAATCTATAAAAGAGTTCGTACTAGAATAACACCTTAAGACACAAATCAACCAAAACCCTAATGTCACCTAGATACTCCATTGTCACCTCAAGTATCCGTGGGCATGATTATACGATATGCATCACACAAACTCAGATTCATCCAACCAACATAAAAGTACTTCAAAGAGTGCCCCAAAGTTTCTATCGGAGTGTAACGAACGTGTGCCAACCCCTATGCATAGGTTCCCAATGTCACGAAACCCACAAGTTGATCACCAAAACATACATCAAGTGGCACATGATATCCCATTGTCACCATAGATAATCACGGCAAGACATACATCAAGTGTTCTCATAAAAGACTCAATCCGATAAGATAACTTTAAAGGGGAAACTCAATTCATCATACGAGAGTAGAGGGGGAGAAACATCATAAGGTCCAACTACAATAGCAAAGCTCGGGATACATCAAGATCGTGCCATAGATGGAACATGAGAGCGAACACGAGAGAGAGATAGACAGACAGAGAGAGAGAGAGAGAGAGAGAGAGAGAGAGAGAGAGAGAGAGAGATCAAACACATAGCTACTGGTACATACCCTCAGCCCCAAGGGTGAACTACTCCTTCCTCGTCATGGATAGCGCCGGGATGATGAAGATGGCCACCGGTGATGGGATCCCCCTCCGGCAGGGTGCCGGGAAGGGCTCCCGAGAGGTTTTTGGTGGCTACAGAGGCTTGCGGCGGCGGAACTCCTGATCTATCTTCTGTTCTGGAAGTTTTAGGGTACGAGAGTATATATGGGTGCAGGGGGTACGTCGGAGGAGCTACGAGGGCCCCACGAGGCAGGGGGCGCGCCCGGGAGGGGGGGTGGGCGCGCCCCCAACCCTCGTGAGCACCTCCCGTATCTCCTGACGTGCACTCCAAGTCCATCGGGTGGCTTTCCCTCCAAAAATAACTTCTACAGTTGATTTCGTTCCGTTTTGACTTCGTCCGATATTCCTTTTCCTCGAAACACTGAAATAGGCATAAAACAACAAATCTGGGCTGGGCCTCCGGTTAATAGGTTAGTCCCAAAAATAATATAAAAGTGGATAATAAAGCCCAATATTGTCCAAAACAGTAGATAAAGTAGCATGGAGAAATCAAAAATTATAGATACGTTGGAGACGTATCAAGCACCCCAAGCTTAATTCCTGCTCGTCCTCGAGTAGGTAAATGATAAAAAAGAATTTTTGATGCGGAGTGATACTTTGGCATAATTTCAACGTAAATCTTCTTAATTGTGATATGAATATTCAGATCCGAAAGATTCAATACAAAAGTTCATATTGACACAAAAATAATAATACTTCAAGCATACTAATCAAAGCAATCATGTCTTCTCAAAATAACATGGCAAAAGAAAGTTCATCCCTACAAAATCATATAGTTAGGCTATGCTTCATTTTCGTCACACAAAGATGTTCCCAACTTCTATACCCCCGATGACAAGCCAAGCAATTGTTTCATACTTAAATAATCTCAAACTTTTTCAACCTTCACGCAATACATGAGCGTGAGCCATGGATATAGCACTATGGGTGGAATAGAATTTGATGATGGGGATTGTGTGGAGAAGACAAAAAAAAGGAGAAAGTCTCACATTGACGAGGATAATCAACGAGCTATGGAGATGCCCATTAATTTATGTCAACATGAGGAGTAGGGATTGCCATGCAACGGATGCACCAGAGCTATGAATGCTCAACAAAAGAAAACTAGTGGGTGTGCATCCAACTCGCTTGCTCATGAAGACCTAGGGCATTTGAGAAATCCCATCGTAGGAATATACAAGCCAAGTTCTATAATGAAAAATTCCCACTAGTATGAAAAGACAACTTATGAGACTCACTTACATGAAGAACAAGGTGCTACTTTGAAGCACAATATATGAGACTCACTACATGAGGAACAAGGTGTTACTTTGAAGCACAAGTGTGGAAAAAGAGATAGTAGCATTGCCCTTTTTATTTATTTATTTTTTCTTTTTTGGGCCTCTTTTTTTTTCTTTCGGCCTTTCTTTTTTGGGGGCAATGCTCTAATAATGATGATCATCACACTTCTATTGATTACAACATGAGGATTACAACTCGAAGCTTAGAACAACATATGACTCTATATGAATGCCTCTGGCGGTGTACCGGGATGGTGCAATGAATCAAGAGTGATATGTATGAAAAATAATGCATGGTGGCTTTGCCACAAATACGATGTCAACTACATGATCATGCAATGGCAATATGACAAAAGTAAAGTATGTCATGATGATGATGATGGAAGTTGCATGGCAATATATCTCGGAATGGCTATGGAAATGCCATGATAGGTAGGTATGGTGGCTGTTTTGAGGAAGATATAAGGAGGTTTATGTGTGATAGAGCGTATCGTATCATGGGGTTTGGATGCACCGGCGAACTTTGCACCAACTCTCAAGGTGAGAAAGGGCAATGCACGGTACCGAAGAGGCTAGCAAAGGTGGAAAGGTGAGAGTGCGTATAATCCATGGACTCAACATTAGTCAAAAGAACTCATATACTTATTGCAAAAATTTAGAAGTCATCAAAAATCAAGTATTACGCGCATGCTCCTAGGGGGATAGATTGGTAGGAAAAGACCATCGCTCGTCCCCGACCGCCACTCATAAGGATGCACAAGCCAGGTACACTTCATGTTTCAAATTTGTTACACAAGTTTAACCATACGTGCATGCTACGGGACTTGCAAACTTCAACACAAGCATTTCTCAAATTCATAATTACTCAACTAGCATGACTTTGATATTATCACCTCCATGTCTCAAAACAATTATCAAGCATCAAACTTATCTTAGTATTCAATTCACTCAAAAGAAAGTTTCACATATCTTGAATACCAAGTATATTAACATTAAGCAAATTACCATGCTATTAACGACTCTCAAAATAATCTAAGTGAAGCATGAGAGTTCATCTATTTCTTCAAAATAAAACTACCACCATGCTCTAAAAGATATAAGTGATGCACTAGAGCAATAGCAAAAACTACTCGGAAGATATAAGTGAAGATCAATGAGTAGTCGAATAATTATGCAACTATGTGAAGACTCTCCCACATTTAAGAATTTCAGATCTTGATATTTTATTCAAACAGCAAGCAAAACAAAATAAAATGACATGACGCTCCAAGTAAGGATGGCAATGGGTAGGGTATGGGGCGGGTAGAGCAATACCATACCCATACCCGTGTAGTAAATGGATACAAAATTCTACCCATACCCGTACCCATGGGTATGAAACTTTACCCGTACCCATACCCGACGGGTACCCATACCCATTGGGTACCCAATGAGTAGATAAAACACTACACAAGTATTCATAATTTTACATTCGTTCATAACTCATTTGACAAAAATACATTTATCTCAACTCAATAACCGATAGATGAGTACAAGACAATTATATCAACTCAAATTGATAATTGGTGACAACTTTAACATAGGTTCAGAAGCTCGCAACACACTTCACCAAATAACATCCGACAAGTATGTAACTTGTCAGTATAAACAGGTAGGGTATGAGTATATCCATGGGTACTAAGCTATACCCGTGCCCTACCCACGAATTAACGGGCAGGGTATGGGTACTACCCATGGGTACAAAATTGTGCCCATACCCTACCCATGCGGGTACGGTATCCGCGGGTACCCGTACCCATGGGTAAAATTGCCATCCTTAGCTCCAAGCAAAACACATATCATGTGGTGAATAAAAATATAGCTCCAAGTAAAGTTACCGATGAACAAAGACGAAAGAGGGGATGCCTTCCGGGGCATCCCCAAGCTTAGATGCTTGGTTTTCCTTGAATATTACCTTGGGGTGCCTTGGACATCCCCAAGCTTAGGTTCTTGTGACTCCTTATTCCATAGTCCATCGAATCTTTACCCAAAACATGAAAACTTCACAACACAAAACTTAACAGAAAACTCGTGAGCTCCGTTAGTATAAGAAAATAAAACCACCACTTAGGTACTGTAATGAACTCATTCTAAATTCATAATGGTGTAATATATACTGTATTCAAACTTATCTATGGTTCATACCCTCCGATACTACTCATAGATTCATCAAAATAAGCAAACAACACATAGAAAACAGAATCTGTCAAAAACAGAACATTCTGTAGTAATATGTATCAAACTTATACTTCTGGAACTCCAAAAATCCTACCAAATTAGGAAGTCCTAAGAAATTCGCGTAGCAATCCAGGGAAAAAAGAATCAGTTCAGAAGAACATTTATGTGAATTAACAAAACTAATTTACCGGGTGCAAAAGTTTTTGATTTTTAGCAGGATCAACACAACTATCACCGTAAGCCATCCTAAAGGTCTTACTTGGCACTTTATTGAAACAAAAACTATAAAACATAATTACTACAGTATCGTAATCATGTGGACACACAAAAACAGTAAGGATAACTATTGGGTTGTCTCCCAACAAGCGCTTTTCTTTAATGCCTTTCTAGCTAGGCATGATGATGATAATGATGCTCAGATAAAAGATAAGAATTGAAACATAACGGGGGCATCATGAAGCATATGACTAGCACTTTTAAGTCTAACCCACTTCCTATGCATAGGGATTTTGTGAGCAAACAACTTATGGGAACAATAATCAACAAGCATAGGAAGGCAAAACAAGCATAGCTTCAAGATTTTCAACACATAGAGAGGAAACTTGACATTATTGCAATTCCTACAAGCATATATTCCTCCCTCATAATAATGTTCAGTAGCATCATGAATGAATTCAACAATATAACCAGCACCTAAAGCATTCTTTTCATGATCTACTTGCATAGAAAATTCACTACTCTCCACATAAGCAAAATTCTTCTCATGAATAATAGTGGGAGTATCATAAGAGACTTGAACACTAAAAATTGTTTCCACATTAAAAGAGTAATGTTCAGAAAAAGGGTAATCATAATCATGACAAGATTTGTAAATATAATCATCACTACTTTTTATAGCATAATTTTCATCACAATAATCATCATAAGTAGCAACTTCGTTCTCATCATAATCGATTGAAACCTCTCCCAAGATAGTGGAATCACTAAATAAAGTTGACACTCTTCCAAATCCACTTTCGTATTCATCATAATAAAATTCAACATCCTCCAAAATAGTGGGATCACTACTTCCTAAATTTGACTCTCTTCCGAATCCACTTTCATCAATATAATCATCATAGGTAGGAGGCATGCTATCTTCATAACAACTTTGCATATCAAAACTTGGGATGCTGAAAATATCATCTTCATTAAACATAGCATCCCCAAGATTGGGACAAACATTAATTCCAGACAATATATTCTCAAATATTTCATCCCAATGAAACATAGCTTCCCCAAGCTTGGGCCCTTTCATATCATAAGCATAATCACTCTCATCATTAAAAATATTGATAGCACCAATAGTATAGCAATTATCATCATCACAATGAGTAGTAGGAACAACATCATTTGGGAGGGATACCTTTTTACCTTTGTTGCTCCTTCTTTTCTTTTTCTTCTTCACATTATGTGTAGGTTCAACCTTCCTCTTTGAGCTCCTTATTGATGAGATTGGTTGAATAGAAAGCTATTCCTCGTTACCTGATTCATCATAAGAAATAATAGGAGGAGATTGGGAAGTCTCTTCCCTTTCATTAGTATTCTCATCATCCTCTATTTATTTTCTTTTCTTTATGTAATTGGCAATATAAGGATTTTCAATGCAATTCACCGCACAATACATATAAATTTCTTCTAGATTAAAATGAAGAACTTTATCAAGGACAAATTTTGGAATATCCTTAATTCTACGTTTAATTTCTTCATAACCCAAGAGCAAACTAAGTTCATTATGATGTGCAAGGGAAATCAAGTCATCACAATTTTTGGACACGATACGCTCATGAAACAATTTGCATTGGGTACTAAAATGATCACGTTCATTGCAAAGTTCACAAGTAGGGCTAAGAAAAGATAAATTTTTAGCGCATTCATCTAGCTCTTCTTGCAACAATTTGGTTTCGAAGTACTTATGCCTCTTGCAATATCTATCTTCCCTATTTGGTGTGTACTTACAAACCCAATGCACTCCACAAAAATTGACATGTTTATAGGAGGCATTTTCATCATAACTAGTGCAATCATCATTGGCATCATGGATATTCAAAGAATTCATACTAACAACATTGCAATCATGCTCATCATTCAAATATTTAGTGCCAAACAATTTAGAGATTTCTTCTTCTAGCACTTGAGCACAATTATCCTTTCCATCATACTCACGAAAGATATTAAAAAGGTGAAGCGTATGAGACAAACTTAACTCCATTTTTTTGTAATTTTGTTTTATAAACTAGACTAGTGCTAAAACAAGAAACAAACAGATACGATTGCAAGATCTAAAGATATACCTTCAAGCACTCACCTCCCCGGCAATGGCGCCAGAAAAGAGCTTGATGTCTACTACACAACCTTCTTCTTGTAGACGTTGTTGAGCCTGCAAGTGCACAGGTTTGTAGGACAGTAGCAAATTTCCCTCAAGTGGATGACCTAAGGTTTATCAATCCGTGGGAGGCGTAAGATGAAGATGGTCTCTCTCAAACAACCCTGCAACCAAATAACAAAAAGTCTCTTGTGTCCCCAACACACCCAATACAATGGTAAATTGTATAGGTGCACTAGTTCGGCGAAGAGATGGTGATATAAGTGCAATATGGATGGTAGATATAGGTTTTTGTAATATGAAAATATAAAAACAGCAAGGTAACCAATGATAAAAGTGAGCGTAAACGGTATTGCAATGATAGGAAACAAGGCCTAGGGTTCATACTTTCACTAGTGCAAGTTCTCTCAGAAATAATAACATAGATAGATCATATAACAAGCCCTCAACATGCAACAAAGAGTCACTCCAAAGCCACTAATAGCGGAGAACAAACGTAGAGATTATGGTAGGGTACAAAACCACCTCAAAGTTATTCTTTCGGATCAATATATAAAAGAGTTCGTACTAGAATAACACCTTAAGGCACAAATCAACCAAAACCCTAATGTCACCTAGATACCCCATTGTCACCTCAAGTATCCGTGGGCATGATTATACGATATGCATCACACAATCTCAGATTCATCCAACCAACATAAAAGTACTTCAAAGAGTGCCCCAAAGTTTCTATCAGAGAGTCAAGAACGTGTGCCAACCCTTATGCATAGGTTCCCAATGTCACGAAACCCGCAAGTTGATCACCAAAACATACATCAAGTGGCACATGATATCCCATTGTCACCACAGATAATCATGGCAAGACATACATCAAGTGTTCTCATAAAAGACTCAATCCAATAAGATAACTTCAAAGGGGAAACTCAATTCATCACAAGAGAGTAGATGGGGAGAAACATCATAAGGTCCAACTACAATAGCAAAGCTCGGGATACATCAAGATCGTGCCATAGATGGAACATGAGAGAGAACACGAGAGAGAGAGAGAGAGAGAGAGAGATCAAACACATAGCTACTGGTACATACCCTCAGCCCCGAGGGTGAACTACTCCCTCCTCGTCATGGATAGCGCCGGGATGATGAAGATGGCCACCGGTGATGGGATCCCCCTCCGGTAGGGTGCCGGGAAGGGCTCCCGAGAGGTTTGTATTGGCTACAGAGGCTTGCGGCGGCGGAATTTCCGATCTATCTTCTGTTATAGAAGTTTTAGGGTACGAGAGTATATATGGGTGCAGGGGTATGTCGGAGCAGCTACGGGGGCCCCACGAGGCAGGGGGCGTGCCCGGGGGGGGGGGTGGGGGGCGCCCCCCACCCTCGTGAGCACCTCCCGTATCTCCTGACGTGCACTCCAAGTCCATCGGGTGGCTTTCCTTCCAAAAATAACTTCTCCAGTTGATTTCGTTCCGTTTTGACTTCGTCTGATATTCATTTTCCTAGGAACACTAAAATAGGCATAAAACAGCAAATCTGGGTTGGGCCTCCGGTTAATAGGTTAGTTCCAAAAATAATATAAAAGTGGATAATAAAGCCCAATATTGCCCAAAACAATAGATAAAGTAGCATGGAGCAATCAAAAATTATAGATACGTTGGGGACGTATCACGTAGCATGCGCTCAAATTTAATTAGGTTTGGAATGGTCGACCTACTATATGGTAACTCGAAGCAAAGAAGAATCCACCCTGGTAACCTTTCTCATCGTTGCTCAAAATGATGGACGTCCACGCAGGCCCACGAATATATATAGGCTTGCCGCCCATAGCCAAGCGAGTGAGAGTGTATCCAAAGATAACCATTGCATGCGTGTGTCCCGAACATATTTATGGAGGTGTGTGATGCATGCATATGTGTTGAATTAATACCTGACCCAATGCACAACATTGATGTGGTGCATGCGCTGAAAATCGCAGAGGTCCCCACATAGAGCAAGAGGTCGTTAATGACGTGTCATGTGCTCGCCCCCTTCGATCCAGCGAGATAGATTCATGTGTACACATGCGCTATTATATATGTGTAATCTCACATCATGATCTATATCATGAGACAAACAAAAAATCAGTTCCCTCCTAAGTCAAATTAATTAACCTCTCTCGCGCTGTCGGTGAAAGTGATGGATCAAGCGGGCCGACAGATGGAAGCATCGCCGATAACCACGTGAGTGAGTGCCATATATAGGTCAAAAATCATCGCGATTGCACGTGTGCCAGAACATATATATGGAGAGGTGTGTTGTGATGTTTTGAATACCTAATGCACAACTTTGATGTGGCATTTGCCTCAAAGACTGCAAAGTCCCCACACAAAGTGAGGTTCAGTGTGTTTGTCTCTCTCTCTCTATCTCTCTCTCTCTCTCTCTCTCTCTATATATATATATATATATATATAGTCACCCCCTTCGACACGTACTATACACCTAGTAACACAGCCCTCGCTGGGTCAAAGTGATGGACGACGAACTCGCAGGCCCAGCATAGAAGCGAAGCGTACGTTGCACGCGAGTGATCATCCTATATAGGACTATGTACCACTGTCTGCATGTGGCCCAAAGAGGTGTTTGTGTGATGTTTGAATACGCAATGCATAACTTTGATGTGGCACCACATATATAGGAAACCAAAAAGTCCCACAGAGAGCGCGAGATTCATGTTCCGTGGTATGTGCTATATGTACTCCCCCATTCGACGCGTGATGTAAATGTACTTCTACTGTGTATATCACAAAGCAACAAAGACTCATTCCTTGATGGTCAAATTAACCTCTCTCTCGTTGGGTCAAAGTGATTGAGGACAACCTCGCATGCCCACGCATGGAAGCGCCACACACGAGTGAGTTTCTATAGGGCAACGGATACGTCTCCAATGTATCTACTTTTCCAAACACTTTTGCCCTTGTTTTGGACTCTAACTTGCATGATTTGAATGAAACTAACCCGGACTGACGGTCTTTTCAGCAGAACTGCCATGATGTTGTTTATTGTGCAGAAAACAAAAGTTCTCGGAATGACCTAAAAATCAACGGAGATAAATGTTGGAAAATATAAAAAATACTGGCGAAAGAATCAAGGCCAGGGGGCCCACACCATGTATACGAGGGTGGGGGACGCGCCCTCCCCCTGGGCGCGCCCCCTGTCTCGTGGGCCCCCTGACATTCCACCGACCTCAACTCCAACTCCATATATTCCATTTCGCGGAGAGAAAAAATCAGAGAGGAAGTTTCATCGCGTTTTATGATACGGAGCCGCCGCCAAGCCCTAATCTCTCTTGGGAGGGCTGATCTGGAGTCCATTCAGGGCTCCGAAGAGGGGGATTCGTCACCGTCGTCATCATCAACCATCCTCCATCACCAATTTCATGATGCTCACCGCCGTGCGTGATTAATTCCCTCGTAGGCTTGCTGGACGGTGATGGGTTGGATGAGATTTACCATGTAATCAAGTTAGTTTTGTTAGGGTTTGATCCCTAGTACCCACTATGTTCTGAGATTGATGTTGTTATGACTTTGCTATGCTTAATGCTTGTCACTAGGGCCTGAGTGCCATGATTTCAGATCTAAACCTATTATGTTTTCATGAATATATGTGTGTTCTTGATCCTATCTTGCAAGTCTATAGTCACCTATTATGTGTTATGATCCGACAACCCCGAAGTGACAATAATCGGGATACTTCTCGGTGATGACCTTAGTTTGAGGAGTTCATGTATTTACAATGTGCTAATGCTTTGTTCCGATTCTCTATTAAAAGGAGGCCTTAATATCCCTTAGTTTCCACTAGGACCCCGCTGCCACGGGAGGGTAGGACAAAAGATGTCATGCAAGTTCTTTTCCATAAGCACGTATGACTATATTCGGAATACATGCCTACATTACATTGATGAACTGGAGCTAGTTCTGTGTCACCCTATATTATAGCTATTGCATGAGGAATTGCATCAGACATAATTATCCATCACTGATCCAATGCCTACGAGCTTTTCACATATTGTGCTTCGCTTATTTACTTTTCCATTGCTACTGTTACAACTACTACAAAACTGCTATCTTTACTTTTGCCACTGTTACCATTACTATCATACTACTTTGCTACTAAATACTTTGCTACAGATACTAAGTTATCCAGGTGTGGTTGAATTGACAACTCAACTGCTAATACTTAAGAATATTCTTTGGCTCCCCTTGTGTTGAATCAATAAATTTGGGTTGAATACTTTACCCTCGAAAGCTGTTGCGATCCCCTACACTTGTGGGTTATCAAGACTAATTTCTGGCGCCATTGCGGGGGAGCATAGCTCTATTCTTTGAGTCACTTGAGATTTATATCTGTTGATCACTATGAGGAACTTGAAAGGTGAACGAACTAAGATTTTGCCCTCAACTACGAGGGGAGGTAAGGAACTGCCATCTAGCTCTGCACTAGATTCTCCTTCTGTTATTAGTAAGCTTGCGACACCTAAACCTGCTATTGCTTTGAATTCTGATATGTCGCATGTTATTGATGATGCCACTTCTGCTATGCTTGATACTTATGATGAAACTACTTCTGTGCGTGATACTACTTTGCCATTAGGTGAATTTCTTGATGAACAACTTGCTAGGGTTAGAGAGAATGAAATTATTGAAGATGCTATTATTGATGATACTGATGATGAAAGTTCTCCCCCTGATTATGAATTACCTATTGTTCCTGAGGGTTATGTTATGGATGAGGAAGCTGCTAGAGCTATCTTTGCTTGCAAAGATAGATATGATCTTAAGAAGTTATTAGCTAAATAGAAGCAGTAATATCTTAATGCTAGAATGAAACCTGACCCTGCTTTTGCTACTTCACCTATCTGTGTTACTGATAAGGATTATGAATTCTCTGTTGATCCTGAAATAAGTACTTTAGTTGAATCTGATCCTTTTTATGGCCTTGAATCTGAAACTGTTGTGGCACATCTTACCAAGTTGAATGATATAGCCACCTTGTTTACTAATGATGAGAAGTCTTGCTATTATTATATCCTTAAGATATTTCCGTTCTCATTAAAGGGTGATGCTAAGACTTGGTTTAATTATCTTGATCCTGGTTGTGTGCGTAGTCCCCAGGATATGATTTATTACTTCTCTGCTAAATATTTCCCTGCTCATAAGAAACAAGCTGCCTTGCGGGAAATATATAATTTTGTGCAAACCAAAGAAGAGAGTCTCCCACAAGCTTGGGGGAGGCTTCTCCGATTACTTAATGCTTTGCTTGATCATCCTCTTAAGAAAAATGAAATACTTGATATCTTTTATAATGGACTAAGCGATGCTGCCAAGGACTACTTGGATAGTTGTGCTGGTTGTGTTTTCAGGGAAAGAACAGTCGACGAAGCTGAATTACTACAGAATAATATGTTGACTAATGAAAATAATTGGACTCTTCCTGAGCCAATTCCTGAGGCAATTCCTGAACTAATTGAGCCAACTCCTGAGCCTATTCCTAAACCCACTCCAAAGAAGAGAGGAGTTCTATTTCTCAGTCCTGAAGATATGCAAGAGGCAAAGAAATCAATGAAAGAAAAAGGTATTAAAGCTGAAGATGTTAAGAATTTACCTCCTATTGAAGAAATACATGGTCTTAATATACCGCCTATTGAAGAAACACATTGTCTTGATAACCCGACACAAGTAGTAAAGGTAAATTCTCTCTATAGATATGATAAAGTTGAAATTCCCTCTACTAAATTTCATAGCCCATGCTTAGATGAATTTGATGACTTTATAGCTAGACAAGAACGTTTTAATGCTTATGTTGGTAGAGAATTAAAGAATTATGCTTCCGAGATAGGACGCTTGAGTGATTATATGGCTAGAGTTAAAGGTGAACTTATACTCATTAGCAAATATGCTTCTATGGTTGCCACTCAAGCTGAGCAAGTACTTAAAGCTCAAAATGATTTGCTTGATGAATTAAATAATAAACATGACTTTGCTGTTAGAGTGGCTACTAGAACTGGTAGAATGACTCAGGAACCTTTGTATCCTAAAGGCCACCCTAAGAGAATCGAGCAAGATTTTCTGAGAAATAATTTAGAGGCACCTAGTTCTTCTGAAAAGAAGAAAAATAAAAATGATAGGACTTTGCATGCTTCTAGTGAACCTGTTGTAGACACACCTGAGAATCCCAATGATATTTCTATTTCTGATGCTGAAACACAATCAGGTGATGAACATGAACCTGGTGATACTGTTAATGATAATGTTCATGTTGATGCTCAACCTAGCAAAAATAATGATGTAGAGATTGAACCTTCTGTTGATCTTGATAACCCACAATCAAAGAATCAACATTATGATAAGAGAGATTTTGTTGCTAGGAAGCACGGTAGGGAAAGAGAACAATGGGTTCAGAAACCCATGCCCTTTCCTCCTAAACCATCCATGACAAAGGATGATGAGGATTTTGAGCGCTTTGCTGAAATGATTAGACCTATTTTCTTACGTATGTGCTTAACTGATATGCTTAAATTAAATCCTTATGCTAAGTATATGAAGGATATCAGCAAAAATAAAAGAAAGATACCGGAAGCTGAAATCTCCACCATGCTTGCTAATTATACTTTTAAGGGTGGAATACCAAAGAAACTTGGAGATCCAGGGGTACCAAACATACCATGCTCCATTAAAAGAAATTATGTTAAAACTGCTTTATGTGGTCTTGGAGCCGGCGTTAGTGTTATGCCTCTCTCTTTATATCATAGACTTGAATTGAATAAGTTGATACCTACTGAAATATCTTTGCAAATGGCTGATAAATCAACTGCTATACCTGTCGGCATTTGTGAGGATGTGCCTATTGTGGTTGCAAATGTCACTATCTTAACGGACTTTGTTATTCTTGATATTCCCAAGGACGATAGTATGTCGATTATCCTTGGTAGACCCTTTTTGAATACTGCAGGGGCTGTTATTGATTGCAACAAAGGCAATGTCACTTTTCATGTTAATGGTAATGAGAATACCGTACACTTTCCGAGGAAACAATCTCAAGTTCACAGCATCAATTCTATTGGAAAAATTCCAACTATCATCATTGGAGGTTTTGAATTTCCTCTTCCTACTGTCAAGAAAAAGTACAATTGTCGGGGGTTGGGTGCGACATATGCCAAAGGATGGCTTATCATGGTGGGGGCGAGTAGAACGTCGCCGGTGCCTGGAAACGGGATGAGGAGTAGACATGCACGCCGGCGAATCTTACCCAGCTTCGGGGCTCTCCGGGGAGATAACACCCCTACTGCTGCTCTGCGGGGTCTCCGCATGGTCACTATGGCAAAGTGGCTACAATGGCGCTCCTAGAGCTCTTTCGGGAGGCAAGAGGGAGCTCAACTGGCTCTCTCCTCCCCTGTCTATGTGTCTAACTCTCTCAAAGGCCGAACCTTTTGCATGGGCGCCCCGGGGGGTTTATATAGGCCTACCCCTCGGGGGTACAATAGTAATCTGACTGGGCGTGGCCCCCAGCCGTCTGTCTCTCATGCCGCCGTCCTTCCTGCCGGTTTCTGGGGCCCGCCGACTGGTGGGTCCCGCGGACAAGCTGAACACTGTGCAGCACTCCTGATGACGCAGGCTTGGTCATTGGGTCGTGGCAACAGTGCCGCCGTCTGTCAGGCGATCACTGTCGCCACTCCCCATCCAATCTGGTTTATGGCTTGCGGGGCCCTGGCGGGGAGACGGCCGACTCCGTGGAGGCCGACTCCCTTAGGGCCGTCTTCTGGCGCTCTGGTCGTCTCTGATTCACCCACTGACGGGTGGCCCTGCGATCTCTGGGCCGTACAGGCCGGCGTCGTGGGCACAGTTCTTCACGCACTGTGGCTGAGGTCAGGGGAGGCATGGCAACAGTGCCGCGTCTCGCCGGAGATCTCTCGGCGATACGGCTCACTGTAGCCATGCCAACCCCTCGTAGGCAGGAAGGGAAGGCCACGTCGGGGCCGTGCCCTACATCGGTCTTTGTGAAATGTCGCGGGCCGACTCCCATAGTCGGCACTCCTGGAGGTCGCAAGCCGGGCGTCGGCTTGCTTTAAAGTCGTCGTCTGGGACTCGGCTTTTCGGAGGATCGCCCTCTGGGACTCGGCCTCTCCGAAGATCGCCGGCTGGGACTCGGCCAGAGGGGCGCGGCCTGCCCCGATGTCTTGAAAGATCATGGATCCCGGGTCGGCCTACCCGTGGCCCATTACTCCGACAGTAGTCCCCGAAGCTGGTGAAGCCCTGTGGGCGCCGCCTCGTGGGGCTTCAACAGTTTCAATCTTCCCAGCGCCGATTCTGAGACTCGGCCACTGTTTCTTCGGGCCGACTCGCCAAAGTCGGATTTGTTCAACGAGGGGCCATTATTTGTAAGTCGCAGCGGGAAAACAGGCGGCGTACCGGATACAATTCCCTGCTGCCATCGAGACGGTCCTATCGCGTGGCGCCACGTGGGGAGGATAGTCTGCCCACCCACGCGCGCGACGGGATGGGCCGCCAGGTGGGGCCCGCCATTACCGCGCCTCGGCTTCCAAGCGGATCCGCTGCGGCTGCGGACGGTTGGCATCCCCATGTTGTTACTGCGCGCAGTAACTTCGTGGGGTAAATCATGGGCGGCGTGGGGCTTCGGGCGCAGTTAATCCCACGCCCGCCCCCTCGGCTCCTCAGCCCGTAGGGCTATAAATAGGCGGGGAGGAGCGGGGCGTCACTGCGCGCACACTCTCTCCCCCGCTCTCCTGCCTTCTCTTCTTCCTCCGCCGCGAGCCGAAGCATCCTCTCTCGTCGGCGATGAGCTCTTCCTCCACCGCGCCCCCCGCCTCGCGCTCCGGCGTATGGGACAGCACGGACGTGGAGGCGGAGCACATCGAGTTTCTCCGCCGGACCCGCCGTCTCCCGAGCGCGGACCTGGTGCACGCCCGTCCCGCGCCGGAGGGAGAGATCCGGACCGCGCCGGAGGAGGGCGAGCGGGTCGTCTTCCGCTCGCACCTAATGCGCGGGTTGGGGTTGCCGGCGAGCGGGTTCTTCCGCTTGTTTCTGGAGTTCCATAATCTTCAGCCGCACCACCTCACCCCAAACGCGGTGGTGCTGCTTTTCGCCTTCGCCACTCTGTGCGAAGGCTACCTCGGCGTTCTCCCGACCCTCGAGCTGTGGGGAGAATTTTTCTCTTCGAAGCTCGGTACTCAGGCCGTCGGCACGCCGGCTCAGTGCGGCACCTACATCGCGGTGCGACGCTCGACGGCCGACAACCCTTTCCCTCCCATCTCGTTGGTGAAGTCGGTGAAGATGTGGCAGCGACCTTACTTCTACGTGAAGAACGTCTCCACCGACGGCGACTGGGTCAATTTGCCGCCCTTCGACCCCGAGCCTCTGACTGGCAGGCTTGCCAGTTGGTCCCACCGGTCCAAGTCGCTGTCCCCCTCCGGAGCCGGCTCCGTGGCGCGACTCCGAGTCCTGCTGCAGTCGGAGGGCCTCGTCGGATCCGATCTTCTGGCCGCCTTCGTGGCGCGCCGAGTCCTCCCGCTCCAGGGCCGGCCTCACCTCATCTGTCAGATGAGCGGCCGCCACGATCTAAGCCGGCTATGCACCAAGGAAATGCCCCGCAGGAAGGTGGCGAACTTGGTGAACCACATCGCGCACTGCGAGTTCACAGAGGACTGGTAGTTCGGCAAGGAGCCGTACTTGCGCGACAACCCCCCTCCAGTGGTAAGTCGCATCTTTCTGTAGCTTGATCTTCTTTGCAGCCGACTCCGGCTTCTATTCATCATTGGTTCCTTCTGGGCCGAATTCCCTCACGGCGCCCGCAGCCGGTGTCATGAGAGAGCCCCGCGACTACGTCCCAGATCGCGAGGACAGCGACGTCGACGACCCCGACTTGGGGGCGGCAGCGCTGGAGGCCGACGCCGAAGGCGGCGGAGAGGGGGCAGACGGCGGCCTCAGGCCATCGGCCACCTTCGCCGACTGGCCCGAGGACGACGCCGATGTGGAAGTCGTCCCGCGCCGCCAACCAAAGGCCGGCCCCTCCGGCTAGGTCGGCGCAAAGAGGCGTCACGCCGGGCCGAGCGCGCCCGGCGGTAAGCAGAAGAAGTTCAAGGGGGCAGCCGCCGTGACCAAGCGGGAGGAGGCGGCCGCGAAGGCCAACCGCTTCCGAAGGGAAGTGAGAAGGCCGCCGCTAGTTTCCGCATAAGTCTTTTTCACTCTTTCATTTTCTTTGCTGGATCTTATCCGAGTCTTTTTTGATTCTCCCTCCGCTCTTCTCCAGAGCTCCCCTCTCCCTTGAGAGAGCCGCCGTCCCCTCTGTCATGGGGTTGGTAGAGACATCCGCCAACACTCGGCGGGTCGATCCCGCCGCCGACCTTCGGGAGGCGACGGAACGGAATGCGCGGGAGAAGCGCGACGAAGAGGAGGCCGACCGCCTGGAGAAAGCGGAGGCTGAGAAGGCGGCCGCCAATGCCCAGAGGAGACTGGAGGAGGTCGAGACTGCCGCCGCGACGAAACGGCACGCTGAGGAGGTCGCGCGTCGCCGGTCGGCGATGCTCGTCCCTCCGTTGTCATCGGCGCCGCCGGCTCCGGAGTTCACGGGGCAGACCGGAGAGGTCGGCGCCGAGGACCCTCTCGTGGAGGAGGGCGGCGATGTTTCAGGCTCGGACACCCACGCGCCGCCTCCGCCGCCTCCGCCTCCGTCTAGGAGGCCGCATGGCAAGCAGCCGGTGGACCTGCAGGATCCTCCGACTATGGACGATGCCGAGGCGCGGCTGCTTCTTCAAGTCGCCGTGCCGCGCGCGCCACCGGCTTGAGAGGACGAGCTCGGCGCCGCGAGCTCGGGAGACTGGAGCCGCCAGCTCGGTGAATCTGGATGTCGAGGCCTCCAGTGCCGCGCCCACCGGCTGGTTACGCGGAGGCGGCACCGGCCCGCTGAATCAGGCCCTCCTGGACGTCCAGTCAAAGCTGCGCGCGGAGAGCGACGCCCTCCAACTCTGCACCAGAGTGCATCTGGCCATGCGGACATCCGTCCAGGTATGTTTCCTTTCTCTTTTTTAATTTCTGTCTTTCTCTGTGGGGGCGCGCCAGCGCACCCACTGGGTGTAGTCCCCGAGTTCCGGGCCGGCTGCTGAGCAGGCGGTTCGGAACTCCCTCTGGTGAGCTCCGAGTACTAACTTTTGCCTTTGCCGGCTTTTTGCAGGAATATCATAATCTCCGCGCCACTGCCTTCAACCGCAATGTCGAGGAGCTGAACAAGCGGACCGCCGACCTGACGGAAAGCCGGGGTGAGCTCCTTCTTCCTTCTTCGCGGGGGCGCGCTGGCGCACCCGCGGGCTGTAGTCCCCGAGATTCGGGCCGACTGCTGAGCAGTCGGGCCGGATCTTTCCGGTGACCTAATTTCTTTCCTCTCCGTGGGGGCGCACTGGCGCGCCCGCGGGCTGTAGTCCCCGAGATTCGGGCCGACTGCTGAGCAGTCGGGCCGGATCTCCCCGGCGATCTAATTTACTGATGACTTTCCTTGTCTTCTTCTTCATTCTTTAGGCGCCAACGCCGCCCTCCAGGAGAAGCTGGGCGAGGCCAACACTGCTCGTCATGCCAAGGAAGAGGAGTGCGACAGGCTCGCCAAAGAGCGCGATCTGCTGGCGACGCAGCTGGCCGAGCAGAAGGAGTTGCTCCGGAAGGCGCAGGGCGATGCTAAGTCGCGGGAGGCCGCCCTCATGGCCGAGTTCGAGGTCGAATGCTCCGCCTGGGCTGATCGGGAGGCGATGCTGACCTGCGGCTACCACGAGCTTGAGGACATCGTCGATGGTAAGTCTTTTTCGCTTCTTTGGTCTTCCGACTTTGTGTCAGGCCGATTTCTGATTTTCCGACTATCTTCTTTTCTACCTTGGCAGACTTCTTTCCCGGCCATTCACAAGCCGTCCCTCTGGCCATCGAGGCGGCTCAGGAGGCGCGAAGGGCGAAGGGTGAGGTGATTGCCGCCAACGCCCCCCGAACCATCGATGAACAGCTTCTGAGCATCGGGGCTCGTCTTCGTCCTGCTCACCGCCTGCTGCGCCGTCTTTAGCGTGCCGTTGCCCAGGTGGTTGCCGCCCTGTGGCCGGACGTGCCTGCTCTTCGCACCACCAGTTGGACCGCCGACTGGCTGGAAGTCGCCGCCGGCCGCCTTGAGGCTTGGAAGGGCTCCTCGGCCCGGGCCGGAGCACGCCAGGCCTTGGAGTTCGTCAAGGCGTGGTACCCGGGGCTGGACCTGGACCGCCTGGCCGCATTTCGGTCAGAAGCCCAGGCCGAGCTGGAGGCCGTAGAAGGCGCCCTTGTCGAGCGCGCGGCGGCCATCGCCGAGTACACGGACACCAACGTCTTCGTGCCCGAGCGGACTGAAGGCGGCGAGGAGGCACCGCCGGACTGGTTCGGGATGAACTCGGAGTACGAGGAAGACTCGGCGGAGGTGATCGACTCCAGCGCCGAGGAGGAGGACGAGTCGGAGGACGGAGGCGAGGAGGAGGCGCCAGAAGACGAAGCAGGCGACCAGCCTCAGCCCGATCGCGCCTCCAGCAATGAGCCGCGCAGGGACAAGGCGACCGCCGCCGGAGGCGACCAGGCTGAGACCGCCCAGCCGACTGCCCCGGCATCCGACACCGCCGTCACCTCCGATCCTCCGGCTCCGGAGGCCGCCTCCTAGACTGCTTCTGTTTATCTGTCTTCATTAATCTTTTTGAAAGACTTGTTAGGTTCGAACAATTCCACCCACGGAGTGTATCCTGAATTCTTATTCGGAGATTTGGCCGAGGGCCTATGTAAATATTTATCTAATTTCTGCCTTTCCTTGCTTATTGCTCCTTAGACTTTTTCCTTTGCCGCCTTCCTTTAGTTGCCGCCTTGCCGGCTGGGCAGCCGCTCTGCGGACTGTCGCCGGGTCAAGTGCTTGGCTACTTCAGGAAGGCAAGTACTTAGCCATTTAGAGTTTCTCTAGCAAATCGGCTAGAAAGCGACAGGCCGACTATTCGAGAGTCGGCTGTCCTTGATAAAAGTCGAGACGGCGAGCCGACTGCTCATGAGTCGGCTTGGTGGGGGGAGGCTGGTAGCCGGCTTGGGCTATGCATAAGCTTTTAGGTCCTTAGCCATTTTTCGTGCGTGCGCTCGTTCTTGCTTGTCCCCTGCCTACCGATAGTCGCTCTGCGAGCTGCGGCTTTCGACAGGAGACGGTTTGAGCGCAACCCATTACTTGTCTGACCGCATGAAGCATTTCATAGCGCAAGACGGCGAGTCCCCGGGCCGACTAGTCGGACCCGGTGCTAGACAGTATGATAAAAAGGAGCAGCATATTCGGAAGCGTAATTCTTATCATACAAATAATCAAAAAGGCAGCTCCCAGCTCGTCCCAGGGGGCCTAAGGTCTTAGTACTTTAATACAAAGAGGGTAGTGCGATACATACTGCATCAACTGTAAAATCTTCGAAGAAGATTCGCGTACCATGGGCGCTCTGTTTCTTTGCCGGAGTCGTCCCTCTTGCGCGCTCGAGGCTTCTGAGCATCGATCAGATAGTAGGCGTCGTTCCCTAGCACCTTGCTGATGATGAAGGGACCTTCCCAAGGCGCTGACAACTTGTGCTGGCCGGCTGTTCTCTGAATCAGCCGGAGCACAAGGTCGCCCTCTTGGAACGATCTTGGCTTGACCTTGCGGTTGTAGTATCGGCGCAGACTCTGCTGGTAGATGCCGGACCGACTGAGTGCCAATAGTCGGCCCTCTTCCAGCAGATCGACACCGTCTTGGCGTGCTTCTTCGGCTTCCTCTTTGGTGTACATGGAGACTCGCGGAGAGTCGAACTCTATATTCGTCGGGATGACGGCTTCGGCACCGTAGACGAGAAAGAAAGGCGTGAAGCCGGTTGACTTGTTTGGGGTTGTGCGCAGACTCCAGAGGACGGCAGGCAGCTCCTCGACCCAACAGCCGACCGAACGCTCGAGTGGTTCGACCAATCGAGGCTTGATGCCGGACAGGATGAGGCCGTTGGTTCGTTCCACCTGGCCGTTTGACTGCGGATGGGCAACGGACGCTAAGTCCAGTCGGATGCCCTGCGTCGTGCAGAAACGAGCCAAGGCACCCTTGGCAAAGTTTGTGCCGTTGTTGGTGATGATGCTGTGCGGTATGCCGTACACACACCGTGATGTCGGCAATGAAGATTACTGCTGTAGGCCCATTCAACTTTTTGATGGGCTTTGCTTCCACCCACTTGGTGAACTTGTCCACCGCGACAAGCAGATGAGTTAGGCCGCCTCGGGCCGTCTTGAATGGTCCTACCATGTCCAGGCCCCAAACTGCGAAGGGCCAGGCAATGGGGATTGTCTTCAGCGTGGAAGCCGGCTGAAGGGGTTTGGAGCGGAACATCTGGCACCCCTTGCATTTTTGGACTAGTTCTTTAGCTTCTTCCAGGGCAGTCGGCCAAAAGAAACCGTGCCGAAAGGCTTTGGCCACGAGTGCCCTCGAAGCCGCATGGTGGCCGCACTCGCCCTGATGGATGTCTCTGAGAATCGCTTGGCCTTGCTCTGATTCTGCGCAGCGCTGGTAGACACCAGTGACACTGCGCCTGACTAGCTCTCTGTTGACTATGGTGTATGCTGCTGCTCGGCGCTGCACTTGCCGAGCCGAGATCTCATCTGTTGGTAATTCTTTGCTCACTAGAAACTTGAGGATGGGCTGTGCCCATGAAGGTGCTGCTATCTCTTCAACTACTACCACAGCGACTTGGACAAGGGTGGCTAGGCTGGGAGGCGGCGGGTTGGAGTCTGCGGCCGTTTGCTGAATTGACGGAATCTCTGGGCCGACTGGGGCAGCTCCCGGGCCAACTGGCGCAGTCCCTGGGCTGGGCTCGGAAGTCCCCGGGCCGACTGACGCAGTCCCCGTGCTGGTTTCAACTGTGGCTTTCTTGAGGTCGCCTGCTGGGGCCTTGGAGTCGGATCCGACTATTTCTAGCGGAGCCGGCACGAAGATGGAGTCTGACTCTGGTGAAGGCTTGATAGACGGCTTGAGGAGGCGCTAAAGGGCGACGCCAGAAGGTATCGCTTGGCGAGTGGAGCCGACTCGTGCCAAGGCATCTGCTTGATCGTTGTCATTTCTTGGCACGTGAAGGAATTCACACCCCTCAAAATATCTGCTGAGTTGCTGCACCAGGAAGCGGTAGCTCGCCATGTTTGCGTCTTTGGCGTCCCAGTCGCCGGATGATTGCTGAACCACCAAGTCGGAGTCGCCATAGCACAGGATCCGGTGAATGCCGAGTTCTTTGGCAAGCCGGAGCCCATGGATGAGCGCTTCATATTCGGCGACGTTGTTGGAGGCGGCGAAGTGGATTTGCAGCACGTATTTGAGCTCGTCGCCTTTAGGGGAGGTGAGGACGATGCCGGCTCCAAGGCCGGTGCGCATCTTGGAGCCGTCGAAATGCATCCGCCAATGAGTGGAGTCAGGCGCTGGCGGCAGGTACTGGGTCTCGGCCCAGTCGACGAGGAAGTCGGCCAGCGCCTGCGACTTGATGGCGGTGCGGGGCTGGTAGTAGATGGTGTAAGGGGCTAGATCTATAGCCCATTTGGCCACTCGGCCGGAGGCGTCTCGGCTTCCAATGATCTCGGCGAGTGGAGCGGTGCAAACCACGGTGATTGGATGCTCTTGAAAGTAGGGCTTCAGCTTCTTGGCGGCAAAATGCACGCCGTAACACATCTTCTGATAGTGAGGGTAGTTTTGCTTGGAGGTCGACAGTACCTCGCTCAGGTAATATACCGGTCTCTGGACTGGGAGCACCTTGCCTTCCTCCTTGCGCTCGACTATGATGATTGTGCTGACTACTCGGCTGGTGGCGGCGATGTACAAGAGCATGGGCTCTTTGGGAGTCGGAGCGGCCAACACGGGGGGAGTAGTCAACATCTTTTTCAGTTGGAGAAATGCCTCATCTGCCTTGTGGTTCCACTAAAAAAGGTGGTCTTCTTCATCAGTTGATACAAGGGCAGAGCTTTCTCGCCCAGCCGACTGATAAAACGGCTGATGGACGCCAAGCAGCCGGTGAACTTCTGCACATCCAACAGTCGGCTGGGTACCTCCATTCTCTCAATGGCCTTGATCTTCACGGGGTTGCACTCTATGCCGCGTTCGGAGACTAGGAAGCCAAGGAGCTGGCCGGCTGGGACTCCGAAAACGCACTTCTCGGGGTTGAGCTTGATCCGGAATCGGCGCAGATTTTCAAAGGTCTCTTTGAGGTCTTCCAGCAGCGTCCCATGCTTTTCCGTCTTCACCACCACGTCATCCACATAGACGTGGGCGTTTTGGCCGAGTTGCTTGAGGAGGCACTTCTGCATGCAACGCTGAAAGGTGGCGCCGGCATTCCTTAAGCCGAACGTCATCGTTAGGTAACAGAAGGCCCCGAACGGCGTGATGAAGGCGGTCTTCAGTCTGTTTGCTGGATTCAGCTTGATCTGGTGGTATCCTGAGTATGCATCTAGGAAACTCAACAGCTCGCATCCGGCTATGGAATCTATCACCTGATCAATCCTTGGCAGAGCAAACGGGTCCTTCGGGCAGGCTTTATTGAGGCTTGTGTAGTCGATGCACATCCGCCACTGCTTGTTTTTCTTCAGTACCAACACCGGGTTTGCCAGCCACTCTGGAAAAAACACTTCCATGATGAAACCGGCTGCCAGCAGCCGGGCTATCTCTTCTCCAACAACTCTTCTTTTCTCTTCTGACAGGCGGCGCAAGGGCTGCCTGACGGGCTTCATATCTGGCCTAACGTGTAGCTTGTGCTCGGCGAATTCCGTCGGTACACCTGGCATGTCCTTGGGGGACCATGGAAAGGTGTCCCGATTCTCACGGAGGAAATCGACGAGCTCGCCTTCCTATTTGCTGTCAAGGCCTGTGCCTACGACAGCATATCTCTCTGGGTGCTCTGGGTCCAAGGGTATCTTCTTGGTTTCTTTGGCCGGCCTGAATGATCCTTCTACCTCCGACTCCTTGGGGTCGGGCGACATCTCTGGCTGCTTTCCGGCCATCTCCACGACTCGGTCAAGGAGCCGTTTCTTGGCTGCGATCACCAAGGACTCGGCCAGCCGACTGCTCTCGGCCGCGCAAGCAGATGATTTCTTGTAGTCGCCGGCAATGGTCAGAATCCCCTTGGAACTCGGCATCTTCATTTTAAGGTAGGCGTAGTGTGGAACCGCCATGAACTTGGCCAAGGCAGGCCGGCCAAGCAAAGCGTGGTACAGGCTCTCCAAGTCCACCACCTCGAACCAGACCGGCTCTCGGCGGAAGTGATCTTTGTCCCCGAAGAGGACGTCTATCAGGATCTTGCCGATTGGTGAACAGGAGAGGCCGGGTACAATTCCATGGAACACGGTGCGGCTGCTCTGCAGCTGCCTTTGCCTGATTCCTAGCTTCTCCATGGTGTCTTTGTATAGGATGTTTATGCTGCTGCCTCCGTCTATCAGGACCCGTGAAAAACGGGCGGCCCGCCTATCAGTGGCCAAGGTCGCGCCTAAAACCAGGGCATAGGAGCCTGGACTCGGCATCACCTCTGGGTGATCCACTCGACTCCAACTAATAGGCCTCTCGGACCAATGCATGAACTCTGGAGCATCCGTTGCTACTGCGTTTACTTCTTGCTGCTGTTGGCGCCTGCCGCACCGGTCATCTGCCACACAGGTGAATACTACGTAGGCTCCGTGCTCCTCTGGGAACACGTCTTGTACTGCGCCGACTGGCCGAGCCGCCGGCTGCTAGGGCGGCGGTGGAGGCGGCGGCCCTGCAGGCGGCGGAGGAGTGAGGCCGTCTCCCTTGGCGATTCTGGAAAGCCAGTGGCACTTTCTGGTGGTGTGGTTCGACGGCTTCGCGCCGCTGTGGAACTTGCAAGGACCATCCAAAGTCTGCTCATAGGAGAAAGCCGGCAACCAATTGGACTTGCCGCCTTTCTGCCGCTTGGCCGGAGGCTGCCCCTCCGGCTGCTGATCTTCTACTGCTGCGACCTGCCGACTGTTGGAAGTCGGCTGTGGGGCCTTGCGCTTGTTGTCGTTTTGTTGCTGTCGCCGACTGGCGTCTCCAGCCGGAGTTCTGGGAGCCTGGGGAGTCACCTTGCCAGCCGCGTTGACTTGAATCTCCATCTTCATAGAAGAGTCGGCCGTGGCGTACTTATCCGCTATGACTAGCAGTTCGTCAAGGGTTTCTGGCTCGTCGCAGAGGAGCTTGTGCTTGAGGAGGGTGCCCTCTCGGCACCCAACGGTGAAGTACTCGATAGCTTGCACCTCGTGCACGCCCTCGCAGGAGTCTCGAAGTTCGCCCCAGCGTGTGAGGTAGTCGCGCGTTGATTCTTCAGGGCCTTGCACGCACAGGGAGAGCTGGCACGACTTGGGAGGTCGCTTGTACGTGCTCGTGAAGTTGCGAATGAACGCTTCGGTGAAGTCGACCCAACTATTGATGCTGCGGGGCTTCAGGCTGTTCAACCATGTCCGGGCCGTGCCCTGGAGCATGAGAGGAACATACTTCACGGCAACTCGCTTGTTGCCGTTTGCTATGCTGACGGCCGTGGAGTAGTCTATCAGCCAGTCTTCCGGCTTTACGGAGCCGGTGTACTTGGGCGTGTCTCGGGGGAGCGTGAACCCTTTGGGTAAGGGCTCGTCTCTGATGCGGGGCTCGAAGCAAGGCGGACCCAACTCATCTTCTTCTTCCAGCGCCAGGGATCGGTGGAGTCGGTCGATCCGATGGCGGGCGTCATTCTCTCCGACTCCCTCTCGGCGGCCAAGGCAACCTCCGAGAGTCGGATGCTCAACAGGTGGCGGAGAAACTCGTCGCTCTCTTCGGGGCGGGGGAGGCAGATAATCGTCCCGCCGCTCCACTACTCTCGGGCAGCCGTCTTGGTCGCACTCGATGGTGATATGAGTCCGACTGCGACTGACAGCCGGCTCCTTCTCTTTCCTTCCGTGGACTCCGCCAGTCGGCGTCCGGGAGGTCGCGCCTTGATCTCAGCGGGGAGGTAAGTCGTTGTTTGGCTGCTGCAGCGCATGTGCGCGGCCGCAGGCCGCGTTTTGCGCAGCAACCTCATCAAGGAGCTGCTGGACTCGCTCCGTAATCACACGGCGCTCTTCGCCCTCAAAGTTCTTCAGCTCGTCAGTCGCCACTTGGGCGGCGCGGATATTCTCCGCTGGGGTGGCATAAACAGGGCGTTTCGCCCCGAGTAAGTCGGCGATGGCCGCGCCGCGCTGTCGGACCGCACCTAGACGGCTTGGCCTAGTCGGGGCCGGCGAGCCGCCTACGGCGCGATCCATCTCGCGCTGGTATGCCTCTGACAAGCGCCTCATGCTTGCCAACTTCTTGGCGCCTTCGACGATCTGAAGGCGGCGTGCCTCCAGCGTCTCGGCATCCGCGGTCAGGTCTTGCAGGGCCGCGGCTAGCGGGTCCTCGGTTTCTTCACCGGAATGCTCGACGTGCCTGATGACGAGCACCTCCGCGACGTCGCTTTTGCCACTCTCCTCGTATAGAAGCGGCTCGTCGTAGACCACCACGTTGGTGGGGAAGATGTCAAGCGATACAGGCGTCGGAGTCGACCAGCATCGGGTCGGAGGAGCCTACGGATTCCAAGTCTACGGCAGGCTCGCCGGCGACGTGGAGTTGGTCGAGGAGGCCCGCGAGAAGGTTCTCGGGGCCACCCGTGCCTGCGCCGGATGCAGGCTCGTCAGAGAGGCGCACCTCGCCGATAAGTTCGGTGAGGCCGCTCGCAGCGCAGGCGGCTTCGGCGCCGCGCAGCGTGTCGATGCAGACTCCATCTAGCGAGCCTGGCTGGCTGCGCTCGCCAGGGAGGAAAAGGGTTCCCGTCCAGAACAGATCTCCGGACGACGGTGCACCTCGCCCCATGGTGGGTGCCAAATGTCAGGGGTTGGGTGCGACATATGCCAAAGGATGGCTTATCATGGTGGGGGCGAGTAGAACGTCGCCGGTGCCTGGAAATGGGATGAGGCGTAGACATGCACGCCGGCGAATCTTACCCAGCTTCGGGGCTCTCCGGGGAGATAACACCCCTACTGCTGCTCTGCGGGGTCTCCGCATGGTCACTATGGCAAAGTGGCTACAATGGCGCTCCTAGAGCTGTTTCGGGAGGCAAGAGGGAGCTCAACTGGCTCTCTCCTCCCCTGTCTATGTGTCTAACTCTCTCAAAGGCCGAACCCTTTGCATGGGCGCCCCGGGGGGTTTATACAGGCCTACCCCCCGGGGGTACAATAGTAATCTGACTGGGCGTGGCCCCCAGCCGTCTGTCTCTCATGCTGCCGTCCTTCCTGCCGGTTTCTGGAGCCCGCCGACTGGTGGGTCCCGCGGACAAGCTGAACACTATGTAGCACTCCTGATGACGCAGGCTTGGTCATTCGGTCGTGGCAACAGTGCCGCCGTCTGTCAGGCGATCACTGTCGCCACTCCCCATCCAATCTGGTTTATGGCTTGCGGGGCCCTGGCGGGGAGACGGCCGACTCCGTGGAGGCCGACTCCCTTAGGGCCGTCTTCTGGCGCTCTGGCCATCTCTGATTCACCCACCGACGAGTGGCCCTGCGATCTCTGGGCCGTACAGGCCGGCGTCGTGGGCACAGTGCTTCACGCACTGTGGCTGAGGTCAGGGGAGGCATGGCAACAGTGCCGCGCCTCGTCGGAGATCTCCCGGTGATACGGCTCACTGTAGCCATGCCAACCCCTCGTAGGCAGGAAGGGAAGGCCACGTCGGGGCCGTGCCCTGCATCGGTCTTTGTGAAATGTCGCGGGCCGACTCCCATAGCCGGCACTCCTGGAGGTCGCAAGCCGGGAGTCAACTTGCTTTAAAGTCGTCGTCTGGGACTCGGCTTTTCGGAGGATCGCCCTCTGGGACTCGGCCTCTCCGAAGATCGCCGGCTGGGACTCGGCCAGAGGGGCGCGGCCTGCCCCGATGTCTTGAAAGATCATGGATCCCGGGTCGGCCTACCCGTGGCCCATTACTCCGACAATGATATTCTTATTGTTGGGGATGTTCAAATCCCCGTTGAGGCAACCTAGTGTTATTCGAAATTTCTCTAGTTCCGTGTTATTCGGAATGAGTTTGTTAACAAGACTTGATCAACCTTGTTAGTGGATTAATTTTGATGACCATGAGATGGATGAAACTAGAAGGCACAACTTTCTGTACCCCTTTTTTACTTTCTGTTATTAAAATAAATAAAGCAAAAATAGTTATATCTGTCTGTTTTCTGAATTATCCGTGCAATAAAAAATATCCCAAAAATAAAAGTGCTCCAAATGCCTTGCAAATTTAGTATGTTTTTATGGAATATTTGAGGATTTTAGGCACTGAAAACACTCCAGGAGGGGCAAGCACCTGGCCACGAGGGTGGAGGGTGCGCCCACACCCCCTGGGCGCACCCCCTATCTCGTGGGCACACGGTGGCCCCCTCCACTTATTCCTGCACCCACACACTCCATCTTCTTCCCCAAAAAATCCCCATCCAGCTCAAGCACGAGTTCTAGCTCATTTTGCTGCGATTTTCGATCTCCTTGCTCAAAGCCCCATTCACAAAACTGCTTTGGAAGATTGTTGCTTGGTATGTAAATCCTCCATTGGTCCAATTAGTTTTTGTTCTAGTGCTTTATTCATTGCAAATTTTTGCTGCATATGTGACCCTGTTCTTGAGCTTGCTTGTCAAATTTATGAGGTCCCAAGCAATTCTAATGCATGATATAGGCTCTAGGCACTTGTAGGAGTAGTTGCTACCAATTCTGTTTAGTTTCATTCACTTTTATATTGAAGTTACTAAAATTTCAGAATTTTTTTCAGAAAAAGAAATATGTCTAGGAGAATGTACCAAGGTGGTTCCTCAATAAAGGTGTTAGGACCCCGACTCAATGCCACATCGATCTAGCATGTAACACCTCATATCACTTTGCGGCCTCACGCACGGTATTCCACGGGTGTCGGCTTACCTTGCTCGGGACCGTTTGCGCCTTTTGGCACATGTATATGATAGTGTCGCTAGCATCCATATGACAAGGAGCCCGGGCTGACATGGCTAGTCATGAACCCAAAGTGGCACTAACTTATAGGGACATGCATACATGACCCAGCAACGAACGTGTCGGTCATCAGCGAGTGAATCCGGGATGTAGCTCTGGGCTAGCAAGACTCCGGTAAACCGGGCTGTAGCAGGCTAACAGGACTCCGGTATTCATCGCGTGACATTTCCCCGAAGGGACAGACACATGAATGAAGAAGGACACATGCCGGCCAGCCTAAGTGTTCCAGAGCAGTAGCAAGCTACCATGGCTCAGTGGAAGCACTAGGAGACATTTCCCGGTAAGGGAGGCTACTAAGGATAAACAACTAGATAGTCAGATCCCACACATACCAAGCATTTCAATCATACACACAATATGCTCGATATGTGCAAATACAACAAGGCATCACAACATGACTCTACATCACAAGTACTTTATTTAAAGGCCCAGGGAGCCATACACGTTATACACACAAGTACGGGTCACGCGACCCAGCATTCAAGTCGTACAAATATACAAGCCAATAGCGGAAGTATCTTGTCTGAGTACAGACAACTAGGAAAATAAAAGAGGTTTGGTTAAGCCTGACTATACTACATGGTCCATCGTGAGCTCAGGATCACCACTTGGGCTTCAACCTACTCGTCGACATTGACGTCTATGAAGAACCCATCAGAAGGGGTTGCAGCGTCTTCTGTAAAACATAAATTAAGCAACATGAGTACAAAGGTTATCAGCAAGACTTACATCAGATCCTACATACATGCATATTATCAAGAAGGGTTGGTGGGGTTATTGCAGCAAGCCAGCTTTGACTCTTGGCTAAGCTATCTTACGAGACTCCAACTTGAAATGGTTTTGCGTACTCGAGTCCAATACTCACCACTTCAATACACTACCGAGGATCCACCTCCGTCATCCTACGGAAGAGCCATCCTCGGCACTCACGCTTATCTTGAGGCTTTTAGAAGTATCCATTTACTTGTCTATGAACTGTATAGGCAACCAAGTAGTCCTTTACCGCGGACGCGGCTATTCGAATAGATGATGTTAACCCTGCAGGGGTGTACTTCTTCATACATGTTTCCACCACTTAGCATCTGCACACGACATGTGCTCGGCAGACTTCAAGCGAAAGCCGACATGGGTGTAGACCACGACCTACCTAAACACCTAAGTCTCTAGTCCAGGTTTATCGCTTGTCCAGGTTCCATCCGCAGGGAGTCCGGCGAGGTTTCCACATACGGCCCCGAACGATGTGTACAGGGTTCCGAGACACCTAACGGGTGCCTAGTATACCCGGCCACGTACCTACCGCATCACAGCCCACCCCGCGGGTCAGCGCTGCCCACGGCCTCCAGTAAGCTACAAACACCAGAAACTACTTGCAACTCCTGGACAGAGGACTAGGGTGGATAAGAAGTCAATCGGGTCAATTAAGGATTCCAATGTATGGTAGTAGCTGATTCTTAAATCACATATACATATCTCAGTGCTTAAGGACGGTTCCAATGAAACAACCCACCATGTACTCCTACATGGCCCGTCGTCAACACCTTTACCAAATCGTGTTCAACACATCACTCTCATTACCGATATGATCATTTCACTCTAGCCCATCACCCAGATGAACCAGACCTGACCCGACTCTAAGCATAGCAGGCATAGCAAGGTAGGAATAACACATACACATGGCTCAATCAACTCCTACACATGCTAGTGGGTTTCATCTAGTTACTGTGGAAATGACAGGTCATGCAGAGGAAATAGGTTCAAGTACTGTAGCACATAGCAGTCTGAATCGCGTTGTCTTAATGTAGTAAAATATACCAAAGGCGATAACATGGGATTGTATCGATATGATCAAATGGTTGGTTGCTTGCCTTGTGGGTCCGTGGACTGGTATTGCTCTTCGTTAGGGTATTCATGATACTCCTCGAGGGCAGAACCTGCCGCAGAGAGCACCGATATACAATCATCACCAAACAAAGTGCAACAATATGATGCATGCATGAGACATGGCAAAATGAGTGTATTGGGCTAATGCAACTAAGACCAGATGGGTTTGAACCATTTTGAATCAAAGATTCAAGTTCCAAGCTCATACATGGCCCTTAATAGTGCTTTATCTTGTTCTGCACTAAACAGCAGGTTAACTTTCTTAAACATGCGTGAAACCAGTACAGATGGAAGATAGGATTTTTCTGATCATTTTTCATATATAACACTTTGCATTTGGAGCTACAGATTAATTTCTATGATTTTTTGAAGTTTGTGGGATTTTTTTGGAATTTCCTGTATAAGAATAATTCCAGTAATTGAATTACTGCATCAGCATTGCGTCAGGGTGACGTCAGTGGTCAACGGGACGGTCCAAGTCAAACCTGACTAGTGGGTCCCGCGTGTCAGTGTTATTAGGCTAATCTATTTTAAATTAGTACTAATCCTAGTTAATTAGCAGGGCTGGGCCCCATCCTATCGTTGACCCAGGGGGGTCAAACTGGGCCCACCCGTGGTCAAACAGGGTCAGCGGGGTCAAACTCACCGGCGTTTAGCCGTCGGCGAGGCCAAACGCGGCGGTGCGGTGCGGGTTTTGTGCTCCGGCGACCAAAAAGGCGGCGGAGGGCACCTACGTGATGCTGGAGGCGAGCCGCATCCAGCGGTGGTGGTGGTTGGGCTCGAAGTCGCTGGAAACGACGCCGACGATGAGTTTGGTGGTGGCTGGAGCTCGGACGAACTCGGACTCGTCACTAGGAGGCACGGCGAGGCACGTGGAGTGGTGCTACGGCCTCCTGGGAGTGCGGTGAGGTTAGTGGACAAGGTGGCATGGCCGTTGCGTGGCCGGAGCCTCGTCGGCGACGAGCTCGGCAGCGGCGCGTGCGGGTGAACTTTGTGCAGTCGCTACGGGGCTCGAGAGGGAGAACAGAGAGGATAGGGAGGTGGCCAGGCTCACGGTGGTTGCGACGGAGCAGATGGCAATGTCGGGGACGAGCTGGTGCGGCGGCAACGGCGAAGTGGATCTCCGGCGGTGATCGACGAAGACGAGGTCAATGCGGTTGATTCGGAGCAAGCGAGCACTCGGGGCTCGGCCTGCTCGACGAAAGGGACAGTGGCGTAGCTCGTGGACACGGTCGGGTGGCGCAGAGACGGCGGTGGCTACGACTACGACGGCGGCGTGGCTGCGACAGCGTCGGCCATGGCAGAGGAGAGCGAGGGAGAGGCGATGGGGGAGAGTGGACATGTCCAGGGGGTCGGGGGTGCGACATGGAGGTCGTCCAGCCCGTCGAGCGGCGAAGCGGCAAGCAGGTGGCGCCGTGGCGAGCTCGCGCTTGTCGGCGTCACCTCCCTGCCTGCCTGGCGGGGACGAAGCAGCTGGCTGGCACGGGCCAGCACAATGTTGGGCCGCCAGGTGGGCCGGGGCGTGGGTTTGGCCAGGTAAGGGGTTTTTCCATTTATTTCTGTTTTATTTTATTTCTGTAGGTTTGTTGCATTTCTAAAAATACTTAGGCATCTCCAAAAATCACCAAACTGCACATGGCCACTGCTTGCAATATATCCAGCATGGAACATTTTTGTTTGGGATTATTTGAGCATTTGAAATATTTGATATTATTTAAATGCCCAAACTCAAATAACTAAAGATTTAATCCAGTGACCTTAGGATGACCTAGAAATTTGTGCATCACTTTTGGTAGAGGTTTAAGACCAAGGCAGAAGTGATGAACATTTTAGAAGGGCATTTCAGGTTCATTGAAAATATTTTTAGTAAACCCTAGATGGTTTCAGGGGGTGCTGGGGGTTCTGTCATCCCCATTTCAAGTTTCTGATGAATGAAATAAACATGATGCAACACTCTAATGCATGAACTAGCTAGGGTGTGACAACTCACCCCCACTCAGAAAAATCTCGTCCCGAGATTTAGGTTCCTCTCGAAAGTAGGCGGGATACTCAAGTCGAAAACGATCCTCCCTTTCCCAGGTTGCTTCTTTCTCAGAATGGTGCGACCATTGGACCTTGAGAAACTTGATATTATGACGTCGGGTGGTACGCTCGGCTTGATCGAGGATACGAACGGGGTACTCTTGATACGTGAGATTGTCTTGAAGATCAAGCGTTTCATGGTCCACTCCACGGATAGGATCCGAGAAGAAACGCGTGAGTTGAGAAACATGGAAGACATCGTGGACTCTGGAGAGATGCGGAGGTAGTTCCAATTGGTAGGCAACTTCTCCTCGTTTGGCAAGAATGCGAAAGGGTCCAATGTTGCGAGGAGCCAATTTGCATTTGATACCGAAACGATGGGTTCCCTTCAAAGGAGTAACCCGAAGATAAGCCTTCTCGTCAACCTCAAAAGTCATAGCCTTATGTCTTCGGTCATATTGACTCTTTTGACAAGATTGGGCTGTTTTCAACTTTTCACGAACGATGCGAACTTGCTCCTCTGCTTCCTGGATCATATCCAGGCCAAAGAATTGTCTTTCCCCGGTTTGTGACCAGTTAAGAGGCGTTCGACACCTTCGCCCATAGAGAACTTCAAAAGGGGCTTTACCCAAGCTAGATTGCTAGCTGTTGTTATAAGCAAATTCGGCAAATGGAAGGCATTTCTCCCAATCCATTCCGAATGAGATAACAGAAGCTCGAAGCATGTCTTCTAAAATCTGGTTGACGCGTTCTACTTGACCACTTGATTGAGGGTGAAAGGCGGTGCGAAAGGAAAGGCGGGTTCCCATAGCATTTTGGAAACTTTCCCAAAATCGAGAGGTGAAGAGACTTCCTCGATCTGAGTTAATTTCCAGTGGAACACCATGGAGGGACACTATTCGGGAGATATACAAGTCTGCTAGCTGGCTAGCGGTTATACTCTCGCGAATAGGCAAGAAATGGGCCACTTTGGAAAGACGGTCGACAACAACAAAGATAGCATTATTCCCTCTCTTGGTCCTGGGAAAAAACGATGATGAAATCCATACCAGTTTTATCCCATTTCCGTTCAGGAATAGCTAAGGGTTGAAGGGTGCCAGCAGGCCGTTGATGCTCTGCTTCGATACGACGGCAGACGTCGCAATTAGCAACAAATTGAGCAATATCTCTCTTCATCCTAGTCCACCAAAACCTCTGGCGTAGGTCCTGATACATTTTGGTGCTACTGGGATGAATGGTGAGAGGAGATTCATGAGCCTCCTTAAGGATCAACTGTCGTAGTTGCCGCTTCTTAGGAACCACTAAGCGGTTTCCGAAGTACACGACACCTTGATCATTCACGAAGAAACATGTAGCAACTCCACTAGCCATGTTCTCCTTGATCCGAGATATCCCCTTGTCATACCGTTGGGTGATAACCCACAAGTATAGGGGATCGCAACAGCTTTCGAGGGTAGAGTATTCAACCCAAATTTATTGATTCGACACAAGGGGAGCCAAAGAATATTCTTGAGTATTAGCAGTTGAGTTGTCAATTCAACCACACCTGGATAACTTAGTATCTGCAGCAAAGTGTTTAGTAGCAAAAGTGGTATGATAATAAAGGTAACGGTAGCAAAAGTAAAGATAAATGTTTTTGGGGTTTTGTAGTAGTTGTAACAGTAGCAACGAAATAGTAAATAAGCGAAGAACAATATGTGAAAAGCTCGTAGGCAATGGATCAATGATGGATAATTATTCCGGATGCGATTCCTCATGCAATAGTTATAACATAGGGTGATATAGAACTAGCTCCAATTCAACAATGTAATGTAGGCATGTATTCCGTAAATAGTCATACATGCTTATGGAAAAGAACTTGTATGACATCTTTTGTCCTACCCTCCCGTGTTCAGCGGGGTCCTTACGGAAACTAAGGGATATTAAGGCCTCCTTTTAATAGAGAACCGTACCAAAGCATTAACACATAGTGAATACATGAACTCCTCGAACTATGGTCATCACCGAGAAGTATCCCGATTATTGTCACTTCGGGGTTGTCGGATCATAACACATAATAGGTGACTATAGACTTGCAAGATAGGATCAAGAACACACATATATTCATGAAAACGTAATAGGTTCAGATCTGAAATCATGGCACTCGGGCCCTAGTGACAAGCATTAAGCATAGCAAAGTCATAGCAACATCAATCTCAGAACATAGTGGATACTAGGGATCAACCCTAACAAAACTAACTTGATTACATGGTAAATCTCATCCAACCCATCACCGTCCAGCAAGCGTACGATGGAATTACTCACGCATGGTGGTGAGCATCATAAAATTGGTGATGGAGGATGGTTGATGATGACGACGACGACGAATCCCCCTCTTCTTGAGCCCCGAACAGACTCTAGATCAGCCCTCCCGAGAGAGATTAGGGCTTGGCGATGGCTCCGTGTCGTGAAACGCGATGAAACTTTCTCCCTGATTTTTTTCTCCCCGAGATGGTATATATGGAGTTGGAGTTGAGGTCGGGAGGTGTCCAGGGGGCCCGCGAGATTGGAGGGCGCGCCCTAGGGGGGGCGCCCCCTGTCTCGTGGACAGCCCGTGGCCCCCCTGGCCTTGATTCTTTCGCCAAAAATTCTTATTAATTCTGAAAAGTGCCTCCGTGGATTTCCAGGACATTCCGAGAACTTTTCTTTTCTACACATAAAACAACATCATGGCAGTTCTGCTGAAAACAGCGTTAGTCCGTGTTAGTTTCATTCAAATCATGCAAGTTAGAGTCCAAAACAAGGGCAAAAGTGTTTGGAAAAGTAGATACGTTGGAGACGTATCAACTCCCCCAAGCTTAAACCTTTGTGTCGGGGATATACCCCGCAGTGTAACCCGGCCGGAAGTATAACCCGACCGGACTTGGCGATTCACTAATGAGCCGCCCGATCCTCGTGACCTAGCAAGCGGATCAGAGGAGCGACAAGACCTGGGGGCCCAAGAGGCTCAAGGCCCAGAAGGCCGGCTTACGTTATGATACTCCAGCTTAAGAGGAAGAAAGCAAGACCCGGACTTGTACTCAACTTGTAAGAAAAGATAAACTAGTCCTAGTCCTACTAGGACTCCACATGTAACCCGTCCCTCTAACTTATATAAGGAGGGGCAGGGCTCCCAAAGAGGGACAAGTAACAAGAAACAATATCTAGGGCTAGACACAAAGGGAGAGCCGGCTTATGCGGCGACTCTCGATGAGCATAATGAGACCTAGCCTCAAATAGCATGTAGGGCTATTCCGGATGATGTTTCCCGGGGCCCGAAGCTGTCTAAATCCTTGTCTTGCGTGTTGCGTCTCTTGATTCCGCTCAACCCCTCTCAAGCTACCACATAGATGCGTTGGCCTCACGACTACGTCCTCACACTAACGACATATGACGTGACAATTCCACGACACTTTGCTTGTCCTCAAGCAATTCAGTTGATAAACTGAAAGTGATAAAATAAAAACTTTTGCAAACTCTGTCGCTCTTGTTGTTCTAACATGAAAATCCAGCATTCAAGTTTCAGCAAATATTATGAACTAACCATACTCACAATAACACATAGGTCTCACAATTACTCATATCAATAACATAATGAGCTAGCGAGCCATAATAATAAAATTCGGATGACAACACTTTCTCAAAATAATCATAACATGATATAACAAAATGGTATCTCGCTAGCCCTTTCTGATACCGCAAAACATAAAGCAAAGCACCTTTAAAGATCAAGGACTGACTAAACATTGTTATTCATGGTAAAAGTGATCCAGTTAAATCATACCCAATATAAACCAATAATAATGAATGCAAATGACAGTGTGCTCTCCAGCGGGTGCTTTTTAATAAGAAGGGTGATGACTCAACATAAAAGTAAATAGATAGGCCCTTCATAGAGGGAAGCAGGGATTTGTAGAGGTGCCAGAGCTCGATTTTAAAATAGAGATTGAATAACATTTTGAGCGGCATACTTTCACTGTCAACGCAACAACTATGAAATGGCTGTATCTTCCATACTACATGCATTATAGGCAGTTCCCAAACAGAATGGTAAAGGTTTATACTCCCCCAACCACCAACAAGCATAAATCCATGGCTTGCTCGAAACAACGAGTGCCTCCAACATACAACAGCCCTGGGGGAGTTTTGTTTAATTATTTTGATTTGCTTTGATCTTTTTGGATCATGGGACTAGGCATCCTGGTTACCGGCCCTTCTCGTGAATGAGGAGCGGAGTCCACTCCTCTTGAGAATAACCCACCTAGCATGGAAGATATAGGCAGCCCTAGTTGAAACATGAGCTGCTCGAGCATACAAAACAGAATTTCATTTGAAGGTTTGGAGTTTGGCACATACAAATTTACTTGGAACGACAGGTAAATACCACATATAGGTAGGTATAGTGGACTCATATGGAACAACTTTGGGGTTTAAGGAGTTTGGATGCACAAGCAGTATTCCCGCTTAGTACAGGTGAAGGCTAACAAAAGACTGGGAAGTGACCAGCTGAGAGAGCGACAACAGTTGTAAACATGCATTAAAATTAATTAACACCGAATACAAGCATGAGTAGGATATAATCCACCATGAACATAAATTTCATGAAGGCTATGTTGATTTGATTCAACTACATGCGTGAACATGTGCCAAGTCTAGTCACTTAATACATTCAAAGAAGGATACCATCCCATCATACCACATCATAATCATTCTAATAGCATGTTGGCACGCAAGGTAAACCATTATAACTCATAGCTAATCAAGCATGGCACAAGCAACTATAATCTCTAAATATCATTGCTAATATGTTTACTTCATAATAGCTGACTCAGGAACGATGAATCATCATATTTACAAAAACAAGAGAGGTCGAGTTCATACCAGCTTTTCTCATCCCAATAAGTCCATCATATATCATCATTATTGCCTTTCACTTGCACGACCGAACAATGTGTATAACAATAAGAGTGAACGTGCATTGGACTAAGCTGGAGTCTGCAAGCATTCAACTCAAGAGAGAAGACAAGTAATATGGGCCCTGAGTTAAATAAACAATCATGCATGTAAGAGACACTAAGCATTTTCAATATGGTCTTCTCGACCCCCCAAAAGAAAAAAAAGAAAATAAAACTATTTAAACGGGAAAGCTCCCAACAAGTAAAAGAAGGACGAGAAATCTTTTTGGGTTTTCATTTTAATTTCTACTACAAGCATGGAAATTAAACTAACTAATTTTTTTGGTTTTTCTTAAGTTTAACAAACACACAAGAAGAAAACTAGAAAAAGAAATTTAAACTAGCATGGATAATACAATGAAAGAGTATGAGCACCGACGACTAGTGTGTGAACATGAATGTAAAGTCGGCGAGAAATACGTACTCCTCCAAGCTTAGGCTTTTGGACTAAGTTGGTTTAATACCAGTGACCGCCTGGCTGATATCCATAAGTGTAACTGGGGTAGTACTGAGATGCATAGGCGAGCGCCTCCTGAGCAGCAGTGTGTTGGCGAGCTGCCTCCATTCCCCTCTCATATTCAGCTGCTTCTTCACTGGTGACAACATATCTTCCTTTTGTCTAATAATCAAAAAGGTAGGGGGCAGGAAGAGTAACAGGGACGACGTTGCGTCTGTTATAGGTTAGTCCATAATGGAGGAATTGTTCATTCCTCTCAAGAAAATGATGGTCATACATAGCTTCTTTATCCAAATAAACAGGAGGTACAATCATATCCCCCTCTTGTGGAGCTATATTAAGAAAATTAGCCACACGGCTTGCATAAATTCCTCCAAAGAAATCTCCCCTTCTACTATTATTATGCAACCTACGTGCAACTATTGCCCCCAAGTTATAACCTCTATAACCTGACACAGCACTCTTGAGGACACAAAGATCAGGGGCACACATCTGACATACTTCGTCCTTACCGTTAATGCATTTACCAATAAAGAGAGCAAAGTAATTTATAACAGGAAAATGAATGCTCCCTATGGTAGCTTGTGTTACGTCCCTAGATTCTCCCACAGTAATACTAGCAAGAAAATCTCTAACGTCAGATTTGGGAGGATAATTAATATTACCCCACTGCGGGAGTTTGCAAGCAGTTGTGAAATCCTCTAAATCCATGGTATAAGATGTATCATAAATATCAACCATAACACTAGGAGAATTACGCGCAGAAATATATTCGAACCTCCGCACAAAGGAATCAGTCAATTGATAATATTGAGGACACTTATCTTGTAAGAAGTCCTCCAGCTCGGCATTACGCACATACGCGTCAAATTCCTCCTTGAAGCCTGCTTCAACCATAAAATCATCGGATGGCCAATCGGAAGCCCGTACGTTTGCGTCCCTCGGCAAATTAACATCTTGTTCACATATAGCAATCCTTGGCCCTTTCTTTGCCGAGGAACCACCTTGGTACATTCTTCTAAGCATATTTCTTTTTCTGAAAATTTCTGAAATTTTAGTAACTTCAAAATAAAAGAGAATAAAACTAAACAAGATTGATAGCAACTACTCTTACAAGTGCCTAGAGCCTATATCATGCATTGGAATTGCTTGGGACCTCAAAAATTTAACATGCAAGCTCAAGAACATGGTCACCTATGCAGCAAAAATTTGCAATGAATAAAGCACGAGAACAAAAACTAATTGGACCAATGGAGGAGTCACATACCAAGCAACAATCTCCCAAAGCAGTTTTGCGAATGGAGCTTTGAGCTAAGAGATCAAAAATCGCAGCAAAACGAGCTAGAACTCGGGCTTGAGCTGGATGGGGATTTTTTTGGGTAGAAGATGAAGTGTGTGGGTGCTGGCATAAGTGGAGGGGAGCCACCAGGGGCCCACGAGGCAGGGGGCGCGCCCTACAGGGGGGCGCCCTCCTCTCTCGTGGCCTGGTGCTTGCCCCTCCTGCAGTGTTTTCAATGCCTAAAATCCTCAAATATTCCAGAAAAAATCATACTAAATTTGCAGGGCATTTGGAGCACTTTTATTTTCGGACTATTTTTTAATGCACGGATAATTCAGAAAACAGACGGATAATACTATGTTTGCTTTATTTATTCTAAATAACAGAAAGTAAAAAGAGGGTACAGAAGGTTGTGCCTTCTAGTTTCATCCATCTCGTGATCATCAAAATGAATCCACTAACAAGGTTGATCAAGTCTTGTTAACAAGCTCATTCCGAATAACACGGAACCGGAGAAATTTCGAATAACACTAAGTTACCTCAATGGGGATATGAAAATCCCCAACAATAAGAATATCATACTTTTTCTTGACAGTAGGGAGAGGAAATTCAAAACCTCCAAAAATGATAGTTGGAACTTTTTCAATAGAATTGATGCTATGAACTTGAGATTGTTTCCTCGGAAAATGTACCGTATGCTCATTACCATTAACATGAGAAGTGACATTGCCTTAGTTGCAATCAATAACAGCCCCTGCAGTATTAAGAAAAGGTCTACCAAGGATAATAGACATAGTATCGTCCTCAGGAATATCAAGAATAATAAACTCCGTTAAGATAGTGACATTTTCAACCACAACAGGCACATCCTCACAAATACCGACAGGTATAGCAGTTGATTTATTAGCCATTTACAAAGATATTTCAGTAGGTGTCAACTTATTCAATTCAAGTCTATGATATAAAGAGAGAGGCATAACACTAACACCGGTGTCGGTGTCAAAATCGGCGGATCTCGGGTAGGGGGTCCCGAACTGTGCGTCTAGGCGGATGGTAACAGGAGACGAGGGACACGATGTTTTACCCAGGTTCGGGCCCTCTTGATGGAGGTAAAACCCTACATCCTTCTTGATTAATATTGGTGATATGGGTAGTACAAGAGTGGATCTACCACGAGATCAAGGAGGCTAAACCCTAGAAGCTAGCCTATGGTATGATTG
The DNA here is from genome assembly GCF_002162155.2 of Triticum dicoccoides. NCBI lineage: Eukaryota > Viridiplantae > Streptophyta > Magnoliopsida > Poales > Poaceae > Triticum > Triticum dicoccoides. The sequence goes on along the minus strand of NC_041385.1, from coordinate 184,226,304 downwards.
TTGTAATGGAGGTTATGTCCTACGGACTAAAGCCCTCCAGTTTATATAGACACCGGAGAGGGCTAGGGTTACACAGAGTCGGTTACAATGGTAGGAGATCTACATATCCGTATCGCCAAGCTTGCCTTCCACGCCAAGGAAAGTTCCATCCGGACACGGGACGGAGTCTTCAATCTTGTATCTTCGTAGTCTTGGAGTCCGGCGGACGATGATAGTCCGGCTGTCCGGACACCCCCTAGTCCAGGACTCCCTCAGTAGCCCCTGAACCTGGCTTCAATGACGATGAGTCCGGCGCGCATAATGTTCGGCATTGCAAGGAGGGTTCCTCCCTTAAACAATCTAGAGAAGATCATGAACACCAGGATAGTGTCCGGCTCTGCAAAATAAATTCCACATTCCACCGTAGAGAGAATAAAATATACACAAGCTCAATCTGCTGACGTATTTTGCGGCATGACATCACACCACTACCGAGCCTTTACTTGAATCGTTTTTTATTATACCGCCTCAGCGCATTTAGCGAAACGGTTTCCTTGGCACGTCTTGTCGAAGCAGAGATTGTGTTCCCCTTATTCTGGGATTCTCATCAATACGGGCGTGGGTAACCCAACCGCGCCTGTCGCCACGCCTCCTCTATCGAAGGCGAATCCCGAACGGTCACGGAGACGGCTCTTGGTATTCTCCCTCTTTATAACAGGACCAAGGCTCGTTTCTTTTCTTCAATCTTCCGTCGAATCCTTTCCTTGCTCCCAGTTCCAACACCCAGAGCCCCAGATTCGAGTGCTTCAGATCTTCAACCATGTCCGGCTCCGACCTTCAAGGCCGGTGGATGCCACGGAGGAGGACGTGCTAAAGCTGCGTGAGGCCAAGTACCTGTCTTACGAGATTTCGCACAGGTTGCCCGCCCAAGGGCAGGCCATACCCATTCCCGAGCCCGGTGAGTACGTTGTCTTCGTATCCCACCTCCGTCGGGGTTTAGGCTTCTTGATGGATCCCTTCGTGAGAGGGCTCATGTTCTACTACGGGCTGGATTTTCATGACTTGGCTCCGGAGTCCATCCTCCATATTTCCTCATTTATTATCGTCTGCGAAGCCTTCCTCCGCGTCGCCCCCCACTTCGGCCTGTGGCTGAAGACCTTCAATGTGGAGCCAAAGATGATTGGGGGGCGTCAAGCAGAGTGCAGTGGGGCGGCCATAAGCAGGAGGGCCGATGCCCCGTGGCCCGCGGGCTCCTTCCAAGAGGAGCTCGGCTTGTGGCAGCAGGAGTGGTTTTATATCACCGCTCCGAAGGGCAGCAGGCAAAAGCCGCCGCCTTCATTCCGCCCGGGACCTCCAGGACGGTTGATGTCGTGGGTCAACCAAGGGCTCAATTGGGGGCCGCCAAAAGACGTGCCCCTGTTGCAGGGCCGGATTCGGGACCTCCAAGCGAGGGAGATCAATCTGGTTGTGGTGATGCAGGTCATGCTAATCAGGCGTCTTCTGCCCTGCAAACGCCGTCCTCTTCGGTTATGGGAGTTCAATCCGGAGGGACCACGGATTCTCCAACACTTCATGGGTACGACACCCGTGGAGATGTACAAGTTGTTCTTCGGACCGCAGGTGGCGTGTCCGGAATTGACCGAGGATGCAGGCCTAAGCTGCAATCGCCCGGATACTCAGGTAAGCAGCTCACTGTCCGGACGTACCGTTTGTTTGCTTTTCTATAATTCGCCTTTTAACCCGTTATCCTTTAACAGGAGTGGGTAGCGCAAGCAAAGCTGATAAGGTGTCCGGCCCCCCTCCCAGAGACCGCACCGGAGCCCGTGCTGGTCAGAATGTTGGAGGCCGCGCCTTTAGAAGAAGGCGAACGGGAAAATAGAGGAACTATCACCTCGCCCAAGGGGGCGCTTGAAGAAGGGGGGATCGAGAATCCCTCCCTCCAGGGGGAGAAGAGGACCGCCTCCGAAGACCCGGAGGCCAAAGTCTCTAAGCGGGGGAAGAAATCTTCACCGGAGGGTCCTGCGTCCGGGGAGATCCCGACCGCACAATCTTTTCAGCCCTCCAGCGAGCCGTGAGTAGAAAAAGGGGAGTTTATCAATAAGAAAACATCCCTATTTGTGCTTCTGAGGATAACCAAATTTTTTTACCTTGTAGTTCGGATCTGCGACCTTCTCAGATGAGCTCGTCTTCGGGGGATCTTCGTCCGGAGATGATGGAGAGCGAGACGCCTCCGTCCGCTGCGCCGTCGGATAGGGCGGATGAGCCTGAAGTGTCGTCACGGAGGGTATCCCCGAGTCCGGTAGAGCCGAAGAGTTCGGCGCCGACTAGTGTTCGGCCGGGGGAGCTGAAAGATCTGCTTGAGAGGGCGTCCGTCTCAGAAGATCACCGTGCATTGATGAGCATGGTGATAGGAAGGATTTCGTCCACCGAAAGCGGATTGCATAATGCCGTCAGGAGTTTGCTGGTGGGGTTTGAGGTACGTAAAAACGACGCACCTTTTTGACAGTTTTGCACATGAAAGTGTGCCCTGTATAGATAGTAGCCCCTGAGACTCGGTAGGTTGTCGAAAGCGACAGCGTGCCGAGGATCAAAAATCGCAGGTATTGAGTGTTGCCTTTCCTATGCAGGTGGCGGATAGTCCGGGGGCTAGCCAGACTGATGGAGTTGCCGAATTAATGCGGCAGCTCGATGTGGCGGATGCGGACATCACGCTAGTCAACAAGCGGCTTGACGAGTCGCAAGGTAAGTTGTCTCTCCGCAGTCACCTGTTTAAGTGAGTCAAAGCCCACTTCTTACAATATTTATGCTTGACACAGATGGTGCTGCTGCTGTGGAGAGCCTTCGGGCAGAACTTGCTCAAGCCAAGGAGCAAGCCAGAAGGAGTGATGCGGCTGCCTCGAGGGCGGCCGAAGAGTTAGAAGCCAAAAGGGCTGCACACTGACGAAGCAGGGAAGAGATGGCCGAATTGGCCGTAAAATTGAAGGATGCTACCGACCGCAATGAGGCTCTTGAAAAGGAGCGCCTATCGGAGCGGGAAGACCTGGGGAAGGCCACCGCCGAGGCCAAGGATGCCCGTTCTTCAATGCAGGCTATGAAGGAGGAGCTGCGTCAGGCCGGAGACATTGTGGCTGGCAAGCCCTTTCTGCTGCGTCGCCGGTTTACAGATCCAAATTATGCCCAGCTTGGCCAGCTATGGGGTCCGGAGGATCCATATATGGACTTAGCGGCAAGTGCGGCGGCTGCCGTTGTGCACTTCCGGAGTCAGAAGGATCACAAGATGGAAGAGCTATTTTGGTCTCAATTCCATAGTCCGGATCGTTCACTTCCGCTGACCGATCGGTTGGCCGAATGGGCTGAGCTGAACAGGTTGTCCGGACTTGCCATGAAGGATGTCGTGACTCATGGCGACGAGCTATTTTGGCTTATTGCAGCAATTTCTTGGGGCGGTGCCGCATATCAAGGAGATGAAGCGGTCGGCCTGCATAGAGGGTGCGGGAATGGCCCTTGCCCGTGTGAAGACACATTGGACGGAGATGGATGCCACCGCTGTTGCAACCCAGGGTTCGGACGAAAGCCGGTTACCCGCCGAGCACTATTTTGGGGAAGTTATGCATGGTGCTCGTGTAATAGAGTCGCAGTGCTCGAAGAATGTCACGTTCAAATGAACATTGTATTTTGTAAAACAATGGATTATGATGTAATCGCTTTTTATACTTGTGCGTTCCAAGTATTGAAATATCTCCTATGCGGCCGTTTATGTATACGTGTGTATAACCTGAAAGATGGCAGTCTTTGGCTTCAGCCCCCACGCACAAGGTGCGGGGGTGTTCACAAAAATAGTGCATTGTCACACTTAATCCGACATCTCAGTCCTGTTGAGGAGGTGGTAGCGTAGCAAACGAGGCAATCCGGACTATGATGCTTTATCACTTTCACTTAGCCATTGGAGTTCGAGGGTGGGGCTACGATATAGCCCCTGGGGGCACCGCGCTCTCCGAATTCGAGGCACGTGTGTGCCTGACCGAGAAACGGTCCTTCGTCAAAGCGGGGGAATTCTAAATATTCCAGTGGTCGATCGAGTGGTTGACCAGTCTCTCGCTGTATCATGACAGTCAGTTTTCGGCTTTCTCTACTGAGGTGCTTTGCCCAGCCGAACTGGGGCACAATCGCAGTAGTTCTCCTGGTGCCGTGTTAGCCGATGATACGGAACGTAAGGCAGCAAAACACAGGAGCTGGGCAAACCCAACATTTGACCAAAGACATGATTCGGAGCTGATGCATATAAGGCCTAACTCGAGACGTCGAACACTCGCTAAGGTGTTCGGTCTTTATAATGATGGGCAGAATAATACCCTAAGCCCCTAGTGTCCAGGTACGGGCAAGATCCTTTGACGCGGCTGATGCCAAAACGTCAGGCTCCACTCTGGTTATAATGAGAAACCAGGGGATTATAACAACAAGAGACAGTAAAAAAGGTTTACGCAGGGTCTTAATCTGAAAAGAATCCTTGCGACGGGTCCCTACTGCACGTCTGTGCCTGTGTCTCCGTTGTGCCGTTATCCTGGACGGGTGTGCACGTTGTTCATCTGTAAAAAGAGAGGAACTTAGTTTGAAAAGAAATCATGCGGAAAAAAGGTATATTAAAAATATTAATAAATAAGTAAAGCGGAGTCTATATGAGCTCGTTGTTGCTTATATGCGCAGCCCCTTGGGAAGGGGTGTGCGGCTAGGGAGCCCCTAGCTTATTTATGCCGGACTCGTCTAGCCGTGTCCGGGGTCTTTAATTGACCCTTGCAATGAAATGATGCCTCGTGGACCGGATATTTTAAGTGTAAGAGACGCGTAATGTGGTATGGCGTTGAAGTGGACAAAAGCTTCACGTCCCAATAGTGCTTGATAGCTACTTTTGAATGGGGCGACATGAAAGATTAATTTTTCGCGTCGGAAGTTGTTCGGTGACCCGAACACAACTTCTAGTAATAAGGAGCCTACGCATTTGGCGTAAGGGCCTGGCGTCACTCCTTTAAAGGAAGTGCGGCTATGTCGAATTTTAGTACGGTCTATTCCCAACTTGCGGATTGTGTATGGATATAGCAGGTTTAGATCGCTGCCTCCATCCATCAGGACTTGTGTAAATTGTAGTCCGTCGATTATAGGATCCAATATCAGAGCAGTCCATCCTGCATTCCGGACACTTCTGGAATAATCCATGTGGTCAAAAGTTATTGGTTTTGACATCCAATCTCGACGTTCCGCTGGGGTGGACCGTGCGGGACCCGTCTTATCGGGTGCCGCATTTTTCCGTATTATCACCTGAAGTGAGTTTACTGCTTGGACTTCTTGTGGGAAAGTCTTTTGTTTTCTGGTGCTCTGCGGGTGGGGTTTATCATCATCCTCGCTTGATGCGTCCAGCCCCTTGTGTTCGGCGTTTAATCATCCGGACTGTTTGAAAACCCAACAATCTCGGTGGGTGTGGTTTGCTGGCCTTCCGTGGGTACTGTGGATTTGACATATCCGACCCAAGATTTTGTTTAAGTTGGATAGCTCGTCACTATTGTCCGTAAGAGGCAGTGTTTTGTTGTTTGGCCGCGAGCTTTTGAATCCAGCATTGACCGCCGTGTTCTTTGGGCTTTTCTCTTAATTCCGGCGCTGATCTTTTCGGCGCCGTGATTTTCCGTTTCCATCTCTGATCTCGGATGTACTTGGGTCGCTGGTGCTGCATCTTGCTAACCAGCTATCTTCTCCCACGCAAAAGCGGGTCATAAGGCTTGTTAGCGCGGACATTGTCCTTGGCTTCTCTTGGCCGAGGTGTCTGGCGAGCCATTCGTCTCGGACGTTGTGTTTAAAAGCTGCTAAGGCTTAGGCGTCCGAACAGTCAACTATTTGGTTCTTTTTGGTGAGGAACCTGTTCCAGAATTTGCGCGCTGACTCTCTGGGCTGTTGAGTTATATGACTTAGATCGTCTGCATCGGGAGGGCTGACATAAGTCCCTTGAAAATTTTCTCTAAACGCATCCTCAGCTGTTCCCAACTTCCAACAGTGTTTTCTGGGAGGCTTTTGAGCCAATGACGGGCTGGCCCTTTGAGCTTGAGGGGTAAATATTTTATGGCGTGGAGATCGTCTCCTCTAGCCATGTGTATGTGTAGTATATAATCCTCTATCCAGACTCCAAGGTCTGTTGTTCCGTTGTAAGCCTCTATGTTTATGGGTTTAAACCCTGCTGGGAATTCATGATCTAGCACCTCATTGGCGAAACATAGTGGGTGTGCGGCGCCCCTGTATTTGGGTGCACCGCTGTCTTCGGACACTTGACGTGTTGTGTTGCTTCCTGGGGCCCTCTTCTTTGGCCCATAAATGGACCTGGCTGGGCCATATGTTTTTCCAGGGTCATTAGTCGGCCTGTGTGCGGTGCTGCTTTTAGATTTTGGCTTATCATCTGGTCGTCTATCCGACTCGGCGGCCTCTTTGTTTTTTGACCGTGGGGGCTCTATGGCCTCGTCATCAAATTCTGGCAGTAGCTTGCGCTTCGGGTAGCTCTTGGAGGGACGTTCGAGTTCGTACTCTTCGGCCGCGAGGACCTCGGTCCATCGGTCGGCTAGCAGGTCTTGATCAGCTTGAAGCTGCTGCTGCTTTTTCTTTAGGCTATTTGCCGTGGCCATTAGCCTGCGTTTGAAACGCTCCTGTTCGACAGGATCCTCGGGCATGACGAATTCGTCGTCGCCGAGGCTTGCTTCGTCTCCGGAGGGAGGCATGTAATTATCATCCTCGACCTCTTCGTCTGCCGCTCTCTCTGAGGGCTTGCTTCTGCATCCTCCTGCGCTGAATCTTGCTGGAGGGGATTGTCTTCGGCACTGTCTGGGGTGTTATTATCTCCTGTGCCGGAATCTCCATTCTTGCTGTGGCGGGATTTAGAGCGGCGCCGCTGACGCCGGCGCTTGGGCTGTTTCTTTAAGGAATCAGCCTCCACTGCTTCTTTGCCGTCCCCATCTTTTGGGGTGTCCACCATGTATATGTCATATGACGAGGTGGTCTTCCAGTGCCCTATAGGCGCTGGTTCCTGTTCGTCTCCGGCATCGTCGTCCATACCGTCGATGTCTTCAGAGTCGTAGTCTAGCATGTCGGTTAGATCGTCGAAAGTGGCTACATAGTGGGAGGTGGGTGGGCTTTGAATTTCTTCGTCGTCCGTATCCCAACCATCCTGGCCGTAATCCGGCCAGGGCTCTCCGGATAGCGAGAGATGCTTTAGCGAATTTAGGATGTCGCCAAAGGGTGAGTGTTGGAAGATGTCCGCGGCAGTGAACTCCGTGATCGGCGCCCAATCAGATTCGATTGGTAGGGGCGCAGGAGGTTCGGAGTCCGGCAGGGAGTCCGGCACCTCGGAGTCACGAGCTTTACAAGGGACAAGGTTAGTGTTCGGATCCATCGCCGTGGAAGGTGCAGCCCCCGAGGCGGTGTCCAGCCACCGGTCGTCGATCTGGGCGATTGGTGACGACACAGAGGAACTCTCAATGAAAGCACCAATGTCGGTGTCAAAACCGGCGGATCTCGGGTAGGGGGTCCCGAACTGTGCGTCTAGGCGGATGGTAACATGAGACGAGGGACACGTGGTTTTACCCAGGTTCGGGCCCTCTTGATGGAGGTAAAATCCTACGTCCTGCTTGATTAATATTGGTGATATGGGTAGTACAAGAGTGGATCTACCACGAGATCAAGGAGGCTAAACCCTAGAAGCTAGCCTATGGTATGATTGTTGTAATGGAGGTTATGTCCTACGGACTAAAACCCTCCGGTTTATATAGACACCGGAGAGGGCTAGGGTTACACAGAGTCGGTTACAATGGTAGGAGATCTACATATCCGTATCGCCAAGCTTGCCTTCCACGCCAAGGAAAGTCCCATCCGGACACGGGACGGAGTCTTCAATCTTGTATCTTCGTAGTCTTGGAGTCCGGCGGACGATTATAGTCCGGCTGTCCGGACACCCCCTAGTCCAGGACTCCCTCAACCGGCTCCAAGATCACATAAAGCAGTTCTAACATAATTACTTTTAATAGAGCATGGTATAGTTGGTACACCTGGATCTCCAAGTTTCATTGGTATTCCACCCTTAAAAGTGTAATTAGCAAGGATGGTGGAAATTTCAGCTTTCGGTATCTTTGTTTTATTTGTGATGATATCCTTCATATATTTAGCATAAGGATTTACTTTAAGCATATAAGTTAAGCACATACGTAAGAAAATAGGTCTAATCATTTCAGCAAAGCGCTCAAAATCCTCATCATCCTTTGACTTGGATGGTTTAGGAGGAAAGGGCTTGGGTTTCTGAACCCATGGTTCTCTTTCTTTACCGTGCTTCCTAGCAACAAAATCTCTCTTATCATAACGTTGATTCTTTGATTGTGGGTTATCAAGATCAACAACAGGTTCAATCTCTACATCATTGTCTTTGCTAGGTTGAGCATCAACATGAACATTATCATTAACATTATCACTAAGTTCATGTTCATCACCTGATTAAGTTTCAGCATCAGAGATAGAAATATCATTGGGATTCTCAGGTGTGTCTACAGTAGCTTCATTAGAAGCATGCAAAGTCCTATCATTTTTCTTCTTCTTCTTTTTAGAAGAACTAGGTGCCTCTAAATTATTTCTCTGAGAATCTTGCTCGATTCTCTTAGGGTGGCCTTCATGATACAAAGGTTCCTGAGTTATTCTACCAGTTCTAGTAGCCACTCTAACAGCAAAGTCATTTTTATTATTTAATTCATCAAGCAAATCATTTTGAGCTTTGAGTACTTGCTCAGCTTGAGTAGCAACCATAGAAGCATATTTGCTAACGCGGTGAAGTTCATCTTTAACTCTAGCCAGATTATCACCTGCGCGTCCTATCTCAAAAGCTTTATTCTTTAACTCTCTACCAACATAAGAATTAAACTTTCTTGTCTAGCCATAAAGTCATCAAATTCATCTAAGCATGGGCTATGTAATTTAGTAGAGGGTATTTCAACTTTATCATATCTATAGAGAGAATTTACCTTTACTACCTGTGTCGGGTTATCAAGACAATGTGGTTCTTCAGGCGGTAAATTAAGACCATGTATTTCTTCAATAGGAGGTAAATTCTTAACATCTTCAGCTTTAATACCTTTTTGTGTCATTGATTTCTTTGCCTCTTGCATATCTTCAGGACTGAGAAATAAAACACCTCTCTTCTTCGGAGTGGGTTTAGGAACAGGCTCAGAAGTTGGCTCAATTGGTTCGGGAAATACTTCAGGAACTGGATCGGGAAGAGTCCAATTATTTTCATTAGTCAACATATTATTCAATAGTATTTCAACTTCGTCGACTATTCTTTCCCTGAAAACACAACCAGCACAACTATCCAAGTAGTCCTTGGAAGCATCGGTTAGTCCATTATAAAAGATATCAAGTATTTCGTTTTTCTTAAGAGGGTGATCAGGCAAAGCATTAAGTAACCGGAGAAGCCTCCCCTAAGCTTGTGGGAGACTCTCTTCTTTGATTTGCACAAAATTATATATTTCCCGCAAGGCAGCTTGTTTCTTATGAGCAGGGAAATATTTAGCAGAGAAGTAATAAATCATATCCTGGGGACTGTGGACACAACCAGGAGCAAGAGAATTATACCAAGTCTTAGCATCACCCTTTAATGAGAACGGAAATATCTTAAGGACATATAAATAGCGAGACTTCTCATCATGAGTAAACAGGGTAGCTATATCATTCAACTTGGTAAGATGTGCCACAACAGTTTTAGATTCAAGGCCATAAAAAGGATCAGATTCAACTAAAGTAATAATATCAGGATCAACAGAGAATTCATAATCCTGATCAGTAACACAGATAGGTGAAGTAGCAAAAGCAGGATCGGGTTTCATTCTAGCATTAAGAGACTGCTGCTTCCACTTAGCTAATAGTTTCTTAAGATCATTTCTATCATTGCAAGCAAGAATTTCCATAGCAGCTGTTTCATGCATAACATAACCCTTAGGAACAACAGGTAAAACATAATCATTGGGGGGACCTTCATCATCACTACCATCAGTAATAGGATCTTTAGTAATTTCATTCCCCCTACATCTAGCAAGTTGTTCATCTAGAAATTCACCTAATGGCACAGTAGTATCACGCACAGAAGTAGTTTCATCATGCATAGCAGAAGTGGTTCATCTAGAAATTCACCTACATGCGACATATCAGAATTCATAGCTGTAGCAGGTTTAGGTGCCGCAAGCCTACTAATAACGGAAGGAGAATCTAGTGCAGAGCTAGATGGCAGTTCCTTACCTCCCTTCGTAGTTGAGGGGAAAATAGTAGTTCGATCGTATTTCAAGTTCTTCATAGTTATCAATATATATAAATCCCAAGTGACTCAGAGAATAGAGTTATGCTCCCCGGCGACGGCGCCAGAAATTAGTCTTGATAACCCACAAGTATAGGGGATCGCAACAACTTTCGAGGGTAGAGTATTCAACCCAAATTTATTTATTCGACACAAGGGGAGCCAAAGAATATTCTTGAGTATTAGCAGTTGAGTTTTCAATTCAACCACACCTGGATAACTTAGTATCTGCAGCAAAGTGTTTAGTAGCAAAAGTGGTATGATAATAAAGGTAACGGTAGCAAAAGTAAAGATAAATGTTTTTGGGGTTTTGTAGTAGTTGTAACAGTAGCAATGGAAAAGTAAATAAACGAAGAACAATATGTGAAAAGCTCGTAGGCAATGGATCAATGATGGATAATTATGCCGGATGCGATTCCTCATGCGATAGTTATAACATAGGGTGATATAGAACTAGCTCCAATTCATCAATGTAATGTAGGCATGTATTCCGTAAATAGTCATACGTGCTTATGGAAAAGAACTTGTATGACATCTTTTGTCCTACCCTCCCGTGTTCAGAGGGGTCCTTACGGAAACTAAGGGATATTAAGGCCTCCTTTTAATAGAGAACCGGACCAAAGCATTAACATATAGTGAATACATGAACTCCTCAAACTATGGTCATCACCGAGAAGTATCTCGATTATTGTCACTTCGGGGTTGTCGGATCATAACACATAAAGGTGACTATAGACTTGCAAGATAGGATCAAGAACACACATATATTCATGAAAACATAATAGGTTCAGATCTGGAATCATGGCACTCAGGCCCTAGTGACAAGCATTAAGCATAGAAAAGTCATAGCAACATCAATCTCAGAACATAGTGGATACTAGGGATCAAACCCTAACAAAACTAACTTGATTACATGGTAAATCTCATCCAACCCATCACCGTCCAGCAAGCCTACGATGGAATTACTCACGCACGGCGGTGAGCATCATGAAATTGGTGATGGAGGATGGTTGATGATGACGACGACGACGAATCCCCCTCTCCGGAGCCCCGAACGGACTCTAGATCAGCTCTCCCGAGAGAGATTAGGGCTTGGCGGCCGCTCCGTGTCGTGAAACGTGATGGAACTTTCTCCTTGATTTTTTTCGCCCCGAGACGGTATATATGGAGTTGGAGTTGAGGTTGGGAGGTGTTCAGTGGGCCCACGAGATAGGAGGGCGCGCCCTGGGGGGGGGGTGTCCCCTGTCTCGTGGACAGCACGTGGCCCCCTGGCCTTGATTCTTTCGCCAAAAATTCTTATTAATTCTGAAACGTGCCTCCGTGGATTTCCAGGACATTCCGAGAACTTTTCTTTTCTACACATAAAACAACATCATGGCAGTTCTGCTGAAAACAGCGTCAGCCCGGGTTAGTTTCATTCAAATCATGCAAGTTAGAGTCCAAAACAAGGGCAGAAGTGTTTGGAAAAGTAGATACGTTGGAGAAGTATCACTGGGCGGTTATGATCTGATCCGAAAGGGTAGGTTTTGCCAGCAAGGTGGAAAGGAATCCTTGAGGAACGATGTGAAGGTTAAGTTTCAGAAATTCCTGATGGAGAAGTGGTTGACTTTGTTGTAACATGAAATTGTTACAATAAGATTTACGACTTAGTGCATCAGCCATGACATTAGCTTTCCCTGGGGTGTAAGTTATCCCTAAGTCGAAATCTGTGATCAACTCGACCCAACGTCTTTGCCTGAGATTCAAATCCAGTTGGGTGAATATATACTTCAGACTTTGGTGATCGGTCAAGATTTCGCAACGATTACCGAGGAGGTAATGTCGCCAGGTTTTGAGTTCATGGACTACAGCTGCAAGCTCTAGATCATGAGTAGGATAATTTTCCTCATGCGGGTGCAATTGCCGTGAAGCATAAGCAATTACGTGACGATCTTGCATGAGAATGCAACCTAGTACTTGTCGCGAGGCGTCGCAATAGATAACAAATTCCTTGGAGAAATCTGGTGGTACCAGTACGGGAGCGGGTGTCAGGCGTCTTTTCAGTTCCTGAAAGCTTTGCTCACCCTAGCTAGTTGATAACCCACAAGTGTAGGGGATCACAACAGCTTTCGAGGGTAAAGTATTCAACCCAAATTTATTGATTCGACACAAGGGGAGCCAAAGAATATTCTTGAGTATTAGCAGTTGAGTTGTCAATTCAACCACACCTGGATAACTTAGTATCTGCAGCAAAGTATTTAGAAGCAAAGTAGTATGATAATAAAGGTAATGGTGGCAAAGTAAAGATAATAGTTTTTGGTTTTTGTTGTAGTTGTAACAGTAGCGACAGAAAAGTAAGTAAGCGAAGCACAAGATGTGAAAAGCTCGTAGGCAATGGATTAGTGATGGATAATTATGTGGGATGCGATTCCTCATGTAATAGCTATAACATAGGGTGACATAGAACTAGCTCCAGTTCATCGATGTAATGTAGGCATGTATTCCGTAAATAGTCATACGTGCTTATGGAAAAGAACTTGCATGACATCTTTTGTCCTACCCTCCCATGGCAGCGAGGTCCTAGCGGAAACTAAGGGATATTAAGGCCTCCTTTTAATAGAGAACCGGAACAAAGCATTAGCACATAGTGAATACATGAACTCCTCAAAATACGGTCATCACCGAGAAGTATCCCGATTATTGTCACTTCGGGGTTGTCAGATCATAACACATAATAGGTGACTATAAACTTGCAAGATATGATCAAGAACACACATATATTCATGAAAATATAATAGGTTCAGATCTGAAATCATGGCACTCGGGCCCTAGTGACAAGCATTAAGCATAGCAAAGTCATAGCAACATCAATCTCAGAACATAGTGGATACTAGGGATCAAACCCTATCAAAACTAACTTGATTACATGGTAAATCTCATCCAACCCATCATCGTCTAGCAAGCTTACGATGGAATTACCTACGCACAACGGTGAGCATCATGAAATTGGTGATGGAGGATGGTTGATGATGACAACGACGACGAATCCCCCTCTCCGGAGCCCAGAACGGACTCCAGATCAGCCCTCCCGAGAGAGATTAGGGCTTGGCGGCGGCTCCGTGTCGTAAAACGCGATGAAACTTTCTCTATGATTTTTTTCTCCCTGAACATGTATATATGGAGTTGGAGTTGAGGTCGGTGGAGGTCCAGGGGGGCCACAAGATAGGGGGCGCACCCAGGGGGAGGGGACAGGCCCCCATCCTCGTGGACAGGGTGTGGGCCCCCTGGTCTTGATTCTTTCACCAGTATTTTTTATATTTTCCAAAAATTCCCTCCGTGGATTTTCAGGACATTCCGAGAACTTTTGCTTTCTACACGTGAAACAACATCATGGCAGTTCTGCTGAAAACAACGTCAGTCCGGGTTAGTTTCATTCAAATCATGCAACTTAGAGTCCAAAACAAGGCCAAAAGTGTTTTTAAAGTAGATACGTTGGAGACGTATCAACTCCCCCAAGCTTAAACCTTTGCTTGTCCTCAAGAAATTCAGTTGATAAACTGAAAGTGATAAAGAAAAACTTTTACAAACTCTTTTTGCTCTTGTTGTTGTAAACACGCAAAGCCATCATTCAGGTTTCAGCAAATATTATGAACTAACCATACTCATAAGAACACCCAGGTCTTACAATTACTCATATCAATAGCATAATCAGCTAGCGAGCCATAATAATAAAACTCGGATGACAACACTTTCTCAAAACAATCATAACATGATATAACAAAATGGTATCTCGCTAGCCCTTTCTCAGACCGCAAAACATAAACGCAGAGCACCTTTAAAGATCAAGGACTGACTAAACATTGTAATTCATGGTAAAAGAGATCCAGTCAGGTCATACCCAATATAAACTAATAGTAATGAATGCAAAGGACAATGTGCTCTCCAGCGGGTGCTTTTTAATAAGAAGGGTGATGACTCAACATATAAGTAAATAGATAGGCCCTTCGCAGAGGGAAGCAGGGATTTGTAGAGGTGCCAGAGCTCGATTTTAAAATAGAGATTGAATAACATTTTGAGCGGCATACTTTTGCTGTCAAAGCAACAACTATGAGATGGCTGTATCTTCCATACAACATGCATTATAGGCAGTTCCCAAACAGAATGGTAAAGATTTATACTCCCCCAACCACCAACAAGAATCAATCCATGGCTTGCTCGAAGCAACGAGTGCCTCCAACAAACAACAGCCCTGGCGGAGTTTTGTTTAATTATTTTGATTTGCTTTGATCTTTTTGGATCATGGGACTGGGCATCCCGGTTACCGGCCCTTTCTCGTGAATGAGGAGCGGAGTCCACTCCTCTTGAGAATAACCCACCTAGCATGCAAGATATAGGCAGCCCTAGTTGTAACATGAGCTGCTCGAGCATACAAAGCAGAATTTCATTTGAGGTTTGGAGTTTGGCACATACAAATTTACTTGGAACGGTAGGTAAATACCGTATATAGGAAGGTATAGTGGACTCATATGGAACAACTTTGGGGTTTATGGAGTTTGGATGCACAAGCAGTATTCCCGCTTAGTACAGGTGAAGGCTAGCAAAAGACTGCGAAGCGACCAACTGAGAGAGCGACAACAGTCATAAACATGCATTAAAATTAATTTACACCGAGTACAAGCATGAGTAGGATATAATCTACCATGAACATAAATATCATGAAGGCTATATTGATTTGTTTCAACTACATGCGTGAACATGTGCCAAGTCGAGTCACTCAATTCATTCAAAGGAGGATACCATCCCATCATACCATATCATAATCATTCTAATAGCATGTTGGCACGCAAGGTAAACCATTATAACTCATAGCTAATCAAGCATGGCACAAGCAACTATAATCTCTAAATGTCATTGCAATTATGTTTACCTCATAACAAGCTGAATCAAAAACGATAAACTCATCATATTTACAAAAACAAGAGAGGTCGAGTTCATACCAGCTTTTCTCATCTCAAAAATTCCATCATATATCGTCATTATTGCCTTTCTCTTGCACGACCGAACGATGTGTATAATAATAATAGTGCACGTGCATTGGACTAAGCTGGAATATGCAAGCATTCAACTCAAAAGAGAAGACAAGTAATATGGGCTCTAAATTAAATAAACAATCATGCATATGAGAGCCACTAAACAATTTCAATATGGTCTTCTACTCTCGACCCCCAAGGGAAAGAAAAGAAAATAAAACTATTTACACGGGAGAGCTCCCAACAAGTAAGAAGAAGAACGAGAAATCTTTTTGGGTTTTCATTTTAATTCTACTACAAGCAGGGAAATTAAACTAACTATTTTTTTTGTTTTTCTTAAGGTTTATCAAACACACAAGAAGAAAGATAGAAAAAGAAATTTAAACTAGCATGGATTATACAATGAAAGAGTATGAGCACCGACGACTAGTGTGTGAACGTGAATGTAAAGTCGGTGAGAAATACGTACTCCCCCAAGCTTAGGCTTTTGGCCTAAGTTGGTCTAATACCAAGGACCGCCTGGCTGATATCCGTAAGTGAAACTGGGGTCGTACTAAGATGCAGCGACAATCGCCTCCTGAGCTGCGGCGTGTTGGCGAGCTGCCTCCGCTCTCCCCTCGTGTTCAGCTGCTTCCTCCCTAGTGACAACATATCTTCCTTTTTCCTGATAATCAAAAAGGTGGGGAGCAGGAAGAGTAACATGGACGATGTTGCGTCTATCATAGATTAGTCGATATTGGAGGAATTGTTCATTCCTCCTTCGAAATTGATGATTGACCATAGCTTCATAATCCAAATAAACAGGAGGTATCAACATATTTCCCTCTCGTGGGGCTATACCAAGATAATTAGCCACATGGGTTGCATAAATTCCTCCAAATAAATCTCCCTTTCTACTATTATTCTGCAACCTACGTGCAACTATTGCCCCCAAGTTATAACCTTTATATCCTAACACAACACTCTTGAGGACACACAGATCAGGGACACACATGTGACATGCTTCATCCTTACCATTAATGCATCTACCAATGAAGAGAGCAAAATAATGTATGGCAGGAAAATGAATGCTCCTTATGGTAGCTTGTGCTATGTCCCTGGATTCTCCCATAGTAATACTAGCAAGGAAGTCTCTAAATTCAGATTTCTGAGGATCATTAATATTACCCCACTGCGGAAGTTTGCAAGCAGTTGTAAAATCATCTAAGTCCATGGTATAAGATGTATCATAAATATCAAATATGACACTAGGAGAATTATGCGCACAGTTATATTTAAACCTCTGCACAAAGGAATCAGTTAATTGATAGTACTGAGGACACTTATCTTGTAAGAAGTCCTCCTGCTCGGCATTACGAACAAATGCGTCAAATTCCTCCTTAAAGCCTGCTTCGACCATAAAATTATCGGATGGCCACTCACAAGCTCGTACATCCGCGTCCCTCGGCAATTCAACATCTTGCTCACGTATAGCAATCCTGGGCCCTTTCTTCATCGAGGAACCACCTTGGTACATTCTTCTAAGCATAATTCTTTTTCTGAAATAAATCTGAAGTTTTAGTAACTTCAAAATAAAAGTGAATAAAACTAAACAAGATTGGTAGCAACTACTCATACAAGTGCCTAGAGCCTATATCATGCATTCGAATTGCTTGGGACCTCATAAATTCAACATGCAAGCTCAAGAACATGGTCACCTATGCAGCAAAAATTTGCAATTAATAAAGCACTAGAACAAAAACTAATTGGACCAATGGAGGAGTCACATACCAAGCAACAATCTCCCAAAGCAGTTTTGTGAATGGAGCTTTGAGTAAGGAGATCAAAAATCGCAGCAAAATGAGCTAGAACTCGTGCTTGAGCTGGATGGGGATTTTTTTGGGTAGAAGATGAAGTGTGTGGGTGCTGGCATAAATGGAGGGGGCCACCAGGGGCCCACGAGATAGGGGGGCGCGCCTAGGTGGGGTGGTCGCGCCCTCCACTCTCGTGGCCTAGTGCTTGCCCCTCCTGCAGTGTTTTCAGTGCCTAAAATCCTCAAATATTCCAGAAAAAATCATACTAAATTTGCAGGGCATTTGGAGCACTTTTATTTTCGGACTATTTTTTAATGCACGGATAATTCAGAAAACAGATGGATAATACTATTTTTGCTTTATTTATTCTAAATAACAGAAAGTAAAAACAGGGTACAGAAGGTTGTGCCTTCTAGTTTCATCCATCTCGTGATCATCAAAATGAATCCACTAACAAGGTTGATCAAGTCTTGTTAACAAACTCATTCCGAATAACACGGAACCGGAAAAATTTCGAATAACACTAAGTTACCTCAATGGGGATATGAAAATCCCCAACAATAAGAATATCATACTTTTTCTTGACAGTAGGGAGCGGAAATTCAAAACCTCCAATAATGATAGTTGGAACTTTTCCAATAGAATTCATGCTATGAACTTGAGATTGTTTCCTCGGAAAGTGTACCATATGCTCATTACCATCTATATGAAAATTGACATTGCCTTGGTTGCAGTCAATAATAGCCCCTGCAGTATTCAAAAAAGGTCTACCAAGGATAATCGACATACTATCGTCCTCGGGAATATCAAGAATAACAAAGTCCGTCAAGATAGTGACATTTGCTACCACAACAGGCACATCCCCACCAATACCGACAGGTATAGCAGTTGATTTATCAGCCATTTGTTGTCAACTTATTCAATTCAAGTCTACGATATAAAGAGAGAGGCATAACACTAACACCGGCTCCAAGATCACATAAAGCAGTTCTAACATAATTTCTTTTAATGGAGCATGGTATAGTTGGTACACCCGGAGCTCCAAGTTTCTTTGGTATTCCACCCTTAAAAGTGTAATTAGCAAGCATGGTGGAAATTTCAGCTTCCGGTATCTTTCTTTTATTTGCAATGATATCCTTCATATATTTAGCATAAGGATTCACTTTGAGCATATCAGTTAAACGCATACATAGGAAAATAGGTCTAATCATTTCAGCAAAGCGCTCAAAATCCTCATCATCCTTTGTCTTAATTGGTTTAGGAGGAAAGGGCTTGGGTTTCTGAACCCATGGTTCTCTTTCTTTACCGTGCTTCCTAGCAACAAATCTCTCTTATCATAACGTTGATTCTTTGATTGTGGGTTATCAAGATCAACAACAGGTTCAATCTCTACATCATTGTCTTTGCTAGGTTGAGCATCAACATGAACATTATCATTAACATTATCACTAGGTTCATGTTCATCACCTGATTAAGTTTCAGCATCAGAGATAGAAATATCATTGGGATTCTTAGGTGTGTCTACAGTAGGTTCGCTAGAAGCATGCAAAGTTCTATCGTTTATCTTTTTCTTCTTTTTAGAATAACTAGGTGCCTCTAAATTATTTCTCTAAGAATCTTGCTCCATTCTCTTAGGGTGTCCTTCAGGATACAAAGGTTCCTGAGTCATTCTACCAGTTCTAGTAGCCACTCTAACAGCAAAGTCATTTTTATTGTTAATTCATCAAGCAAATCATTTTGAGCTTTGAGTACTTGCTCAGCTTGAGTATCAACCATAGAAGTATATTTGCTAATGAGTTTGAGTTCACCTTTAAATCTAGCCATATTATCGCTCACGCGTCCTACCTCAAAAGCATTATTCTTTAACTCTCTACCAACATAAGCATTAAAACTTTCTTGTCTAGCCATAAAGTCATCAAATTCATCTAAGCATGGGCTATGAAATTTAGTAGAGGGGATTTCAACTTCATCATATCTATAGAGAGAATTTACCTTTACTACCTATGTTGGGTTATCAAGACAATGTGGTTCTTTAACAGGCGGTATATTAAGACCATGTATTTCTTCAATAGGAGGTAAATTCTTAACATCTTCAGCTTTAATACCTTTTTCTTTCATTGATTTCTTTGCCTCTTGCATATCTTCAGGACTGAGAAATAAAACACCTCTCTTCTTCGGAGTGGGTTTAGGAATAGGCTCAGGAGTTGGCTCAATTGGTTCAGGAATTGCCTCAGAAATTGGCTCAGGAAGAGTCGAATTATTTTCATTAGTCAACATATTATTCAATAGTAATTCAGCTTCGTCGACTGTTCTTTCCCTGAAAACACAACCAGCACAACTA
Source organism: Triticum dicoccoides (assembly GCF_002162155.2). Classification (NCBI taxonomy): domain Eukaryota; kingdom Viridiplantae; phylum Streptophyta; class Magnoliopsida; order Poales; family Poaceae; genus Triticum; species Triticum dicoccoides. The sequence continues at coordinate 184,206,822 of NC_041385.1, read as the reverse complement.
TCCAAGTAGTCCTTGGAAGCATCAGTTAGTCCATTATAAAAGATATCAAGTATTTCATTTTTCTTAAGAGGATGATCAGGCAAAGCATTAAGTAACCGGAGAAGCCTCCCCCAAGCTTGTGGGAGACTCTCTTCTTTGATTTGCACAAAATTATATATTTCCCGCAAGGCAGCTTGTTTCTTATGAGCAGGGAAATATTTAGCAGAGAAGTAATAAATCATATCCTGGGGACTACGCAAACAACCAGGAGCAAGAGAATTATACCAAGTCTTAGCATCACCCTTTAACGAGAACGGAAATATCTTAAGGATATAAAAATAGCGAGATTTATCATCATGAGTAAACAGGGTAGCTATATCATTCAACTTGGTAAGATGTGCCACAACAGTTTATGATTCAAGGCCATAAAAAGGATCAGATTCAACTAATGTAATAATTTAAGGATCAACAGAGAATTCATAATCCTTATCAGTAACACAGATAGGTGAAGTAGCAAAAGTAGGGTCAGGTTTCATTCTAGCTTTAAGAGACTGCTGCTTCCATTTAGCTAATAATTTCTTAAGATCATATCTATCATTGCAAGCAAAGAAAGCTCTAGCAGCTTCTTCATTCATAACATAACCCTCAGGAACAACATGCAATTCATAATCATTGGGAGAACTTTCATCATCACTATCATCAATAATAGCATCTTAAATAATTTCATTCCCCCTAACTCTAGCAAGTTGTTCATCAAGAAATTCACCTAATGGCAAAGTAGTATCACACACAGAAGTAGTTTCATCATAAGTATCATGCATAGCAGAAGTGGCATCATCAATAACATGCGACATATCAGAATTCATAGCAGTAGCAGGTTTAGGTGTCGCAAGCTTACTCAAAACAGAAGGAGAATCTAGTGCATAGCTAGATGGTAGTTCCTTACCTCCCCTCGTAGTTGAGGAAAAAATCGTAGTTCTGTCGTCTTTCAAGTTCTTCATAGTGATCAACAGATATAAATCGCAAGAGACTCAGAGAATAGAGCTATGCTCTCCGGCAATGATGCTAGAAATTAGTCTTGATAACCCACAAGTGTAGGGGATCGCAACAGCTTTCGAGGGTAAAGTATTCAACCCAAATTTATTGATTCGACACAAGGGGAGCCAAAGAATATTCTTGAGTATTAGCAGTTGAGTTTTCAATTCAACCACACCTAGATAACTTAGTATCTGCAGCAAAGTATTTAGTAGCAAAGTAGTATGATAATAAAGGTAACGGTGGCAAAAGTAAAGATAATAGTTTTTGGGTTTTCGTAGTAGTTGTAACAGTAGCGACAGAAAAGTAAATAAGCGAAGCACAAGATGTGAAAAGCTCGTAGGCAATGGATCAGTGTCGTGAAATTGGTGATGGAGGATGCTTGATGATGACGACGACGACGAATCCCCCTCTCCGGAGCCCCGAACGGACTCCAGATCAGCCCTCCCGAGAGAGATTAGGGCTTGGCGGCCGCTTCGTGTCGTGAAATGCGATGAAACTTTCTCCTTGATTTTTTTCGCCCCGAGACGGTATATATGGAGTTGGAGTTGAGGTTGGGAGGTGTTCAGGGGGTCCATGAGATAGGAGGGCGCGCCCTGGGGGGGGGGGGCGGTGTCCCCTGTCTCGTGGACAGCATGTGGCCCCCTGGCCTTGATTCTTTCGCCAAAAATTCTTATTAATTCTGAAACGTGCCTCCGTGGATTTCCAGGACATTCCGAGAACTTTTCTTTTCTACACATAAAACAACATCATGGCAGTTCTGCTGAAAACAGCGTCAACCCGGGTTAGTTTCATTCAAATCATGCAAGTTAGAGTCCAAAACAAGGGCAGAAGTCTTTGGAAAAGTAGATACGTTGGAGAAGTATCACTGGGCGGTTATGATCTGATCCGAAAGGGTAGGTTTCGCCAGCAAGGTGGAAAGGAATCCTTGAGGAACGATGTGAAGGTTAAGTTTCGGAAATTCCTGATGGAGAAGTGGTTGACTTTGTTGTAACATGAAATTGTTACAATAAGATTTACGACTTAGTGCATCAGCCATGACATTAGCTTTCCCTGGGGTGTAAGTTATCCCTCAGTCGAAATCTATGATCAACTCGACCCAACGTCTTTGCCTGAGATTCAAATCCAGTTGGGTGAATATATACTTCAGACTTTGGTGATCGGTCAAGATTTCGCAACGATTACCGAGGAGGTAATGTCGCCAGGTTTTGAGTTCATGGACTACAGCTGCAAGCTCTAGATCATGAGTACGATAATTTTCCTCATGCGGGTGCAATTGCCGTGAAGCATAAGCAATTACGTGACGATCTTGCATGAGAATGCAACCTAGTCCTTGTCGCGAGGCGTCGCAATAGATAACAAATTCCTTGGAGAAATCTGGTGGTACCAGTACGGGAGCGGATGTCAGGCGTCTTTTCAGTTCCTGAAAGCTGTGCTCACCCTAGCTAGTTGATAACCCACAAGTGTAGGGGATCGCAACAGCTTTCGAGGGTAAAGTATTCAACCCAAATTTATTGATTCGACACAAGGGGAGCCAAAGAATATTCTTGAGTATTAGCAGTTGAGTTGTCAATTCAACCACACCTGGATAACTTAGTATCCGCAGCAAAGTATTTAGAAGCAAAGTAGTATGATAATAAAGGTAATGGTGGCAAAGTAAAGATAATAGTTTTTGGTTTTTGTTGTAGTTGTAACAGTAGCGACAGAAAAGTAAGTAAGCGAAGCACAAGATGTGAAAAGCTCGTAGGCAATGGATTAGTGATGGATAATTATGTGGGATGCGATTCCTCATGTAATAGCTATAACATAGGGTGACATAGAACTAGCTCCAGTTCATCGATGTAATGTAGGCATGTATTCCGTAAATAGTCATACGTGCTTATGGAAAAGAACTTGCATGCCATCTTTTGTCCTACCCTCCCATGGCAGCGAGGTCCTAGCGGAAACTAAGGGATATTAAGGCCTCCTTTTAATAGAGAACCGGAACAAAGCATTAGCACATAGTGAATACATGAACTCCTCAAAATACGGTCATCACCGAGAAGTATCCCGATTATTGTCACTTCGGGGTTGTCGGATCACAACACATAATAGGTGACTATAGACTTGCAAGATATGATCAAGAACACACATATATTCATGAAAATATAATAGGTTCAGATCTGAAATCAAGGCACTCGAGCCCTAGTGACAAGCATTAAGCATAGCAAAGTCATAGCAACATCAATCTCAGAACATAGTGGATACTAGGGATCAAACCCTATCAAAACTAACTTGATTACATGGTAAATCTCATCCAACCCATCACCGTCTAGCAAGCCTACGATGGAATTACTCACGCACGGCGGTGAGCATCATGAAGTTGGTGATGGAGGATGATTGATGATGACGACGGCAACGAATCCCCCTCTCCGGAGCCCCGAACGGACTCCAGATCAGCCCTCCCGAGAGAGATTAGGGCTTGGCTGCGGCTCCCTGTCATAAAACGCGATGAAACTTTCTCTCTGATTTTTTTCTCCTCGAACGTTAATATATGGAGTTGGAGTTGAGGTCGGTGGAGGTCCAGGGGGGCCACGAGATAGGGGCGCGCCCAGGGGGAGGGGGCGCGCCCCCCACCCTCGTGGACAGGGTGTGGGCCCCTTGGTCTTGATTCTTTCGCCAGTATTTTTTATATTTTCCAAAAAGTCCCTCCGTGGATTTTCAGGACATTCCGAGAACTTTTGCTTTCTACACATGAAACAACATCATGGCAGTTCTGCTGAAAACAATGTTAGTCTGGGTTAGTTTCATTCAAATCATGCAAGTTAGAGTCCAAAACAAGGGCAAAAGTGTTTGGAAAAGTAGATACATTGGAGACGTATCACTAGTTCATGCATTAGAGTGTTGCATCATGTTTATTTCATTCATCAGAAACTTGAAATGGGGATGACAGATCCCCTAGCACCCCCTGAAACCATATAGGGTTTACTAAAAATATTTTCAATGAACCTGAAATGCCCTTCTAATATATTCCAAGCAGTGGCCATGTGCAGTTTGGTGATTTTTGGAGATGCGTAAGTATTTTTAGAAATGCAACAAACCTACAGAAACAAAATAAAACAGAAATAAATGGAAAAACCACTTACCTGGCCAAACCCACGCCCCGGCCCACTTGGCGGCCCAGCACTGTGCTGGCCCGTGCCAGCCAGGTGCTTTGTCCCCGCCAGGCAGGCAGGGAGGTGATGTCGACGAGCGCGAGGTCGCCACGGCGCCACCTGCTTGCCGCTTCGCCGATGGACGGGCTAGATGACCTCCACGTCGGGCCCCCGACTCCTTGGACACGTCCACTCGCCCCCATCGCCTCTCCCTCGCTCTCCTCCGCCATGGCCGACGTTGCCCCAGCCATGCCACCGTCGTAGTCGTAGCCACCGCCGTCCCTGCGCCACCCGACCATGTCCACGAGCTCCGCCACCATCCTCTCCGTCGATCAGGCCGAGCCCCGAGCACTCGCGTGCCTCGAAGCCACCGCATCGACCCTGTCTTCGTCGATCACCGCCGAAGATCCACTTCGCCGTCGCCGCCGCAGCAGCTCATCCCCGACCTCGCCGTCTGCTCCGTCGCAACCACCATGAGCCTAGCCACCTCCTTATCCTCTCCGTTCTCCCTCTCGAGCCCCGTAGCGACTGCACGAAGTTCACCTGCACGTGCTGCCACCGAGCTCGTCGCTGACGAGGCTCCAGCCACGCAACGGCCACGCCACCTTGTCCACTAACCTCATGATACGTCTCCAACGTATCTATAATTTTTGATTGTTCCATGCTATTATATTACCCCTTTTGGATGTTTATGGGCTTTATTTTACACATCTATATCATTTTTGGGACTAACCTACTAACCGGAGGCCCAGCCCGTATTGCTGTTTTTTCTGCCTATTTCAGTATTTTGAAGAAATGGAATATCAAACGAAGTCCAAATGGAATGAAACCTTCGGGAGCATGATTTTTGGAGCGGACGTGATCCAGAGGACTTGGAGTGCAAGTCAAGAAGCAGCTGAGGCAGTCACGAGAGAGGAGGGCGCGCCCCCTCCTATGGGGCGCGTCCCCCTATCTCGTGGGCCCCTCGGGCGGCCACCGACGTACTTCTTCCTCCTATATAAGCCTACGTACCCGAAAACATCCAGGGAGCCAACGAAAGACAATTTCCACCATCGTAACCTTCTGTATCCATGAGATCCCATCTTGGAGCCTTCGTCGGTGCTCTGCCGGAGGGGGAATCAACCATGGAGGGCTTCTACATCAACACCGTAGCCCCTCCGATGAGTTGTGAGTAGTTTACCATTGACCTTCGGGTCCATAGTTATTAGCTAGATGGCTTCTTCTCTCTTCTTGGATCTCAATACAATGTTATCCCCCTCTCTTGTGGAGATCTAATCGATGTAAACTCTTTTTGCAGTGTGTTTGTCGAGATCCGATGAATTGTGGGTTTATGATCAAGTTTATCTATGAGAAGTATTTGAATCTCCTCTGAATTCCTTTATGTATGATTGATTTATCTTTGCAAGTCTCTTCGAATTATCAGTTTGGTTTGGCCTACTAGATTGATCTTTCTTGCTGAGGGAGTCCTGGACTAGGGGGTGTCCGGACAGCCGGACTATCATTATCCGCCGGACTCCAAGACTACGAAGATACAAGATTGAAGACTCCAGCTCATGTTCGGATGGTACTTTCCTTGGCGTGGAAGGCAAGCTTGGCAATACGGATATGTAGATCTCCTACCATTGTAACCGACTCTGTGTAACCTAGCCCTCTCCGGTGTCTATATAAACCGGAGGGCTTTAGTCCGTAGGACAACATACATTACAACAATCATACCATAGGCTAGCTTCTAGGGTTTAGCCTCCTTGATCTCGTGGTAGATCTACTCTTGTACTACCCATATCATCAATATTAATCAAGCTGGACGTAGGGTTTTACCTCCATCGAGAGGGCCCGAACCTGGGTAAAACATTGTGTCCCTTGTCTCCTATTGCGATCCGCCTAGACACATAGTTCGGGACCCCCTACCCGAGATCCGCCGGTTTTGACACCGACATTGGTGCTTTCATTGAGAGTTCCTCTGTGTCGTCACCGATAGGCTTGATGGCATCTTCAACCAGCAACACTGTCCAGGGTGAGACTTTTCCCCCCGGACAGATCTTCGTATTCGGCGGCTTCGCCCTGCGGGCCAATTCACTTGGCCATCTGGAGCAGATCGAAAGCTACGCCCCTGGCCGTCAGGTCAGATTTGGAAGCTTAAACTTCACGGCGACGTCCGCGGAGATTTGATCTTCAACGGACACGAGCCACAGCCAAGCGCGCCGCACTGTGACGACGGGCATGATTTAGCTCTGCCACCGAACAGTGCCTTGGTGGCCGCACACGGGTCCGCTCTGGCCATTGGCCCGGAGCCGATCGCCCAGATCGAGGGCCGGTGGATAGATGCCGCCCTGGGGGCTCCAACATCCACGGCGATGGAGCCGAACTATAATCTTGTCCCCTGCGAAACTCGTGATTTCGAGGCGCCGGACTCCTCGCCGGACTCCGAACCTCCCGCGCCCCTACCAATCGGTCCGGATTGGGCGCCGGTTATGGAATTCACCGCCGCGGACATCTTCCAATGCTCGCCTTTCGGCGATATCTTGAATTCCCTAAAGCATCTCTCGTTATTAGGAGAGTCCTGGCCGGATTATGGCCAGGATGGTTGGGATACGGACGACAAAGAAATTCAGAGCCCACCCACCACCCACTTTGTAGCCACTATCGACGATCTAACCGACATGCTAGACTACGACTCCGAAGACATCGACGCTATGGACGACGATGCCGGAGACGAACAGGAACCAGCGCCCACAGGGCACTGGAAGGCCACCTCGTCATATGACGTATACATGGTGGATACCCCAAAAGATGGGGACGGCGAAGAAACAGCGGAGGCAGATCCCTTAAAGAAACAGCCCAAGCGCCGGCGTCAGCGGCGCCGCTCTAAATCTCGCCACAGCAAGAATGGAGATTCCGACACAGGAGATAATAATACTCCAGAGAGTGCCGAAGACAATCCCCTCCAGCAAGACTCAGCGCAGGAGGATGCAGAAGCAAGCCCTCATGAGGGGGCGGCGGACAAAGAGGTTGAGGATCATAATTATATGCCTCCCTCCGAAGACGAAGCAAGCCTCAACGATGACGAGTTCGTCGTACCCGAGGATCCCGTCGAACAAGAGCGCTTCAAGCGCAGGCTTATCACCACAACAAACAGCCTAAAGAAAAAGCAGCAGCAGCTTCAAGCTGATCAGGACCTGCTGGCCGATCGATGGACCGAGGTCCTCGCGGCCGAAGAGTATAAACTCGAACGTCCCTCCAAAAGTTACCCAAAACGCATGCTGCTCCCCCGATTAGAGGAGGAAGCATACGTACCTCCATCACCAGCGCACGATATGGCTGACCGACCACCCCGTGGTCGTGACAGAGAGGCATCCAGGCCCCCAGCCAAGACCATACCCCGGCATCGCTCCAAAAGTACGAAGCCAAGAGGGAACGCGCCGGACTTGCGAGACATATTGGAGGACAAAGCAAGGCAATCCAGATCCATCTATGGATCACGTGGGCGCCCTACGACCCACGACGAATACCGTCGTGCCGGATACAATAACCCCGGCCGGGCCGAACACAGCAGACAACGCTCTCTCGAGCCGCGTCGCGATATCGCTCAATACAGGGGCGCCGCACACCCGCTATGCTTCACTGACGAAGTAATGGACCATCAGATCCCCGAAGGGTTTAAACCCGTAAACATCGAATCTTACGATGGCACAACAGACCCCGCGGTCTGGATCGAAGACTATCTTCTCCACATCCATATGGCCCGCGGCGACGATCTCCACGCCATCAAGTACCTCCCACTCAAGCTTAAAGGACCAGCTCGGCATTGGCTTAACAGCCTGCCCGCAGAGTCAATTGGGTGTTGGGAAGACCTGGAGGCCGCATTCCTTGATAACTTCCAAGGCACATATGTGCGACCACCAGACGCCGATGACCTAAGCCACATCATTCAGCAGCCAGACGAATCGGCCAGACAATTCTGGACACGGTTCTTGACGAAGAAAAATCAAATCGTCGATTGTCCGGACGCAGAGGCCCTTGCAGCCTTCAAACATAACATCCGGGACGAATGGCTAGCCCGGCACCTGGGGCAGGAAACGCCGAAATCCATGGCAGCCCTCACATCGTTAATGACCCGCTTTTGTGCGGGAGAGGACAGCTGGCTAGCCCGCAGCAACAATCTCCGTAAAAATTCTAGCAGTCCGGATACTAAGGACAACAACGGCAGGTCACGTCGAAACAAAAACAAGCGCCGAATTAACGACGACGATAAGGAGGATACGGCAGTCAATGCCGGATTCCGAGGCTCTAAACCCGGTCAGCGGAAGAAGCCATTTAAAAGAACCACTCCGGGTCCGTCCAATCTGGACCGAATACTCGACCGCTTATGCCAGATACATGGCACCTCTGAAAAGCCAGCTAACCACACCAATAGAGATTGCTGGGTGTTCAAGCAGGCCGGCAAGTTAATTGCCGAAAACAATGACAAGGGGCTAAATAGCGACGACGAGGAAGAGACCCGGCTGCCGAACAACAGAGGACAGAAGGGTTTTCCCCCACAAGTACGGACGGTGAATATGATATACGCGACCCACATACCCAAGAGGGAGAGGAAACGCGCACTAAGGGACGTCTATGCGATGGAGCCAGTCGCCCCAAAGTTCAACCCATGGTCCTCTTGTCCGATCACTTTCGATCGAAGAGACCATCCGACCAGCATACGCCATGGCGGATTCGCCGCATTGGTCTTAGACCCAATCGTCGATGGGTTCCACCTCACGAGAGTCCTGATGGACGGCGGCAGTAGCCTGAACCTGCTTTATCAGGATACAATGCGCAAAATGGGCATAGACCCATCAAGGATTAAACCTACAAAGACAACCTTTAAAGGTGTCATACCAGGAGTGGAAGCCAACTACACAGGCTCAGTCACACTGGAAGTGATCTTTGGATCCCCGGATAATTTCCGGAGCGAAGAGTTAATCTTCGACATAGTCCCGTTTCGCAACGGCTATCACGCTCTGCTCGGGCGAACCGCGTTTGCCAAATTCAACGCGGTGCCGCACTATGCATACCTAAATCTCAAGATGCCAGGCCCTCGTGGAGTCATCACGGTCAATGGGAATACGGAACGCTCCCTCCGAACGGAGGAACATACAGCGGCTCTCGCGGCAGAAGTACAGAGCAGCCTTCTAAGGCAATTCTCGAGTCTGGCCGTTAAACGGCCGGATACAGCAAAGCGCGCCCGGAGCAATGCCAACCAAGACCACCTGGCGTGATCAGAGCACGCGTAGCAATGCGGCCCCAACCCTCGCCCGCGTATGATCGCAAGAATAACACTCCGCGTACATCATTACGCTTTGGAGATACCATGGGCACAGGGGAGGGGGCACGATCACAACGGACCCAGAGTGCGGTTCGACCACACCGGGGGCTCGCAAATGTGCCCCTCTTTTTTTATTATTTTTCTTCTTTTTTGTACACAGGACTCTGTTAACCAGAAGCCCTGTCCGGCGGTGAACCTGCCGAACTCATGATGCAACAGTCATGGACTAAAGAAGGCCGCGCCGAACACTCAGGTGGTCTCAATTACGAGCATTAAATTCGATTATATACACCAAATCCGCAGCTCATCCCTGGAGGGGGACATGTTTATTTAGTCCAAATCCCTTGCTTACCGCACTATTTGTATCAGTCCGCTCTACTAGCAGACTTTTCTTTCATTAATAATGCAGCACCTTTATGATCGCAATTGCATCACATTTTATATATATATATGCTCATTATATGACATCTGGCACCCGTATATTTTGGTACGGCATAATACACCGGGGGCTTATGTTCCCCACTCTATGGTGTGATAAAGTCCGAACACTTTCACAAGTGCGGCACCCCGAACTTATAGCATTATATGAATCGGCTCCGAATCATGTCTTGGGTCAATAGTTGGGTTTGCCCGGCTCCCACGTTTTGGTGCCTTACGTTCCGTTCTGTCGGCTAAGGTGGCACTGGGAGAACCACTGCGATTGCGCCCCGGTTGAGCCAGGCTAACGCCTCAGTGGAGAAAGCTAAAACTGACTGGCATGATAAGGCGAGAGACTGGTCGCTGTTCGAGAGGTTTTTTCGGGTCCTTAAAGACTCACGCCGCTTCGAGCGAAGTTCCGGATAATGTCCGATGAAGGCGTGGATAGCGCCCCGGATTCAGTCTTCCGAATACCAGGGGCTTCGCCGAAATTTAAAATTATAGAATTCTATGGCTAAGTGAGAGTGTTCAAGCATTATAAGTCCGGTTGCCTTGTTCGTTGTGTTGAGCGCCTCCCTAGATGGACCCAAAAATGGGAACAAGAGTGCTCAAGTTTATCCCGAACACCCCAGCACTTGTGGATTGGGGGCTGAAGCCAACGACTTGCCATCTCTCAGATTTTACAAACGGCCACACAGAAGGTAATATTTTAAATTAAACAAGCGTTGCTCATGGCGCATATGAACGAAGTTTTCAGCGCACAGGATAAATAAACAGCGAGTTCACTCAAAGATTACATTTCGGCAGCACTCATCTGCAATATTGCAGGCTCCCTTCAGGACAATTTTATAATACTTCTCCGGCGTGTGATACTCCTTGCCCGACGGCGATGGGTCCGTGAGAAGCTTCTCCGCATCCAATTTGCCCCATTGCACCTTTATGCGGGCAAGGGCCCGACGAGCGCCTTCGATATAGGCGGAGCGCTTGACTACATCCAGCCTGGGGCATGCATCCACCAGCTGCCGCACGAGGCCAAAGTAGCTACCAGGCATGGCCTGTCCAGGCCACAACTGGACTATGAGGCCCTTCATGGCCTCCTCAGCTACCTTGTGGAGTTCGACCAGCTGCTTCAGCTGGTCGTTTGGGGGCACCGGATGGCCGGCCTCAGTATACTGAGACCAGAAGACCTTCTCCGTCGAGCTCCCCTCCTCGCCACGATAGAATGCGGCGGCATCAGACGCACTACGCGGCAGATCTGCAAACGCCCCTGGAGAGCTCCGAATGCGGGTAAGTGTCAGGTAGTTCACATTAACATGCCTGCTTTGCATGAAAAACGCCTTACCCGCCGCTCTCTTCTTTATGTCCTCAACCTCCTGAAGGGCCTTACGGGCCTCGGCCTTGGTGGACTTGGCACTTTCAAGAGCCGAGGCAAGCTCGGACTCTCGAGTCTTGGAGTCACGCTCCAAACTCTCATGTTTTTCCATGAGAGCCTGGAGCTCTTGCCGAACTTCCGCCACCCGTGCCTCTTTCTTTTCTCGCTCAGCCCATTCCGCGGCCGCACTGCGTTTGTCCGCGGACACAGCATCCTTCAGGGCTGCCACCTCATTAGTGGCCCCTGCAATACACATATTATCCTTGTTAATTTTATTTGCAACCAAAATCCTTTTCTGTAAGGTACTTATTCAAAGAGGTGTTACTCACCTTCTTTTTCCTCAAGCTGCTTCTTTGCATGGCCGAGCTCTTGCTCGGACCGCTCGAGATCCTTCTTTAGCACGTCAACCTCCGCCGTTAGTGCGGCAGAGGTCAGCAACGCAGCCTCCAAACCCATATTGACATATTTTAGGCAACCCTGCGTATATCTTGTTAAAGATCCTTAGTCCGGCTTTTCTTTCTGAACACCGAACTAAGCATCAGGGGCTACTGTCTATGCGGTATTACATTACATAATTTTAACTTCTTACCTCAAAGCCTGTTAAAAGGCTGCTGCAGGCTTCGGTCAGCCCGCTCTTAGCAAGCTGAACCATCTCAATCACCGCACTCATGATAGTGCGGTGTTCTTCCTCGATGGAAGCGCCTTTAAGCGCCTCCAGCAGGTTATCCGGCGCCTCCGGTTGGATGGAGGCCGCCGGCGTCACGGTCCTGCCCTTCTTCCGAAGGGGCCGCTTGCCGGACTCTGGAACCAATGCGGGTTCCGATGTAGAGTCCGGCACGAAGTCCGGGAGGCTGCCTGACGGCGCCTCCGGAGCCTCCTCCTGATGGGTCCCTCTCTGGAATCCCACCTCGACGTCCTCGTCGGCGCGTGGGGTGGAGGCAGTCGGGATGGAATTCACATCCGACGAGGCCAATGACCCGCTCGATGAGTCGGGGAGATCATCATTGGCCGGACTACGGGCAGAATGCGGCATTAGAAGGATACTACGCGACATAAAAGAAATTACACATCAAGGATCCGGATACTTACGATCTTGCCGGACGCCTGGCCCTTGGAGGCCACTCATCCTCACCAACACTGATATTGGCGAAACTGTCCGGGGGGATAGTTCTCCCCCTCTTGGACCCTTCGGCCTCCCCGATGGGGGAAGCCTTCCTTTTCTTCTCCCCCTCCTCCGGGAGAGAGTACTCCTCCTCCTCATCTTCGGGGGAGGAGTCCTCGTCGTCATCAGACGCCTGATTGCGGGAACTCTTTTGAGTCCCCGCGGCCACCTTCTTGGCCTTCTTCTCCGGCACCACGTGCGGTGCCGGAACCAGCAGCCCTGTTACGCGGGCGTCCACTGGGTCTTCTGGCATGGGAGCCGGGCTGATGAGCAACTTGGCCTTCTCCATCCATTCCTGTCAAAGGAAGAGGCAGAATGAAACCTCACTAGAGTCAATCTAATTATCACAAGTGTCCCGTAATGGGGTTGAATCACTTACCTCGTCAGTTGGATACTGCGAGCTGAATCCGCGGTCTTCGGTCGCGGACGCGGGGGCTTCGGCGCCCTTGAACAGCACCCTCCAGGCGCCTTCGTATGTTGTATCGAAGAGCCCGCTTAGCGCCTGGTGCTGTTCCAGATTAAACTCCCACAAATTAAATGCCCGTTCTTGGAATGGGAGGATCCGCCGGATGAGCATGACTTGGACCACGTCGACGAGCCTGAGCCTATTGCTCACCATCTTCTTGACACATGCTCGGAGTCCCGTCACCTCCACCGGATTCCCCCACTGCAAGCCCTTCTCTTTCCAGGAGGTGAGCTGCGTGGGGATGCCAGATCTAAACTCGGGGGCCGCCGCCCATGTGGATTTGCGTGGCTCGGTGATGTAAAACCACCCCGATTGCCACCCCTTGACGGAGTCCACGAAGGTCCCTTCCAGCCAAGGGACGTTGGGCAATTTGCCCAACATGGCGCCTCCGCATTCCGCTTGCGTACCCTTCACAACCTTCGGCTTGACGTTGAAGGTATTGAGCCACAGGCCGAAGTGGGGCCGGATGCAGAGGAAGGCCTCGCACACGACGATAAACACCGAAATGTTGAGGATAAAATTCGGTGCCAGATCGTGGAAATCCAGGCCGTAATAAAACATGAGCCCCCGGACAAATGGATGGAGCGGAAAGCCCAGTCCGCGGAGGAAGTGGGGGAGGAAGACGACCCTCTCATGAGGCTCAGGGGTAGGGATGAGCTGCCCCTCGTCGGGCAGCCGATGCGCGATATCGCCGGAAAGGTATCCGGCGCTGCGCAGCTTGGTGATGTCCTCCTCCTTGACGGTGGAGGTTAACCATTTACCTCCCGCTCCGGACATATTCGGAGAAGGTCGAGGCGAGATGCGCGAGCTCGGGCGTTGGAGCTTGAGTTCACGGGGATGGATAAGCAAAGGAGGAAGAAGGCGTAGGTGAGAAGGTGAATCCTTATCCCTTATATATAGGCGGACAAAACTATGCGTCCCCCACCAGCCTGGTGAAACTCGCTTATCTCCCAAGCGCCACCATCAATGGCGCGGTTGGGTTACCCACGCACGTATTGATGAGAATCCCGGAATAAGGGGAACACGATCTCTGCTTCGACAAGACGTGCCAAGGAAACCGCTTCGCTAAACGTGCTGAGGTGGTATAGTAATTCAAACAAAGGCCTGGTGGCGGTGTGATGTCACGCCGCATAATACGTCAGCAGATTGAACTAAGTGTACATTTTATTCTCTCTACGGTGGAATGTGGAATTTATTTTGCAGAGCCGGACACTATCCTGGTGTTCATGATCTTCTCTGGATTATTCAATAGAGGAACCCGCCTTGCAATGCCGAACATTATGCACGCCGGACTTATCGTCATTGAAGACTGGTTCAGGGGCTACTGAGGGAGTCCTGGACTAGGGGGTGTCCGGACAGCCGGACTATCATTATCCGCCGGACTCCAAGACTACGAAGATACAAGATTGAAGACTCCGGCTCGTGTCCGGATGGTACTTTCCTTGGCGTGGAAGGCAAGCTTGGCAATACGGATATGTAGATCTCCTACCATTGTAACCGACTCTGTGTAACCCTAGCCCTTGTCTCCTGTTACCATCCGCCTAGACGCACAGTTTGGGACCCCCTACCCGAGATCCGCCGGTTTTGACACCGACACTTGCCATGGAAGAAGTGCTTAGCTTTGGGTTCAATCTTGCGGTGTCCTTACCCAGTGACAGAAAGGGTTGCAAGGCACGTATTGTATTGTTGCCATCGAGGCTAAAAAGATGGGGTTTATATCATATTGCATGAATTTATCCCTCTACATCATGTCATCTTGCTTAAGGCGTTACTCTGTTCTTATGAACATAATACTCTAGATGCAGGCAGGAGTCGGTCGATGTGTGGAGTAATAGTAGTAGATGCAGGCAGGAGTCGGTCTACTTGTTGTGGACGTGATGCCTATATACATGATCATGCCTAGATAATCTCATAATTATTCGCTTTTCTATCAATTGCTCGACAGTAATTTGTTCACCCACCGTAATACTTATGCTATCTTGAGAGAAGCCACTAGTGAAACCTATGGCCCCCGGGTCTATCTCTTATCATATTTGCTTCCAATCTACTTTTATTTGCGCCTTTACTTTTTGCATCTATATTATAAAATACCAAAAATATATTTATCTTATCATACTATCTCTATTAGATCTCACTGTCGCAAGTGGCCGTGAAGGGATTGACAACCCCTTTATTGCATTGATTGCAAGTTCTTTGTTTGTTTGTGTAGGTGTGTGGGACTTTTGAGGAGCCTCCTACTGGATTGATACCTTGGTTCTCAAAAACTGAGGGAAATACTTACGCTACTATTGCTGCATCACCCTTTCCTCTTCAAGGAAAACCAACGCAAGCTCAAGACGTAGCAAGAAGGATTTCTGGTGCCGTTGCCGGGGAGGTCTTCGCTCAAGTCAAGACATACCAAGTACCCATCACAAACCCATCTCCCTCGCATTTACATTATTTGCCATTTGCCTCTCGTTTTCCTCTCCCCCACTTCACCCTTGCCATTTTATTTGCCCTCTCTTTCCCAATCTCCTCCTCTCTTCCGCTTGCCTTTTTCTGTTTACTCGCGTGTTAGATCTTTTACCTTGTCGTTATGGCTAGCTCAGTTTTTATACCTTCGTCTCCCGATTTTGAAGTTCTCCACTTCAAACAAAGACAAGGAGAAAATTTAAAAAATGCTTGGTTTAGGATGTTAGAATCTTATCGTAGTTGTGCTTTAGAAGGAGATTTCAAGATTTTAATTCGCAATTTTTACATTGGGTTAACCTTACCCCACAAACAACTCCTTGATGTTGCTGCAAAAGGGGAATTTATTGAAGTTGATCCTAGTTCCGCTTATGAAATTTTAGAGGGGATAGTAGGAGTACTTCCCCGATAAGAAAGATCATCTTTATCTCTTGAAGGAACCCAAAGTTTAGAGAAACTTCTTGAATTGCAAAAACTTGTTGAACCTTTTAAGAATATTGTTGGGAGTAGCAACCGCATGAATAATTTGGTTACACTTGACAATAAGCGGTTGGATGCCTTAGATCAAAGGATCTCTGAGCATGAAGGGAAATGCAAAGAGCCTCCCGGGCTTGAGCATAACCCCATTAAAAATTTGAGTGCCAAAGATGGCACTACTTAGATCTATCTTCGCTTTTATGCCTAGCTAGGGGCGTTAAACGATAGCGCTAGTTGGGAGGCAACCCAATTTTCTTTGTGTTTTTTTTTTGTTCCTGTTTAGTAATAAATCTTGCATCTACCTTCTGTTTAGATGTGTTTTTATCTTTTAATTACAGTTTGTGCCAAGTAAAACCTATAGGATAACCTATGATGATAGTTGATTTGATTCTGCTAAAAAACAGAAACTTTGCGCGCACGAATTTAGTTTTGTTAAATCACAGAAACGTGATTCTGCATTGATTATTTTTTCTGATGATCAATAGAAAAATTGTACAGTACTTCCTTTTTTGGTAGGAATTTTAGAGTTCCATAAGTGTGCATTAGTTACAGATTGCTACAGACTGTTCTGTTTTTGACAGATTCTGTTTTTCGTGTGTTGTTTGCTTATTTTGATGCATCTATGGCTAGTAAAATAGTTTATAAACCATAGAGAAGTTGTAATACAGTAGGTTTAACACCAAAATAAATAAATAATGAGTTCATTACAGTACCTTATGTGGTGGTTTTGTTTTCTTTCACTAACGGAGCTTATAAGATTTCCTGTTGAGTTTTGTGTTGTGAAGTTTTCAAGTTTTGGGTAAAGCTTTTATGGACTATGGAATAAGGAGTGGCAAGAGCCTAATTGTCAGGACCCCGACCCAATGCCACATAGATCTAGCATGTAACACTTCATATCACTTTGCGGCCTCACGCACGGTATTCCCACGGGTGTCGCCTTACCTTGACCCGAGACCGTTTGCGCCTTTTGGCACCCGTATATGACAGTGTCGCTAGCATCCATATGATAAGGAGCCCGGGCTGACATGGCTAGTCGTAAACCCAAAGTGGCACGAACTTACAGGGACAGGCATCCATGACCCAGCATCGAACGTGTCGGTCATCAGCGAGTGAATCCAGGCTGTAGCACTGGGCTAGCAGGACTCCGGTGAACCGGGCTGTAGCGGGCTAACAGGACTCCGGTATTCATCGCGTGACATTTCCCCGAAGGGACAGACACAGGAACGAAGAAGGACACATGCCGGCCAGCCTAAGTGTTCCGGAGCAGTAGCAAACTACCATGGCTCGGTGGAAACACTAGGAGACATTTCCCGGTAAGAGAGGCTACTAAAGATAAACAACTAGATAGTCAGATCCCACACATACCAAGCATTTCAATAACATACACACAATATGCTCGATATGTGCAATACAACATGGCATCACAAAATGACTCTACGACTCAAGTAGTTTATTCAATAGGCTCCGAGGAGCGAGATATTACAAACATGGGTCTCATGACCCAACACTCAGAGCATACAAGTCAAAGCACAAGCGGAAGCTATCATGTCTGGGTACAGACATCTATAAATGAAAAAGGCTGAGAAGCCTGACTATCTATCAGATCCTGCCGAGGGCACAAGATCGTAGCTGAGGTATCAAGCTAAACGTCGAAGTCCAAGCGGAACTACTAGTGAGACTGAAGTCTCTCTGCAAAAACATAAAATAGGCAAACGTGAGTACAAATGTACCCAGCAAGACTTGCATCAGATCTATCTACACATGCATCATTATCAACAAAGGGGATGGTGGAGTTTGACTGCAGCAAGCCAGCTTTGACTCGGTGGCTATCCTGAACTACGACTGCAAGTAACTCTTTTGAGGTGGCGCACACAAGTCCACATATTCACCATATCAATACACCACTATGGATCCGCTCCCGTCTCCCTACGAGAACGCCATCCATAGCACTCACGCTTATCTTGCGTATTTTAGAGTATCCACTTTCACTTGTCTATGAACTATGTAAGGGGTCCAAGTTTCCATATCCGAGGAATCCGGCTATTCGAATAGATAATGATAACCCTGCAGGGGTGTACTTCTTCACACACGCTTTCGCCACTTACCGCCCTGTACACGTCATGTACCTCGGCAACCTTCAAGCGGAAGCCGGGCGAGGGAGTCGGCCACGACCTGACTAACCGAACAAGTCTCTTGTCCAGGTTTATCGCCTATTCGGGTTCCATCCGCAAGGAGATCCGGCCGGGGTGTCGCTCATGGCCCCAAACGATGTGAGCAGGGTTCCCAAGCCCACCATCCGGGTGCCACTTGGTACACCGTGCCACTGTGCCTAGTCTGTCCCAAGCCCACCTGTACCGGGTGCCACTTGGTAGACTACTAACACTACCTACAAACACCAGAAACTAGTTGCAACTCCTGGACAGAGATCATGTGGATTAATAAGTCGAGAGGGGTCGAGTTACCGGAACCCAATGTGTGGTAGTAACTGGTCATGGATCACAAACACAGAACTCAGTTCCTGAGGACGGCTGCAATGAGACAACCCACCATGTACTCCTACATGGCCTCTCACCGCTACCTTTACCAAATCGTGTTCACACACTTAGCTCACACACAGTAGGACATGTTCACACACCTCTGATTCATCCCCGATGAATCAGACCTGACTCAACTCTAAGCAGTAGCAGGCATGACAAACAAACATGAATGAGTAGGCACAACAGGGCTCAAACAACTCCTACTCATGCTAGTGGGTTTCATCTATTTACTGTGGCAATGACAGGTCATGCAGAGGATAAAGGGGTTCAACTACCGCAACATGTAACAGTTGAATCGGTGTTGTCCTAATGCAGTAAAAGAGAGCAGGAGCGAGAGAGTGGGATTTTATCGGAATGAACAAGGGGGTTTTGCTTGCCTGGCACTTCTGAAGATAACATTGAGTCTTCATCAGTGTCAACGATCACATCATCGGTATCACGTCTATCGAGAGGGGACAAATACCGGCAACACAGAAGGGAACACAATCAATGCAATGCACAATATGATGCATGATCATGACATGGCAAAATGAATGTGTTTTGGGCTAATGCATCTAAAACCAGATTAAATGAAGTTGGTTTGAATCCAAGATTCAAATTCAAACTCCATATGTGGTTATTTAAATGTCATTCACTTCATTTGCCCTAAACAGTAGTGATAAGTTGTTCTAACATGCATGTAAATGGTACAGATGGATTCCTTGAATTTTTCTGATAATTTTTCATATATAAATTATTTAATTTGGAGTTACGGTTGAATTTCTATGATTTATTGAAGTTTTAGCTATTTTCTGGAATTTCCTGATTATTTTAAATCCAGAAAATACTTATTGCGTCAGCCCCACGTCACAGTGACGTCAGCAGGGTCAACTGGGCAGGTTCAGGTCAAACCTGACCAGTGGGGTCCACTGGTCAGTGACTGGGGCTGATTAGTGTCGCTGACATGTGGGCCCAGTCAACAGCCACGTCAGCTTAGTCAAAGCTGACGCGTGGGGCCACTAGGATTAGTTAAAAACTAAACAGAAACTAATCTAGGATTCATTAGCAGGTGGGGCCCTGCTGTCAGTGTCACAGGGTTAATTAGCAGGGTCATTAGCCCCTAACGACGACGCCACGTCAGCACGCCGGAGACCAGCCGACGGCGACCACAGAACACGGCGGGGGCACGCCGGACTTGCGCTAGAGGCGTCAGTTTGGCGCGCTGAGGGCACCAGGGGATGGCCCTTGCTCTCACGCATCCAGAGGACCAAGTGGGAAGTCGTGGGGTCGCCGGAACTCATGCCGGCGACGAGCTTTGGCGGCGATGGTGTTCGGTGGTGCTCGGGCGCGTCGCTACGGTGCATCAGTGAGCAAATGGGGAGGCTGGGCAGCACCTGCTAGACATGGGGAGCACTAAGAGCAGCTCAGTGAGGCCAGGGGAGCACGGAGGCTATGCGTGCAGCAGCAATGGCGGACGGTGGCTTCGGAGCTCGTGGGGAACGGCGCTACGGCACGAAGGAGAGCATGCTGAGTTAGGGGAGAAGGTCAGTGGCTCACGGCGATGACGAGGGGACGCTCGGCGAGGTCGGGGGCGGTCCGGAGCCGACGAATTTGACGAAGATGGCCGGTGGTCCCGAGGTTGAAGAAGACATCGAAGCGGTGTTGCGGCACGTCCGGGGCCTCGTGGCTCGTTGAGGAGGTAGAGGGAGGACCGGCGGAGCTTCCTGGGGCGTCGGTGAGCCATGGGGTGGCCGGTAGCCACGGTGGCTCTCGTCGGTGGCGGCGACTCCGTTCGGGTGAGGAGAACAGAGGAGGGGGAGAGTGTTCGGGGAAGAGAGAGGGAGCAGCGAGGGAGGAAGAGGAGCGAGGGG
>NC_041385.1:184178404-184186564 GCF_002162155.2 Triticum dicoccoides | reverse complement strand
TCGTCGTGGCGTCGCTAGGGAGACCGGGGGAAGCAGGAGGTGGCCGAGCAGGGTGGAGGTGGCGCGCGCGGCGGCGTCGCGGTGTCCATCCTCCTGGCAGGGAGGAAGACGACAGGGGAGGGGGGGGGGCGGTGGGCTGGGCCGTTGGGGGAGCTGGGCCAGGTAAGTGGCGCCAGGTAGGTGGCCCAGGTGGCCTTCTCTCCCCTTCTATTTATTTCTGTTCTGTTTTGTTTTATTTTATTTAATTTATTTTGCCACTGTTTTGAATTTAAAATAATTCAAACAATGCCAAAAACTCCTCTGAATATTTTATATTGCTAGAGGGACTTTTCCAAAAGCTTATAAAATATTTCAGGGGTATTTGAAATTATATTCTAATTATATGAATATAATTCAAATTCAAATAGCTAATGAATTAAATCCAAAGTCCCAAAAATAATTCCTTAAAAATGTTCAATATTTTGGTTGGGACCAGAACCCTTACCAAAAATTATCAAACATTTAAGAAGAGCATTTTGGAGCAATGAATGAGATTTCTAGGGTTTTTGCCCCTCTTTTATTTAAGTTTTTGAGGCTTCCAAAATTCCTCAGTTCAAGTTTTGAAAATATAGACATGATGCACACATGAGGTCTCGCCTAGTGCATAACAGGACCAGGGATGTGACAACTCACCCCCACTAAACAAGAATCTCGTCTCGAGATTCAAGCGTAGGGTAAGGTGAAGGGGGAACGCAACTAGTACAATCTTCACGATCCAGGTTGCACTTCATAGGAATGTTGATTCGATCACCATTATTGTCTTGAAGTCTTGCTCTGAGAAATCCTGCCAACATGACATGGAGGAAAGAAGGAGACTCTAGAAGGGTCGATCTTCTCGAAGATCGAACAACTCACGGAATGAGACATAGGACCATCTCTCGGGTTGAGACACGAGATACACATTAGGAGGGGTGGAAAGAAACGGATGACGAAGGTTCACTAGGTAGACAACAATTCCACACCTAAGAGGGTGGTGAACGGTTGTCAAATAGCAAGGAGTTGAGTTGCCATGATACCATAACGAGACACCTTAGGAACCGTGACTCGTAGATATATCCCCTTAAGTGGCAAAAAGAATTACCTTTGATTCAGAGATCATCGAGACTCTTTATACCAGCCTAAGGCAATCACAGCAATCGATTGGCGGGGGTCGGTGGAATGGCATACTCGGACTTGGATGATGTGGATTACCTTGTTGAAGACAACGCAAGGGATGAATTTGCTTATCACCGGAAATGGAAGAGACCCATGGTAGAATGGCACAATGGCGGTGCAAGCTGGGAACAGAATGCAAATGCTGGGAATGATTCTGGTAACTGGGGAAGAACCCAACAATAGCGAGTGAATTCACTGTTTGAAAGGTCATAGCATAACCGAGGAAACTGAGAGGAATCCCAGTTAGTGCCGATGATAACACCTAGCGCTTGTGCGTGCTCTCAAGAACTTGAGCATTTCCACAATCATCAAGGTTTTATCAACAACCGCGTCAAGGGTGCTGACAACACAACATACTACCATGATGAACAACGATGGACGATGCAGATGCATAGGAAGATAACATCAACTCAGATTTCACCCTAGCGAGGCCAAGGAAACAAAATCTGGATGATCGACCGAGAGACATTTAGCACTCCGCTTCTAATGTTCTCCTTGACATGCTAGTGTAACCCATTCTTAGATATGGTTTGCTAACTAGAACATCAAGTAAAGGTCGGACTTCGGGAGCAATAGAATCCATAAGGAACAGTTACGGAGGTAAATCCTACGAAATCCTTATGGGGAGGTGGCCAACTTCCTCAAACAAGATACTACAATAATAGGTCTTCCGGCTGGGTGTGTTGGCCACGACATCCACCTTACCGGTTATCGAGGGACCAATATTATAGTTCTTGGGAAATATTCCAACCATCATATCTGCCTGAGACTCAGATCTGGTTGGTGTCAGGATATTCCAGACTCATCGAGTCTAGGAAGAAAAATGAAAGTTTGCAACACAAATCGACGAGATGACGTTGCGAGATTCTCAGGAAATGAACTACGATAGCAAGCTCCAAAACATGAGCTGGTTCTGCTACAAACATGTGAACACGTTGTTCCAGACAAGCATGCCCACATGGTAGTCTTACAATAAAACACTACCGAGTTCTGGTTGGGAGCCATCATCGAGGATATCGAAGTCTTTACGCAAGTCCATGGATTAGATCCCAAGCATAGACTTCTTTTCCTTGAACGAGTCAATCAGTGGCTTGGTGTGCTAGGATATACATATGGAATGAAGATGATCAGTCTAACAAACCACAGAATACTTCGCACATGCATGACTGACTTGGGATGATTCCAGAGGAGCAAAAACAAACTTTCTCGAATTCATGGCGGCAACTTACATCAAATGCACGTGAATTAGAGGAAGTCACTGCTTTCATCCAAGCGTAGGCTTCATGAACGGAACACGAAGGCATTGCTTACAAAGTTTCCAACACTAGCTTAATGTTCAACAAAATCATGGAGGAGATAAGGATGTTGTCAATGGGCTCAACAACAATTCATCTGGGTTCCCTTTTAGAAGGAATTCCATAGTTAAGTGAACACGGTGATAGCATTGGTCAGACCCATAAGATATAATGGCGTATGCTCGAGGAGTCAACCACGAGTAAGACAACATTACAAACATCGTTGGTTCTGATTTGATTTGACGATAGCCCACACTCAAATCAAAGGATTGATAAGACAATAGGTCCAGCAACTGATCACAGGGACCAATCGATGAAGAGATCATCTTTCTTCAACACACACTACACAAGAATATCCCTTTGGAACGAACTAAGTCAGGCAAGCTTTTATCTTCCAACCCTCCAAGTTGTCGTTTAGCTTAACCAACTAGCTCAGGGATATCTAACACCGACTCTTGGAGAGAAGGTGGTTCACAAGAAACCAACTTGATCACGAGCTCAACATAGCGGTCAGGTGACAACCTGGTAATACTTCTGAGAAGATATTCAGAAAATCACGAACCACCGGTATGTTACTAAGCTCGAGAACAATCTTGCTTTTCAGGGCAAGACGATATGATCAATAGAGCAAGGATTTGAAATAATCCTAACTCATCGATCGAGGAGTGAACCAGGAGAATGGACTAGGTAGCACGATCAATCTTAGAATGATGATTCAATAACCAACACACTAAGAATGAAATTATTGTCCTTCAACTACCCAACAACGAGGTTGCTAGGCGTATTGATTTCACACATCACAATTCATTTGTCGGTATTCCGGTTGCATCAACACGAGGACCGAGGAATGACTAATGATGGAAAGAAGTATCACTGTACCAAGAGTTCATAGGATGGTGTGCAATTCCTATAACAATTCCGATATAAAGATGGTAATACTCCAAGGTAGAACAGAACAAAAGCTGGATTAGCAATTTGATCTGCGGAGCACAACTTCTTTGACCCAATCCTGGATATGGAAGAGGTACTGGAGTTTGTTTCTCCTGGTCATTCTACGATAGAATGGCTTGACGGACCACAAGAGTAATAGGCATCGATAAACGAATGCACGCATACTCTTGACTATCAATTGATAGGCGAGGGTCAGAGGACAACTAAAGAGGGACAACTCAAAGGAACATACGATTTTCTGAGTTGTGGATGCATGGTTTAGCATGTCGAACGAAGTTCAACATATTTCTTCCGGATAACCCATGCAGAAAGGTAGAACTGGCAGAGCCACAATATAGAATGGAGAACCCATCGAGAGCACTCCTGTTGTGATATTTCAGTTCAACGAGGAACTTCTGCCATAAGTAGTTCATGGTATTTGGAAGAAGAAGAAGATACCACAGACTTCAAGGACTATCGCAAAGGTTACTAATAACCTAAAGGAACTAGCAAACACTATCTACATGAAGTAAGTAGAGTGAATCTCGGGTCCAAAACCCAGAAGTGAAATGCCTACTAGCTAAGTGGCATCACGGGATGCTTACAAGAATGATGGCCAGAATCATCACACTGGGAACACAAATCATGGCTAAATTACTAGATGATCCCCTAAGACACCTAGGGTCATAATAATATCTCCAACATATATGTCAAGGTAACGGAGTACCTCAACTCACTGATTAGTGTGGTTAATCTGGCCCATGGGAACATTGAATCGGGAAGAAAGGATTTGCAAATGCATCAGACTACTTAGAAACCTGGGATCGGACAGCATAACGGCTGTAAATGCTCAGAAAAGATTTGAGACATTCACAAAAATGGTGGCATAACCACTCAGAAGCACAATATCAAGGTTTCGAGATCAACAATTAACATACGGAAGTAGTAGGAACTGAACTGAGACTTAAATCCAACAATCTTATAAGTCTGCGGACTAGTAACACGTGATCCTGATAGAAAGAAGAGATAGCCTAGCTCTTAATCCCCGTAGAAAAGATAAGATGACTCAGATCAGAAGGCCATGAGGTATAAGGAGTAAAAAGAGCCTTACGTTCCATCCCACAATCAATTCCCTTATATAACTAAAGAATTTCTAGACTCAACTTCGACCAGTTTGGCTTGGTAATCCTACAGGCAGTCAAGCTCTGATACCAACGCTGTCAGGACCCCGACCCAATGCCACATAGATCTAGCATGTAACACTTCATATCACTTTGCGGCCTCACGCACGGTATTCCCACGGGTGTCGCCTTACCTTTACCCGGGACCGTTTGCGCCTTTTGGCACCCGTATATGACAATGTCGCTAGCATCCATATGATAAGGAGCCCGGGCTGACATGGCTAGTCGTAAACCCAAAGTGGCACAAACTTACAGGGACAGGCATCCATGACCCAGCATCGAACGTGTCGGTCATCAGCGAGTGAATCCAGGCTGTAGCACTGGGCTAGCAGGACTCCGGTGAACCGGGCTGTAGCGGGCTAACAGGACTCCGGTATTCATCGCGTGACATTTCCCCGAAGGGACAGACACAGGAACGAAGAAGGACACATGCCGGACAGCCTAAGTGTTCCGGAGCAGTAGCAAACTACCATGGCTCGGTGGAAACACTAGGAGACATTTCCCGGTAAGAGAGGCTACTAAAGATAAACAACTAGATAGTCAGATCCCACACATACCAAGCATTTCAATAACATACACACAATATGCTCGATATGTGCAATACAACATGGCATCACAAAATGACTCTACGACTCAAGTAGTTTATTCAGTAGGCTCCGAGGAGCGAGATATTACAAACATGGGTCTCATGACCCAACACTCAGAGCATACAAGTCAAAGCACAAGCGGAAGCTATCATGTCTGGGTATAGACATCTATAAATGAAAAAGGCTGAGAAGCCTGACTATCTATCAGATCCTGCCGAGGGCACAAGATCGTAGCTGAGGTATCAAGCTAAACGTCGAAGTCCAAGCGGAACTACTAGTGAGACTGAAGTCTCTCTGCAAAAACATAAAATAGGCAAACGTGAGTACAAATGTACCCAGCAAGACTTGCATCAGATCTATCTACACATGCATCATTATCAACAAAGGGGATGGTGGAGTTTGACTGCAGCAAGCCAGCTTTGACTCGGTGGCTATCCTGAACTACGACTGCAAGTAACTCTTTTGAGGTGGCGCACACGAGTCCACATATTCACCATATCAATACACCACTATGGATCCGCTCCCGTCTCCCTACGAGAACGCCATCCATAGCACTCACGCTTATCTTGTGTATTTTAGAGTATCCACTTTCACTTGTCTATGAACTATGTAAGGGGTCCAAGTTTCCATATCCGAGGAATCCGGCTATTCGAATAGATAATGATAACCCTGCAGGGGTGTACTTCTTCACACACGCTTTCGCCACTTACCGCCCTGTACACGTCATGTACCTCGGCAACCTTCAAGAGGAAGCCGGGCGAGGGAGTCGGCCACGACCTGACTAACCGAACAAGTCTCTCGTCCAGGTTTATCGCCTATTCGGGTTCCATCCGCAAGGAGATCCGGCCGGGGTGTCGCTCACGGCCCCAAACGATGTGAGCAGGGTTCCCAAGCCCACCATCCGGGTGCCACTTGGTACACCGTGCCACTGTGCCTAGTCTGTCCCAAGCCCACCTGTACCGGGTGCCACTTGGTAGACTACTAACACTACCTACAAACACCATAAACTACTTGCAACTCCTGGACAGAGATCATGTGGATTAATAAGTCGAGAGGGGTCGAGTTACCGGAACCCAATGTGTGGTAGTAACTGGTCATGGATCACAAACACAGAACTCAGTTCCTGAGGACGGCTGCAATGAGACAACCCACCATGTACTCCTACATGGCCTCTCACCGCTACCTTTACCAAATCGTGTTCACACACTTAGCTCACACACAGTAGGACATGTTCACACACCTCTGATTCATCCCCGATGAATCAGACCTGACTCAACTCTAAGCAGTAGCAGGCATGACAAACAAACATGAATGAGTAGGCACAACAGGGCTCAAACAACTCCTACTCATGCTAGTGGGTTTCATCTATTTACTGTGGCAATGACAGGTCATGCAGAGGATAAAGGGGTTCAACTACCGCAGCATGTAACAGTTGAATCGGTGTTGTCCTAATGCAGTAAAAGAGAGCAGGAGCGAGAGAGTGGGATTTTATCGGAATGAACAAGGGGGTTTTGCTTGCCTGGCACTTCTGAAGATAACATTGAGTCTTCATCAGTGTCAACGATCACATCATCGGTATCACGTCTATCGAGAGGGGACAAATACCGGCAACACAGAAGGGAACACAATCAATGCAATGCACAATATGATGCATGATCATGACATGGCAAAATGAATGTGTTTTGGGCTAATGCATCTAAAACCAGATTAAATGAAGTTGGTTTGAATCCAAGATTCAAATTCAAACTCCATATGTGGTTATTTAAATGTCATTCACTTCATTTGCCCTAAACAGTAGAGATAAGTTGTTCTAACATGCATGTAAATGGTACAGATGGATTCCTTGAATTTTTCTGATAATTTTTCATATATAAATTATTTAATTTGGAGTTACGGTTGAATTTCTATGATTTATTGAAGTTTTAGCTATTTTCTGGAATTTCCTGATTATTTTAAATCCAGAAAATACTTATTGCGTCAGCCCCACGTCACAGTGACATCAGCAGGGTCAACTGGGCAGGTTCAGGTCAAACCTGACCAGTGGGGTCCACTGGTCAGTGACTGGGGCTGATTAGTGTCGCTGACATGTGGGCCGAGTCAACAGCCACGTCAGCTTAGTCAAAGCTGACGCGTGGGGCCACTAGGATTAGTTAAAAACTAAACAGAAACTAATCTAGGATTAATTAGCAGGTGGGGCCCTGCTGTCAGTGTCACAGGGTTAATTAGCAGGGTCATTAGCCCCTAACGACGACGCCACGTCAGCACGCCGGAGACCAGCCGACGGCGACCACAAAACACGGCGGGGGCACGCCGGACTTGCGCTAGAGGCGTCAGTTTGGCGCGCTGAGGGCACCAGGGGATGGCCCTTGCTCTCGCGCATCCAGAGGACCAAGTGGGAGGTCATGGGGTCGCCGGAACTCATGCCGGCGACGAGCTTTGGCGGCGATGGTGTTCGGTGGTGCTCGGGCGCGTCGCTATGGTGCATCAGTGAGCAAATGGGGAGGCTGGGCAGCACCTGCTAGACATGGGGAGCACTAAGAGCAGCTCAGTGAGGCCAGGGGAGCACGGAGGCTATGCGTGCAGCAGCAATGGCGGACGGTGGCTTCGGAGCTCGTGGGGAACGGCGCTACGGCACGAAGGAGAGCATGCGGAGTTAGGGGAGAAGGTCAGTGGCTCACGGCGATGACGAGGGGACGCTCGGCGAGGTCGGGGGCGGTCCAGAGCCGACGAATTTGACGAAGATGGCCGGCGGTCCCGAGGTTGAAGAAGACATCGAAGCGGTGTTGCGGCACGTCCGGGGCCTCGTGGCTCGTTGAGGAGGTAGATGGAGGACCGGCGGAGCTTCCTGGGGCGTCGGTGAGCCGTGGGGTGGCCGGTAGCCACGGTGGCTCTCGTCGGTGGCGGCGGCTCCGTTCGGGTGAGGAGAACAGAGGAGGGGGAGAGTGTTCGGGGAAGAGAGAGGGAGCAGCGAGG
>NC_041385.1:184161144-184178061 GCF_002162155.2 Triticum dicoccoides | reverse complement strand
CATCGTCGTGGCGTCGCTAGGGAGACCGGGGGAAGCAGGAGGTGGCCGAGCAGGGTGGAGGTGGCGCGCGCGGCGGCGGCGCAGTGTTCGTCCTCCTGGCAGGGAGGAAGACGACAGGGGAGGGGGGGGGGCGGCGGTGGGCTGGGCCGTTGGGGGAGCTGGGCCAGGTAAGTGGCGCCAGGTAGGTGGCCCAGGTGGCCTTCTCTCCCCTTCTATTTATTTCTGTTCTGTTTTGTTTTGTTTTATTTAATTTATTTTGCCACTGTTTTGAATTTAAAATAATTCAAACAATGCCAAAAACTCCTCTGAATATTTTATATTGCTAGAGGGACTTTTCCAAAAGCTTATAAAATATTTCAGGGGTATTTGAAATTATATTCTAATTATATGAATATAATTCAAATTCAAATAGCTAATGAATTAAATCCAAAGTCCCAAAAATAATTCCTTAAAAATGTTTAATATTTTGGTTGGGACCAGAACCCTTACCAAAAATTATCAAACATTTAAGAAGAGCATTTTGGAGCAATGAATGAGATTTCTAGGGTTTTTGCCCCTCTTTTATTTAAGTTTTTGAGGCTTCCAAAATTCCTCAGTTCAAGTTTCGAAAATATAGACATGATGCACACATGAGGTCTAGCCTAGTGCATAACAGGACCAGGGATGTGACACTAATCTTGGGGATGCCCATGGCACCCCAAGATATTCAAGGATATCCAAAAGCCTAAGCTTGGGGATGCCCCGGGAAGGCATCCCCTCTTTCATCTTCGTTCATTGGTAACTTTACTTGGAGCTATATTTTTATTCGCCACATGATATGTGTTTTGCTTGGAGCGTCGTGTATTATATTAGTATTTGATTTTTAGTTTACCACAATCATCCTTGCTTTACACACCTTTTGGGAGAAGCCTACTTGATTAGAATTTGCTAGAATACTCTATGTGCTTCACTTATATCTTTTGAGCTTGATAGTTTTTGCTCTAGTGCTTCACTTATATCTTTTAGAGCACGGCTGTGACTTAATTTTGAAGAAATTTCTAGTCTCTCATGCTTCACTTATATTATTTTGAGAGTATTTTAGAACAGCATGGTGTCCCAAATAATGTCCCTCCATGGTGTTCCACTGGAAATTAACTCAGATCGAGGAAGTCTTGTCACCTCTCGATTTTGGGAAAGTTCCCAAAATGCTATGGGAACCTGCCTTTCCTTTAGCACCACCTTTCACCCTCAATCAAGTGGTCAAGTAGAACGCGTCAACCAGATTTTAGAAGACATGCTTCGAGCTTCTGTTATCTCATTCGGAATGGATTGGGAGAAATGCCTTCCATTTGCCGAATTTTCTTATAACAACAGCTATCAATCTAGCTTGGGTAAAGCCCCTTTTGAAGTTCTCTATGGGCGAAGGTGTCGAACGCCTCTTAACTGGTCAGTTACCGGGGAAAGACAGTTCTTTGGCCCGGAATGATCCAGGAAGCAGAGGAGCAAGTTCGCATCGTTCGTGAAAAGTTGAAAACAGCCCAATCTCATCAAAAGAGTCAATATGACCGAAGACATAAGGCTATGACTTTTGAGGTTGACGAGAAGGCTTATCTTCGGGTTACTCCTTTGAAGGGAACCCATCGTTTCGGTATCAAAGGCAAACTGGCTCCTCGCTACATTGGACCCTTTCGCATTCTTGCCAAACAAGGAGAAGTTGCCTACCAATTGGACCTACCTCCGCATCTCTCCAGAGTCCACGATGTCTTCCACGTTTCTCAACTCAGGCGTTGCTTCTCGGATCCTATCCGTGGAGTGGACCACGAAACGCTTGATCTTCAAGACAATCTCATGTATCAAGAGTACCCCGTTCGTATCCTCGATCAAGCCGAGCGTACCACTCGACATCATAATATCAAGTTTCTCAAGGTCCAATGGTCGCACCATTCCGACAAAGAAGCAACCTGGGAAAGGGAGGATCGTCTTCGACTCGAGTATCTCGCCTTCTTTCCAGAGAAACCTTAATCTCGGGACGAGATTTTTCTGAGTGGGGGTGAGTTGTCACACCCTAGCTAGTTCATGCATTAGAGTGTTGCATCATGTTTATTTCATTCATCAGAAACTTGAAATGGGGATGACAGAACCCCCAGCACCCCCTGAAACCATCTATGGTTTACTAAAAATATTTTCAATGAACCTGAAATGCCCTTCTAAAATGTTCATCACTTCTGCCTTGGTCTTACACCTCTACCAAAAGTGATGCACAAATTTCTAGGTCTTCCTAAGGTCACTGGATTAAATCTTTAGTTATTTGAGTTGGGGCATTTAAATAATATAAATATTTCAAATGCTCAAATAATCCCAAACTAAAATGTTCCATGCTGGACATATTCCAAGCAGTGGCCATGTGCAGTTTGGTGATTTTTGGAGATGCCTAAGTATTTATACAAATGCAATAAACCTACAGAAATAAAATAAAACAAAAATAAATGGAAAAACCCCTTACCTGGCCAAACCCATGCCCCGGCCCACCTGGTGGCCCAGCATTGTGCTGGCCCGTGCCAGCCAGCTGCTTCGTTCCCGCCAGGCAGGCAGGGAGGTGACGCCGACGAGCGCGAGCTCGCAACGACGCCACCTACTTGCCGCTTCGCCGCTGGATGGGTTGGACAACCTCCACATCGCGCCCCCGACCCCCTGGACACGTCCACTCGCCCCCATCGTCTCTCCCTCGCTCTCCTCCGCCATGGCCGACGCTGCCGCAGCCACGCCGCCGTCGTAGTCGTAGCCACCGCCGTCTCTGCGCCACCCGACCGTGTCCACGAGCTCCGCCACCGCCCTCTCCATCGAGTAGGCCGAGCCCCGAGCGCTTGCGTGCCTCGAAGCCACCACATCTACCCCGTCTTCGTCGATCACCGCCGGAGATCCACTTCGCCGTCGCTGCCGCAGCAGCTCGTCCCCGACCTCGCCGTCTGCTCCTCGCAACCACCGTGAGCCTGGCCACCTCCCTATCCTCTCTGTTCTCCCTCTCGAGCCCCGTAGCGACTGCACGAAGTTCACCCGCACAAGCCGCCGCCGAGCTCGTTGCCGACGATGCTCCGGCCATGCAACGGCCAAACCACCTTGTCCACTAACCTCACCGCACTCCCAGGAGGCCGTAGCACCACTCGACGTGCCTCGCCGTGCCTCCTAGCGATGAGTCCAAGTTCGTCCGAGCTCCAGCCGCCGCCAAACTCGTCGCCAGCGTCATTTCCGGCAACACCGAGCCCAACCACCACCACCGCTGGATGTGGTTCGCCTCCAGCATCACGTAGGTGCCCTCTGCCGCCTTTTTGGTCGTCGGAGCACAAAACCCGCACCGCACCGCCGCGTTTGGCCTCGCCGGCGGCTAAACGCCGGTGAGTTTGACCCCGCTGACCCTGTTTGAACACAGGTGGGCCCAGTTTGACCCTCCCTGGGTCAATGACAGGTGGGGCCCAGCCCTGCTAATTAACTAGGATTAGTACTAATTTAAAATAGATTAGCCTAATGCCACTGACACGCGGGACCCACTGGTCAGGTTTGACCTGGACCGTCCCGTTGACCACTGACGTCACCCTGACGCAATGCTGACGCAGTTATTCAATTACTGGAATTATTCTTATACAGGAAATTCCTGAAAATCCCATAAACTTCAAAAAATCATAGAAATTAATCTGTGGCTCCAAATGCAAAGTGTTATATATGAAAAATGATCAGAAAAATCCAATCTATCCATCTGTACTGGTTTAATGCATGTTTAAGCAAGTTAACCTGCTGTTTAGTGCAGAATAAGATAAAGCACTATTAAGGGCCATGTATGAGCTTGAAACTTGAATCTTTGATTCAAAATGGTTCAAACCCATCTGGTCTTAGTTGCATTAGCCCAATACACTCATTTTGCCATGTCTCATGCATGCATCATATTGTTGCACTTTGTTTGGTGATGACTGTATATCGGTGCTCTCTGCGGTAGGTTCTACCCCCCGAGGAATATCGCGAATACCCTAACGAAGAGCAATACCAGTCCATGGACCCGTAAGGCAAGCAACCAACCATTTGATCATGTCGATACAATCCCATGTTTTCTCCTCTGCTCTCTTTTATTGCATTAAGACAACGTGATTCAAACTGCTGTGTGCTACGGTAGTTGAACCCATTTCCTCTGCATGACCTGTCATTTCCACAGTAACTAGATGAAACCCACTAGCATGTGTAGGAGTTGATTGAGCCATGTGTATGTGTTATTCCTACCTTGCTATGCCTGCTATGCTTAGAGTCGTGTCAGGTCTGGTTCATTTGGGTGATGGGCTAGAGTGAAATGATCATATCAGTAATGAGAGTGATGTGTTGAACATGATTTGGTAAAGGTATCGATGAGGGGCCATGTAGGAGTACATGGTGGGTTGTTCCATTGGAACCGTCCTTAAGCACCGAGATCTGTATATGTGATTTAAGAATCAGCTACTACCATACATTGGGATTCTTAATTGACTCGCTCGACTTCTTATCCACCCTAGTCCTCTGTCCAGGAGTTGCAAGTAGTTTCTGGTGTTTGTAGCTTACTGGAGGCCGTGGGCAGCGCTGACCCGCAGGGTGGGCTGTGATGCGGTAGGTACGTGGCCGGGTATACCGGGCGCCCGTTAGGTGTCTCGAAACCATGTACACATTGTTCGGGGCCGTATGTGGAAACCTTGGCCGGACTCCCTGCGGATGAAACCTGGACAGGCGATAAACCTGGACTAGAAACTTAGGTGTTTAGGTAGGTCGTGGTCTACACCCACGTCGGCTTCCGCTTGAAGTCTGTCGAGCACATGTCGTGTGCAGACGCTAAGTGGTGGAAACATGTATGAAGAAGTACACCCCTGCAGGGTTAACATCATCTATTCGAATAGCCGTGTCCATGGTAAAGGACTACTTGGTTGCCTATACAGTTCATAGACAAGTAAATGGATACTTCTAAAAGCCTCAAGAAAGCGTGAGTGCCGAGGATGGCTCTTCCGTAGGATGGCGGAGGTGGATCCTCGGTAGTGTATTAAAGTGGTGAGTAGTGGACTCGAGTACGCAAAACCATTTCAAGTTGGAGTCTCGTAAGATAGCTTAGCCAAGAGTCAAAGCTGGCTTGCTGCAATAACCCCACCAACCCTTCTTGATAATGTGCATGTATGTAGGATCTGATGTAAGTCTTGTTGAGTACCTTTGTACTCATGTTGCTTAATTTATGTTTTACAGAAGATGCTGCAACCCCTTTTGATGGGTTCTTAATAGACATCGATGTCGACAAGTAGGCTGAAGCCCAGGTGGTGATCCTGAGCTCACGATGGACCATGTAGTATAGTCAGGCCTACCCAAGCCTCTTTTATTTTCCTAGTTGTCTGTACTTAGACAAGATACTTCCGCTGTTTGCTTGTATATTTGTATGACTTGAATGCTGGGTCGTGTGACCCGTACTTGTGTGTATGACATGTATGGCACCCTGAGCCTTTAAATAAAGTACTTGTGATGTAGAGTCATGTTGTGATGCCTTGTCGTATTTGCACATATCAAGCATATTGTGTGTATGATTGAAATGCTTGGTATGTGTGGGATCTGACTATCTAGTTGTTTATCCTTAGTAGCCTCTCTTACCGGGAAATGTCTCCTAGTGCTTCCACTGAGCCATGGTAGCTTGCTACTGCTCCGGAACACTTAGGCTGGCCGGCATGTGTCCTTCTTCGTTCCTGTGTCTGTCCTTTCGGGGAAATGTCACGCAATGAATACCGGACTCCTGTTAGCCCGCTACAGCCTAGTTTACCGGAGTCCTGCTAGCCCAGTGCTACAGCCCGGATTCACTCACTGATGACCGACATGTTCGTTGCTGGGTCATGTATGCATGTCCCTATAAGTTAGTGCCACTTTGGGTTCACGACTAGCCATGTCAGCCCGAGCTCCTTGTCATATGGATGCTAGCGACACTATCATATACGTATGCCAAAAGGCGCAAATGGTCCCGGGCAAGCTAAGGCGACACCCGTGGGAATACCGTGCGTGAGGCCGCAAAGTGATATGAGGTGTTACATGCTAGATCGATGTGGCATTGAGTCGGGGTCCTGACAGCATTGGCATCAGAGCCGGACTGCCTGTAGGTTCTCCAAGCCAAACTGGTCGATGCTGAGTCTAGTAATGCTTTAGTTATATGTAGGGGAATTGATTGTGGGATGGAACGTAAGGCTCTTTTTACTCCTTTACCTCATGGCATTCTGATCTAAGTTAGTCTATTCTTCCACCGGGGGTTAAGGATTAGGATCTCTTCTCTCTATCAGGTTCACGTGTTACTAATCAGTAGTACCTTATAGGTTTGATGGATACAAGCCTAGTTCAGTTCTACTACCCCGTTATGTTGCTAATATGGACCCAGAACCTTGATATGATGTTGTTGAGTGTTTATGCAATCCTTTGCAAAGTGTCTCAAAATCTTTTTTGAGCATTTATAGCCGTTATGCTGTCCAATTTCTGCTAGAAATTCTAATGCCTTTGCATTATATCGTGTTTCAGATGGCCTCCTGCACCCAGAATCAAGTTGTTCGTCTGACTCGAAGTCTCGATGTACCTGGCCATACTGCTATGTTGGTCCGTGTAACGATTGAGGCTGGATACCGATGGTTTCCCGAGTACACCGTGGAGGAGCAGTATAGAGACTTCAATCAAAGCCAATACCTCTGCATCGTCAGGATATTCCCTTGTTATCCCGGATCCACTGAACCACTCCATTGCTCATATGGACTTGGGGTTACCATCGACATGTCCGTGCAGGACGCTGTTTATTCGATGATGACAATTATAGGGGCCAGGACTTCCTTGCTTTGGAACACTGACTTTCGCTATATGCCAATGTCACTCCCCGGGGCAGAAGGTTACTTCACAGCTATTTACACCGACTCTTCTCATGAGGATTCGCTGCTCCGCACTTCCGCACAGATGCTTGAGGACATGGACCATGAAAATCGTGCCTTGCGACTGTAGCTTTTCAACTCCCGGTCTGATCACTGGGCCACTTTGACCCGGTTTGCACCTGCTGTGCAGGCATGGCATATGGATATGCGGGATCTGTACCCCGTGCGGTCTACTCTGCCGGACCGTATGGATTGACGTGATGTAGGGGGCATCACCCCTCCCCATGGACCTCTTCTGCCGCCGTTTGACGGACCCAGGCCACATCCGAGTCCTTATGGACCGCAGGCTCCACAGGGTCGACTATTCCCGAATGATCATGTTCAGCTCCCAGGACATGGGGGTAATCCCTATGAGGATTACTATGGAAATGTTTGAGCTGATAGTAGCACCACTAGTATTGTAACAGTTATATCGTCCACTGTCCTGCGTGATTTGTGGGATATGACTTAGTGTGTACCACTTTTCGGAGGTGTAGAAAAATAATGTATAGGAGCTTGGGATGCCTCCGATGAGATGCAATCTTCCTTTCACCGCAGTTGTACTCCGTTTGGTCTTGTACTAAACCTTGTATGGTGTGTATGACGATGGAATAAATGTAGCAGTTTCTGTATTTACCATGTCATACGGATGATCATCTTGCATTCCGAGTTATCCATTACTTTCTACATTTCTATGTCAGAATCTTATCATTCTAGACTAAACCATTGTCTTGTTTTCATAGGATGGTCAACACCCGCAACAACCCTGCCCCCCCAGAGCAGGCCGAAGGCAGTGGAGTTAGGGATGAAAACCTGCCTCATCCTCCTTCTCTGGCTGAGGTCATGCTGGAGGCTGAGAGAAACAAGCGGGAGAACAACCGTTTGTTGGAGCGCATCGAACGGAACACAACACTACATCAGAGGAATAACTTGGTGTCGCTCAGTGATTTCATCAAGTTACATCCACTCACCTTCCATCACTCCGTCGAGCCTCTCGACGCTGATGACTGGCTTTGTAGCATTACCCACAAGCTATGTTCTGCACTCATAGCTGAGGCTGATAAGGTCACT
Organism: Triticum dicoccoides; assembly: GCF_002162155.2. Classification (NCBI taxonomy): domain Eukaryota; kingdom Viridiplantae; phylum Streptophyta; class Magnoliopsida; order Poales; family Poaceae; genus Triticum; species Triticum dicoccoides. Next base: position 184,170,088 of record NC_041385.1, on the reverse strand, counting down.
TTTGCTGCCTATCATCTTGAAGGCCCCGCCAGTCTCTGGTGGGAGAATTATGAAGCCATGCTAGATCTATGTGGCATTGAGTTGAGGTCCTGACAAAAGGAAGGACCCAAGATTGCTATGCGTGAGCAAGACGATGAAATACCATGGGACACAGGAGTGCGAGCTTGTGAGTGGCCATCAGACGATTTTATGGTCAATGCAGGCTTTAAGGATGAATTTGACGCATATGTGTGTAATGCCGATCTTGAGGACTTCTTGCAAGATAAGTGTCCTCAGTACTATCAATTGACTGATTCATTCATGCGAAGGTTTAAATATAAATGTTCATGTAATTCTCCGAGTGTCCCGTTTGATATTTATGATACATCTTATACCATGGACTTAGAGGATTTTACAACTGCTTGCAAACTCCCGCAGTGTCAGGACCCCGATCCTAAGTCACACCGATCTAGCATGTAACACATCATATCACTTTGCGGCCTCAAGCACGGTATTCCCACGGGTGCCACCTTACCTGGCCCGGGACCGTTTGCGCCTTTTGGCTCACGTATATGATAGTGTCGCTAGCATCCATATGACAAAGGACCCGGGCTGACATGGCTAGTCGTAAACCCAAAGTGGCACAGACTTACAGGGACAGGCATCCATGACCCAGCATCGAACGTGTCGGTCATCAGCGAGTGAATCCAGGCTGTAGCACTGGGCTAGCGGGACTCTGGTGAACCGGGCTGTAGCGGGCTAACAGGACTCCGGTATTCATCGCGTGACATTTCCCCGAAGGGACAGACACAGGAACGAAGAAGGACACATGCCGGCCAGCCTAAGTGTTCCGGAGCAGTAGCAAGCTACCATGGCTCGGTGGAAACACTAGGAGACATTTCCCGGTAAGAGAGGCTACTATAGATAAACAACTAGATGGTCAGATCCCACACATACCAAGCATTTCAATAACATACACACAATATGCTCGATATGTGCAAATACAACATGGCATCACAACATGACTCTACGACTCAAGTAATTTATTCATTAGGCTCCGAGGAGCGAGATATTACAAACAGGGGTCTCACGACCCAACATTCAGAGCATACAAATCAAAGCACAAGCGGAAGCTATCATGTCTGAGTACAGACATCTATAAATGAAAAAGGCTGAGAAGCCTGACTATCTATCAGATCCTGCCGAGGGCACAAGATCGTAGCTGAGGTATCAAGCTAAACGTCGAAGTCCACGCGGAACTACTAGCGAGACCGAAGTCTCTCTGCAAAAACATAAATTAGGCAAACGTGAGTACAAATGTACCCAGCAAGACTTACATCAGAACTAACTACATATGCATCATTATCAACAAAGGGGATGGTGGAGTTTAACTGCAGCAAGCCAGCTTTGACTCAGTGGCTAACCTAAACTATCATTGCAAGTAACTCTTCAGGTGGCGCACACGAGTCCACATATTCACCATATCAATACACCACTATGGATCCACTCCCGTCTCCCTACGAGAACGCCATCCATAGCACTCACGCTTGTCTTGCGTATTTTAGAGTATCCACTTTCAATTGTCTATGAACTGATATAAGCTACCCAGAAGTCCTTTTCCGCGGACATGGCTATTCGAATAGATGATGTTAACCCTGCAGGGGTGTACTTCTTCACACACGCTCTCACCACTTACCGCCGTTTACACGACATGTACTCGGCAACCTTCAAGCGGAAGCCCAACGTGGGTGTCGGCCACGGCCTGCCTAAACACTCAAGTCTCTAGTCCAGGTTTATCGCCTATTCGGGTTCCATCCATGAGGAGATCCGGCTGGAGTTTCGCTCACAGCCCCAAACGATGTGAACAGGGTTCCGTGACACCAAACGGGCGCCCGGTATACCCGGCCACGTGCCTACCGCATCACAGCCCACCCCTACGGTCAGCCCTGCGCACGGCCTCCAGCATACTACAAACACCAGAAACTACTTGCAACTCCTGGACAGAGGACTAGGGTGATTAAGAAGCCGAGAGGGTCCATTGGTTTCGGGCCCAATGCGTGGTAGTAGCTGAATCATGGATCACAAACACAGAACTCAGTTCCTGAGGATGGCTGCAATGAGACAACCCACCATGTACTCCTACATGGCCTCTCACCGCTACCTTTACCAAATCGTATTCACACACTTAGCTCACACACAGTAGGACATGTTCATACACCTCTGATTCATCCCGGATGAATCAGACCTGACACAACTCTAAGCAATAGCAGGCATGACAAACAAACATGAATGAGTAGGCACAACAGGGCTCAAACAACTCCTACTCATGCTAGTGGGTTTCATCTATTTACTGTGGAATGACAGGTCATGCAAAGTAACAGTTGAATCGTTGTTGTCTTAATGCAGTAAAAGAGAGCAGGGCGAGAGAGTAGGATTGTATCGGAATGAACAAGGGGGTTTTGCTTGCCTGGCACTTCTGAAGATAACATTGAGTCTTCATCAGTGTCAACGATCACAACGTCGGAACATCGTCTACCGGGAGGGAACAGATACCGGCAACAAAGAAGAAATACAATCAATGCAATGCACAATATGATGCATGCTCATGACATGGCAATATGAATGTGTTTTGAGCTAATGCAACTAGCAATAGATTAAATGAAGTTGGTTTGAATACAAGATTCAAATTCAAACTCCATATGTGATTATTCAAATGCCATTTAATTGATTTGTGCTAAACAGCAGCTATAAGTTGTTCTAACATGCATGAAAATGGTACAGATGGATTCCTTGAATTTTTCTGATAATTTTTCATATATAAATTATTTAATTTGGAGTTACGGTTGAATTTCTATGATTTATTGAAGTTTTAATCATTTTCTGAAATTCCTGAATAAAAATAAATCCAGAAAACCTATTACTGCGTCAGCATGACTTCACAGTGACGTCAGCAAGTCAACGGCGTTGTCCAGGTCAAATCTGACCTGTGGGACCCACATGTCAGCTGCACAGTGATTTAACAGAGTTTAATTAACTTAACTAAATTGTTAGCCGGGTTAATTAAACGGTAGGGCCCACCTATCAGTGGCCCTAGGCCTGGGTTAGCGGGGTGGTTAGGCCCTAATGACCGGCCACGTCGGATTCGCCGGCGGTTGGACGACGACGACGACCCAGAGCGGCGGTGGCTCGCCGGAGTTACGCCAGAGGCGACGGATCGACGCGCCAAGGGCACCAGGAGGTAGCCCGTGCCCGTGCGCATCTAGGGGGACCAACGGGAGGTGCGGGGGTGGCCGGGGTTCGCCGGAATGGAGCCCGCGGCGGCGCCGGCGTTCGGGTGAACTGGGTTTCGGGGTTAGGGAGCACGACATGAGGCAAAGAGGGGTGTTACGACCTCCTGGGGTTGCACTGAGCACGACCGCGTGCTCGGTTGCAGCTCTAGCTAACGGTGGCTACGGCGGCGACATGGCCGGCGGCAAGCAAGCTCCGGCTCCGATGGGATCGAGGCTACAGGGCGCAATCGAGGCGGGGAAGAGAGAGGGGAGGTGTAGGAGCTCACAGTGAGTTTGAAGAGCAGGTCGGCGTGCTCGGGGGGATGGCGGAGAGGATGAATCGGACGGTGGCATCCGGCGGCCGTGGTCGGGAAGAAACGCCGCGGCATCGTCTTGGGGCATCCGGGCTTCGGTGGGTCGACGTAGAGGGGCTTGGGGTCCGGGCTGAGCTCGGGTACGCAGAGAGGGAGCGAGGAAGTGGCTATGGCCGCGGTGGTTGCGAGCGACGTCGGCGGCGACTCTCGGGTGAGAGAGGGAGAGATCCAGGGAAGGGGGTGAGAGCGCGGGATAGTGAGGGAGAGAGGCAGGGAGGTGCGTGGCGCTCGGGGAAGGCGTCCAGAGCGTCGAGGAAGGAGAGCGGCAAGCAGGAGGTGGCCGAGGCAGCGTCGGCGCCCGTCGGCCACGCGCGCTGCCTACTGGCGCGGGGAAGACGACAGGAGGGGAGCCCCTGGTGGGCTGGGCTGGCTTCTGCAGCAGGCCGCACAGGTAGGCGCCAGGTAGATCTTCTGCTCTCTCTCTCTTATTTCTATTTAATTCTGTTTTTCTATTTTCTGTAGTTTGTTTTGATTTGATTTAAAAATATCAAATCATTTTATAAAATCCTGGAAACAATTATGGGTGCTTTCTGAATTATTTCAGTGACCCTTAACAATTTCCAACATTTATTTGAACATTTAAATTATTTATAGTATTTAAATGCCCAAGGTCAAATACAATAGGATTTAATTCAAAAATCCAGAATGGCCTAGAAATATGTGCATCATTTTTGGCAGGGGTTTTCACCTTTAACAAAAATAATGAACTTTCCTAAAGGGCATTCTGGGTTTATTGAAAATATTTTTATTTTGATCCTAATTGCATTTTATTTAGTGCTAGGGTTTGTCATCCCCAGTTCAAGTTTCATGAACTTTAAAGATGATGCATGAATGCCTTAATGCAACTAATGACAAACAAATTCTAAGGTTGTGACACGCAGTGGGGCAATGTTAATGATCCCCACAAATCTGAATTTAGAGACTTTCATTTTCCTGTGGGCGAATCTAGGGATATAGCACAAGCTACCATAGGGAGCATTCATTTTCCTGCTATACATTATTTTGCTATCTTCATTGGTAGATGCATTAATGGTAAAGATGAAGCATGTCATATGTGTGTCCCTGATCTTTGTGTCCTCAAGAGCGCTATGTTAGGTAATAAAGATTACAACTTGGGGGCAATAGTTGCACGTAGGTTGCATAATAATGGTAGGGCTGGAGATTTATTTGGAGGAATTTATGCGACCCGTGTGGCTAATTATCTTCGTATAGCCCCACGAGAGGGGGATATGGTGTTGCCTCCTGCTTATTTAGATTATGACGCTATGGTCAAACATCATTTTCTTAGGAGGAATGAACAATTCCTCCAGTATCGACTAATATTTGACAGGCAACCATGTTACTCTCCCTGCTCCTTTCCTTTTTGACTACCAGGCAAAAGGAAGATATGTTGTTACCAGGGAGGAAGCAGCTGAACACGAGGGGAGGGCGGAGGTGGCTCGCCAGCATGTCGCAGCTCAGGAGGCATTTGCTGCTGCATCTCAGTACGACCCCAGTTACAACTATGGATATCAGCCAGGCTACCCTTGGCCTTAGACAAACTTAGACCAAAAGCCTAAGCTTGGGGGAGTACATATTTCTCACCGACTTTACATTCATGTTCACACACTATTCTAGCTGTCGGTGCTCATACTCTTTCATTGTATTATCCATGCTAGTTTAATTTTCTTTTTCTAGTTTTCTTCTTGTGTGTTTGATAAACCTTAAGAAAAACCAAAAAAATTAGTTAGTTTAATTTCCATGCTTGTAGTAGTAATTAAAATGAAAACCCAAAAAGATTTCTCGTTCTTCTTCTTACTTGTTGGGAGCTTTCCCGTGTAAATAGTTTTCTTTTCTTTTCTTTACTTTGGGGGTTGAGAGTAGAAGACCATATTGAAAATGTCTAGTGGCTCTCATGTGCATGATTGTTTATTTAACTTAGAGCCCATATTACTTTGTCTTCTCTCTTGAGTTGAATGCTTGCAGATTCCAGCTTAGTCCAATGCACGTGCACTATTATTATTATACACATCGTTCGGTCGTGCAAGTGAAAGGCAATAATGACGATATATGATGGACTGATTGAGATGAGAAAAGCTGGTATGAACTCGACCTCTCTTGTTTTTGTAAATATGATGAGTTCATCGTTCCTGGTATAGCTTATTATGAAGTAAACATATTTGCAATGATAGTTAGAGATTATAGTTGCTTCTGCCATGCTTGATTAGCTATGAGTTATAATGGTTTACCTTGCGTGCCAACATGCTATTAAAATGATTGTGGTGTGGTATGATGGGATGGTATCCTCCTTTGAATGAATTGAGTAACTCGACTTGGCACATGTTCACGCATGTAGTTGAAACAAATCAACATAGCCTTCATGATATTTATGTTCATGGTAGATTATATCCTACTCATGCTTGTACTCGGTGTGAATTAATTTTAATGCATGTTCATGACTGTTGTCCCTCTCTCAGTTGATCGCTTCCCAGTCTTTTGCTAGCCTTCACCTATACTAAGCGGGAATACTACTTGTGCATCCAAACTCCATAAACCCCAAAGTTATTCCATATGAGTCCACCATACCTTCCTATATGCGGTATCTACCTGCCGTTCCAAGTAAATTTGTATGTGGCAAACTCCAAACCTTCAAATGAAATTCTATTTTGTATGCTCGAGCGGCTCATGTTTCAACTAGGGCTGCCTGTATCTTCCATGCTAGGTGTGTTATTCTCAAGAGGAGTGGACTCCGCTCCTCATTCATGAGAAAGGGCCGGTAACCAGGATGCCCAGTCCCATGATCCAAAAAGATCAAAGCAAATCAATATAATTAAACAAAACCCCCTAGTGCTATTGTTAGTTGGAGGCACTCGTTGTTTCGAGCAAGCCATGGATTGATGCTTGTTGTTGGTGGGGGAGTATAAACTTTTACCATTCTATTTTGGGAACTGCCTATAATGCATGTAGTATGGAAGATATAGCCATCTCATAGTTGTTGCGTTGACAGTGAAAGTATGCCGCTCAAAATGTTATTCATCTATATTTAAAATCGAGCTCTGGCACCTCTACAAATCCCTGCTTCCCTCTGCGAAGGGCCTATCTATTTACTTTTGTGTTGAGTCATCATCCCTCTTATTAAAAAGCACCCGCTGGAGAGCACACTGTCATTTGCATTCATTACTATTGGTTTATATTGGGTATGACTTGACTGGATCTCTTTTACCATGAATTACAATGTTTAGTCAGTCCTTGATCTTTAAAGGTGCTCTGCATTTATATTTTGCGGTCTCAGAAAGGGCTAGCAAGATACCATTTTGTTATATCATATTATGATTATTTTGAGAAAGTGTTGTCATCCGAGTTTTATTATATGGCTCGCTAGCTGATTATGCCATTGATATGAGTAATTGTGAGACCTAAGTGTTATTGTGAGCATGGTTAGTTCATATTCTTTGCTGAAAACTTGAATGCTGGCTTTACATATTTACAACAACAAGAGCAAACAGAGTTTGTAAAAGTTTTTCTTCATCACTTTCAGTTTATCAACTGAATTGCTTGAGGACAAGCAAAGGTTTAAGCTTGGGGGAGTTGATACGTCTCCAACGTATGTACTCTTCCAAATACTTCTGCCATGAAGTTGTTTATTGTGCAGAAAACAAAAGTTCTCGGAATGACCTGAAAATCCACGGAGATAAGTTTTGGAAAATATAAAAAATACTGGCAAAAGAATCAAGGCCAGGGGGGCCACACCGTGTCCACAAGGGTGGGGGGCGCGCCCTCCCCTTGGGTGCTTCCCCCTGTCTCATGGGACCCTTGACGCTCCACCGACCTCAACTCCAACTCCATATTTTCTGTTTTGTAGAGAAAAATATCAGAGAGGAAGTTTCATCGCGTTTTACGATACGGAGCCGCCGCCAAGCCCTAATCTCTCTCGGGAGGGCTGATCTGGAGTCTGTTCGGGGCTCCGGAGAGGGGGATTCGTCACCGTCCTCATCATCAACCATCCTCCATCACCAATTTCATGATGCTCACCGCCGTGCGTGAGTAATTCCATCGTAGGATTGCTGGACAGTGATGGGTTGGATGAAATTTACCATGTAATCAAGTTAGTTTTGTTAGGGTTTGATCCCTAGTATCCACTATGTTCTGGGATTGATGTTGCTATGACTTTGCTATGCTTCATGCTTGTCACTAGCGCCCGAGTGCCATGATTTCAGATCTGAACCTATTATGTTTTCATGAATATATGTGTGTTCTTGATCCTATCTTGCAAGTCTATAGTCACCTATTATGTGTTATGATCCGACAAACCCGAAGTGACAATAATCGGGATACTTCTCGGTGATGACCATAGTTTGAGGAGTTCATGTATTCACAATGTGCTAATGCTTTGTTCCGGTTCTCTATTAAAAGGAGGCCTTAATATCCCTTAGTTTCCACTAGGACCCCGCTGCCACGGGAGGGTAGGACAAAAGATGTCATGCAAGTTCTTTTCCATAAGCACGTATGACTATATTCAGAATACATGCCTACATTACATTGATGAACTGGACCTAGTTCTGTGTCACCCTATGTTATAGCTATTGCATGAGGAATCACATCCGACATAATTATCCATCATTGATCCAATGCCTACGAGCTTTTCACATATTGTGCTTTGCTTATTTACTTTGTCGTTGCTACTGTTACAACTACTACAAAACTGCTATCTTTACTTTTGCCACTGTTACCATTACTATCATACTACTTTGCTACTAAATACTTTGCTGCAGATACTAAGTTATCCAGGTGTGGTTGAATTGACAACTCAACTGCTAATACTTAAGAATATTCTTTGGCTCCCCTTGTGTCGAATCAATAAATTTGGGTTGAATACTTTACCCTCGAAAGCTGTTGCGATCCCCTACACTTGTGAGTTATTAGCAACCACCGCCTGCATGGTATTGCGTGATGTTTGAATACCAATATAATGTACAACTTTGAGGTGGCACCTGCCTCGGGAAACGGAAAGTCCCCACATGGAGAGAGGTTATGACACACATATATATAGAGTATTCATGTTGCCCCCTCTTTGACATGTACATACTCCTACCGTGCATATACGTAGCACAAACCAAAAAGAACCATCCTTGTTGGTCAAATTAACATCTCTCTCATTGTACGGTCAGCTGGTCGACGATGACCTCGTGGGCCCACAGAGAGAGGCACATGCGAGTGAGTTTCATAGGACAAAACCTCTGTGTGAATGTGTCAGTGTGTTATGTGATGTTTGAATAGCCAATGCACAACTTTGACGTGGCACATGCTTCGCAAACCAGAAACGCACTACACAATGATGCGTAG
>NC_041385.1:184067077-184160832 GCF_002162155.2 Triticum dicoccoides | reverse complement strand
GTGTATGCACGTGCTCAAACTTTGATATGGAATCTCACCATGATCCACACACACATGCAAAGATGAATCCACCTTTTGGTCAAATGCCTCTCGTTGTTGGTGGAAACTGAAAACCTTTGAGGGCTAACGAATGGGCACGTCGCTGATAACCGCATGAGGGAGAGCATTCCAGAGGACTACCAATGCATCCATGTGGCCTGAACATGTATGTATGAAAGGGTTATGTAATGCTTTAAATAACCGATTCACGACTTTGATGTGGCATACATGACACACAAAATGATCTGTAATCCCACACGGAGGTTCACGACTCGTAGTGTACTGCCAGACCCCTCCCCTCACCCCCACACACAGACACACACATCCCGCACCACCACAACCACTCTGAGACATGTCAAACTTTTTCTGCAGTGAACATGTGACCAAAGGCGTAGTGTCATGTTAAAATTAAAAAAACAGACATCATTCAACCGTTTTTATACATGGATTGATTTCCTAGGGATTTAATGTGCAAAAATCAAATTTGATCTACATGTGCACCAAAATGGATTGCAAAATCATATGTGTCCCTGGGTGCATGTTCCCCTGTGCAAGAGATTTCAAAACATTGAGAATATATATTTTTAAATTTTGGTAAATCCAAAACTTATTTGAAATTCGAGAAACTTATCGTGGTGTCATATATGGACACCAGTAGACTGTGGTATTGTTTTTTTTGTCAAATTTGAGACCCGTGTTGATATAATCTTCTTACAAATGGGAGATTATGAAAAAAATGGCAACCAATATCTCATACGGAATATTTATTCGGACCGTGTGCGTTAGAGCGTGCCATGCTTCGGTTAAGCAGTAAAGCGGCAAAATGTATCATCAATAAACAAAAAATATACGTTATGCTACACACCCCATGGGCCGTGCAAGCAGGCGTGAGTTGACGGGACGCATGCGAAGTCGGCCGTGTAGGAATACTAGGAGGTGTGGCTGCAGGTGTGCATATTGACGGGAGACGTGCGAGTAGCTGTGTGAAATGATGGTAGGAATGGCAGAAGTCTGCCGCGCAGGCTCACCAGGAGGCGAGACAGCCTTTGACTGCCGCCTGCCTCGCTCCCACTGGTCCATATTAATTGCGCGCCTGAGCCGTCGGTGATAATAGGCGGCCGCACCCCCGGTCCGCAGTGGTCACGAACGTCTGGACTCTGGAGTGTATGAGGACGCCGCTGAAGCGCACCATCGGAGGGAGTGGCGACTGTCGGTGTTAAAACCAGCAGATCTTCGGTAGGGGGGCCCAAGCTGTATGTCTGAGGATCGATGGTAACAATGATCAAAGGGACACAGTGTTTACCCAGGTTCTGGCCCTCTTAATGGAGGTAAAACCCTACTCCTACTTGATTATATTCGATGAGTATTGGGGTTACAAGATTTGATCTACCTCGAGATCGTAATGGCTAAACCCTAGCTTGGCTAGCCTATCAATGTTATGATCCTGCCTTCGGTCTAAACCCTCCGGTTTATATTGATAACGGAGGAGCGTAGGGTTGTATAAAGTCGGTTTAACAGAAAGCAAATAGTATATCTGGACACCTAAACTTGCTGTTCACGCATACGGGAGTCCTAGCCGGACATGAGAGGTGGTCAGCTTCCTTATATCTTGATGGCCTATTAGTCCGTCCCATATCAAATAGACCGGACACCCAAGGACCCCTTAGTCCAGGACTCCTTCAGTAGCCCCTGAACCAGTCTTCAATGACGACGTGTTCAGCGCGCAGATTGTCTTCGGCATTGCGAGGCGGGTTCCCTGAACAATATACATCAGCTTTTCTCCATAAAAGAACTGTATTCGGCCTTGCATAATTAACACAACCCTTAGCAGCGAAGGCAGGATATATAAAAAAATAGGAGCAGTGTCTTTACAGACAACTTTTTCTGGCGAAGCGTCATACTTGACCCTTCATCCTTTTGAACCGTTTTCACACCCCATGTTCCGTGTTTTGAGGCCAAGCCCCCTTGGCCCTTCTTGTCAAAATAGAGATCGTGCCCACTTATTACAGGATTGCTCATCAATAGGATTTGGGTAATCCAACTGTTTACGGCGCATGCTTACGTTGGGAACATGCGAGTTTCAAGGCATAAGTGGGGGGATGGTTGGCATTTTTACCGCCTATAAGAGGGAAATCGATTCCTCCTCACTTCCCCACGCCTTCTTCCATCCTCAACCTTCCCATCTCCCAAGCTCTCAGCGCCCGAAAGAAAACTTTCATCTTCCTCACTACCACCACCTCCTCCGACCAAGGCCGAATCCAGTTCCAAGGGCAAGTGGGAGGCCTCCTCCATCATGGAGAAGGAGATAAAGGATCTCCGGAGTGCGGGGTACCTGGCCACAAGCATCGCGCATAGGCTCCCCACCAAAGGTCAAGTCATCCCCACTCAGGAGCCCGACGAAAGGGTCGTTTTCCTCCCCCATTTCCTTAGAGGGCTAGGTTTTCCATGCCATCCCCTCGTCCGGGGACTCATGTTCTATTACGGGCTAGATTTCCATGATCTAGCCCCGAACTCTTTCCTCCACATCGTGGCGTTTATCATCGTGTGCGAGGCTTTACTCCGCATCCCCCCACACTTCGGCCTATGGCTAAAAGTCTTCAATGTGAAGCTGAAGGTGGTTGACGGGCAGCACACGGACTGCGGGGGGGCTATGATAAGCAAGCTACCCAACGCCACATGGCCCAAGGGGGCCTTTGTCGAGGCCGTCAAGGTCTGGCAGCAAGAGTGGTTTTATATCACCGAGCCACGCCGCACCAAGTGGGCGGCAATTCCAGAGTTCAGATCTGGACCCCCCACAAGGCTCACTTCACGGAATGCGAAGGGCCTCGACTGGGGGTCCCAGACGGAGGTGTAGACGCTGCAAACACGAATAACCAACGCGCTGGGCAAGAATGTCGGTCTCACCAACGTGGTGCAGATTATGCTCTTCCGCCGCATCCTCCCCTGCCAACGCCGGACTTCCCCCATGTGGGATTTCAATCCGAAGAAGTCGCGGACTCTGCTGCACTTCCTCGGCATGATGCACGAGGGAATATGGAAGCTCCTTTTCAAGGCGCAGAAGAGCTGGCCCATGGCGACCGAAGACGTCAGGCTCGACGCCGAGAATCCAGACACTTCGGTAAGTCTTAGCTTTCTGAAGATATGTCCGGTCTATATTTTCGATCAATATGAATCTTATCAGCCCACCTCTTTATAGGGCTAGACAAAGAAAGCGGAATGGATCAAGAGTATGGTTCCGCTGCCCGAAGACCCAGTCACCCCTCAGCTGGAGGAGATGCTAGTCCCGGTGCCCTACCAAGCTCCATAGAAGAAGGGCAAGGAGCCCAAGGGTGGGCCCCGCTGCAGAGGTCCTTCGGACATTGTGTCTGGAGAAATCGAGATTGTCTCCTCTCACGAGGAAGACAAGGACGAAGAGGAGGAGGAGGAGGTGGAGAGCGACTCCCCTCGCCAAGCAAGGAGGAAGAAGAGGACGGCCTCCGAGAATCCAGAGGGGGCGACACCGAAGAAGAAGATCACCTTCTCGGTTAGTTCGGACTCAGAGTCCAAACACAGCCCAAGAAGAGCCCCCAGGGTTAAGCCCCTGGCTGAATCGTAAGTATCAAAACCCTTCTTGTTCAGTTTCTGCTTACCCGCCTCTATTATGTAAATTGTATCTTTGACTGCTTTTCAGCCCTCCACACGATATACCGAACCCCTCATCTTCATCGGGGAATTCTCTGGCGCCAGAAGAGGCGGAGAGCGATAGACCATCGCGAGCCCTCTCCCCCTGCCATGGAGGACACCAAAGTGTCGTCCCAAAGGACCTCTCCTGGCCGAGGAGGGGCGGACGAGGCTGTCCAGAAGGCGCCCGAGGTTAATACCTCGGATGCCGCAGACCAGGGCACGGCGACCCCCATGACCACTAAGTGTGGGGGCCCCAACAGTTCGGGCCCTCGCCGAACACCATCCCGGAGACCAATGTGGCTTCGGGTTCGGACCAACACCCCCCTTCGACGGAGGGGGGACGAGCAGCAGCTCCATCGGCGGCCTCTATTAATTCGGAGGCCGCTCATACTCTGGAGGAGGCACTGCAATGTACTTCCATTGTGGAGGAGCACCGCACCCATTAGGGTGCGGTTACGGAGAAAGTTCGGTCTGCAAAAAGCGGACTGAACGAAGCCTTCAATAGCCTACTGACGAGGCTTCGACTAGCCGATGAGGAGCTCGACCGCGTCAAATAGCGATTTGATGAAACACAAGGTATGCGGCACTTGTACATACCCGAAGTGATATGTGTGCTAATTCTTTAAACTTACTGAGTTTTATGACTATACTCATAGTGGCGCCGCCGAGGTCGAGTCCCTCAAGAGCGCTCTTGCCCAAGCCAAGAAAGAGGCGGAGGTGAGCAGGGCGGCCGCTGACAAAAGCGGCGAAGGAGTTGGAAGTGAAGCAAACCACCCGCCGAAGACATGAGGCGCGGGTTGGCGAGGTCGCACAAGAGCTCAAGGATGCCATAACTAAGTGCGAGTCCTCGGAGCAAAAGACTTCAAAGAAAGCCTCCGAACTCACCAAAGCTCTCAAGAGCATGAAGGAAGCCCGTGTTGAAGGCGAGGGCGCTCGCCAGGAGATCCGGGAGGCGAGGCAGATAGCGGCTGGTAAGGCCTTTCTTCTGCAGAGTAAATTAATAGTAAGAGATACATCTTGCTGACCTGAGTTTGGAGTTCTCTAGGCGCGTTTGCGGATCTGCCGAGGAGTGTTGCTATCGCTGCAGAGTTTTTCCAAGCCGAAAAGGGGAGCTCGACGGAGAAGTTGTTCTACTCGCAGTACCTTTCGCCACAACATTTGGCGCCCCTCCGCGATCAGCTGAAGCAACTGACTGATACGTCTCCAACGCATCTATAATTTTTGATTGTTCCATGCTATTATATTACCTGTTTTGGATGTTTATGAGCTTTATTATACACTTTTATATTATTTTTGGGACTAACCTATTAACCGGAGGCCCAGCCCAAATTGCTCTTGCCTATTTTAGTGTTTCGAAGAAAAGGAATATCAAACGGAGTCCAAACGGAATGAAACCTTCGGGAGAGTTACTTTTGGAACGGAAGCAATACACGAGACTTGTAGTAGACGTCAGGGAAGCTTCAAGGTGGCCACGAGGCAGGGAGTTGCGCCCTACCCCCTGGGCGCGCCCCCCACCCTCGTGGGCCTCTCGTGGCTCCGCTGACCGAGTTCTTTCACCTATATATGTCCATATACCCTAAAAACATCGGAGAGCACCATAGATCGGGAGTTCCGCCGCCGCAAGCCTCAGTAGCCACCAAAAACCAATCGGGACCCTGTTCCGGCACCCTGTCGGAGGGGGGATCCCTCACCGGTGGCCATCTTCATCATCCCGGCGCTCTCCATGACGAGGAGGGAGTAGTTCACCCTCGGGGCTGAGGGTATGTACCAGTAGCTGTGTGTTTGATCTCTCTCTCTCTCTCGTGTTCTTGATTCGGCACGATCTTGATGTATCGTGAGCTTTGCTATTATAGTTGGATCTTATGATGTTTCTCCCCCTCTATCTTCTTGTAATGGATTGAGTTTTCACTTTGAAGTTATCTTATCGGATTGAGTCTTTAAGGATTTGAGAACACATGATGTATGTCTTGCATGTGCTTTTCTGTGGTGACAATGGGATATTTACGTGATCTACTTGATGTACGTTTTGGTGATCAACTTGCGGGTTCAGTGACCTTGTGAACTTATGCATAGGGGTTGGCACATGTTATCGTCTTGACTCTTCGGTAGAAACTTTGGGGCACTCTTTGAAGTTCTTTGTGTTGGTTGAATAGATGAATCTGAGATTGTGTGATGGATATCGTATAATCATACCCACGGATACTTGAGGTGACATTGGAGTATATAGGTGACATTTGGGTTTTGGTTGATTTGGGTCTTAAGGTGTTATTCTAGTACAAACTCTCTGATAGATCGAACGGAAAGAATAGCTTCATGTTATTTTACTACGGACTCTTGAATAGATCGATCAGAAAGGATAACTTTGAGGTGGTTTCGTACCCTACAATAATCTCTTTGTTTGTTCCCCGCTATTAGTGACTTTGGAGTGACTCTTTGTTGCATCTTGAGGGATAGTTATGTTATTATTGTTGAGAGAACTTGCACTAGTGAAAGTATGAACCCTAGGCCTTGTTTCCTAGCATTGCAATACCATTTATGCTCACTTTTACCACTTGCTACCTTGCTGTTTTTATATTTTCAGATTACAAATACCTATATCTACCATCCATATTGCACTTGTATCACCATCTCTTCGCCGAACTAGTGCACCTATACAATTCACCATTGTATTGGGTGTGTTGGGGACACAAGATACTCTTTGTTATTTGGTTGCAGGGTTGTTTGAGAGAGACCATCTTCATCCTACGCGCGCCACGGATTGATAAACCTTAGGTCATCCACTTGAGGGAAATTTGCTACTGTCCTACAAACCTCTGCACTTGGAGGCCCAACAATGTCTACAAGGAGTAGATTGTGTAGTAGACATCATGCTCTTTTCTGGCGCCGTTGCCGGGGAGGTGAGTGCTTGAAGGTATATCTTTAGATCTTGCAATCGAATCTTTTAGTTTCTTGTTTTATCACTAGTTTAGTCTATAAAAGAAAACTACAAAATAATGGATTTGAGTTTGCCTCATACGCTTCATCTTTTTAATATCTTTCGTGAGAATGATGGAAAGGAAAATTGTGCTCAAGTTCTAGAAGAAGTCTATAAAATGTTTGGCACTAAACCTTTGAATCATGAGCATGATTGAAATGTTGTTAGTATGAATTCTTTGAATATCCATAGTACTAATGATGATTGCACTAGTCATGATGAAAATGTCTCTTATAAGCATGTCAATTTTTGTGGAGTGCGTAGAGTTTGCAAGTGCACACCAAATAGGGAAGATAGATTTTGCAAGAGGCATAAGTATTTAGAAACTAAATGGTTGCAAGAAAGGCTAGATGTGAGTGCTGAAAATTTAAAATTTCTTTACTGTACTTGTGAACTTTGCAATGAACATGGTCATTATCGTTGATGCAAATTGTTTCATGATCGAATCGTGTCCAAAAATTGTGATGACTTTATTTCCCTTGCACATCATACCGAACCTAGTTTGCTTTTGGGTTACGAAGAAATGAAACGTTTAACTAAGCATATTCTAGAATTTAACCTTAAGAAATTTCTTGATATTGATCTAGAGGAAATTTATATGTATTGTGCGGTGAATTGCATTGAAAATCCTTATATTGCCAATTACATAAAGAAAAGAAAGCAAATAGAAGATGAAGAGAATACTAATGAGAGGGAAGAAACCTCCCAATACCCTCCTATTATTTATTATGATGAATCAGGTAACGAGGAGGAGCTTTCTATTCAACCAATCTCATTAATAAGGAGCTCAAAGAAGAGGGTTAAACCCACTTATGATGTGAAGAAGAAAAATAAAAGACGGAGAAGCAAAGGTAGAAAGGTATCCCTCCCAAATGATGTTGCTCCTACTACTCATTGTGATGATGATAATTGCTATACTATTGGTGCTATCCATACTATTAATGATGAGAGTGATTATGCTTATGATATGAAAAGGCCCAAGCTTGGGGATGCTATGTTTGACGAGAATGACATATTTGAGAATATATTTGCTGCAATTAATGTTTGTCCCAAGCTGGGGATGCTATGTTTAATGAAGATGATATTTTTAGCCTCCCAAGTTTTGTTATGCAAATATGTTATAATGATAGCATGCCTCCTACTATGATGATTATATTGATGAAAGTGGGTTTGGAAGAATGTCAACTTTAGGAAGTAATCATCCCACTATTTTGGAGGATGTTGAATCTTATTGTGATAAATATGAAAGTGGATTTGGAGAGGTCATGACTTTATTTAGTGATTATTCCACTATCTTGGAAGAGGTTTCAATCGATTATGATGAGAACAAAGTTGCTACTTATGATGATTATTGTGATGAAACTTATGCTATAAAAAGTAGTGATGATTATATTTATAAAACTTGTCATGATTATGATTACCCTTTTTCTGAACATTACTCTTTTAATGTGGAAACAATTTATAGTATTCGAGTCTCTTATGATACTCCCACTATTCCGAATGAGAAGAATTTTGCTTATGTGGAGAGTAATAAAATTTCTATGCAAGTAGATCATGAAAAGAATGCTTTAGGTTCTGGTTATATTGTTGAATTTATTCATGATGCTACTGAAAATTATTATGAGGGAGAAACATATGCTTGTAGGAATTGCAATAATATCAAGTTTCCTCTCTATGTGCTTAAAGTTTTAAAGTTATGCTTGTTTTGCCTTCCTATGCTAGTTGATTATTGTTCCCAGAAGTTGTTTGCTCACAAAATCCCTATGCATAGGAAGTGGGTTAGACTTAAATGTGCTAGTCATATTCTTCATAATGCTCTCTTTATGTTTCAATTCTTATCTTTTATGCGAGCATCATTGAAATCATCATGCTTAGCTAAAAGTCATTAAAGAAAAGAGCTTGTTGGGAGACAACCCAATATTTACCCTTACTATTTTTGTGTGTTCACATGATTACACTACTTTAGTAATCATGTTTTATAGCTTTTGTTTCAATAAAGTGCCAAGTAAGACATTTAGGATAGCTTACGGTGATAGTTGTGTTGATCCTGCTGAAAATCAGGAACTTTTGCACCAAGTAAATTAGTTTTGATAATTCACAAAAACGGGATTTTGATCTGATAATTTTTTTCCAGATTGGTACACAAATTTCTCAGGTTTTCCTAATTTGGTAGGATTTTTGTAGTTCCATAATTATACGTTTGATACACATTACTACAGACTGTTCAGTTTTTGACAGATTCTGTTTTCTATGTGTTGTTTGCTTATTTTGATGAATCTATGAGTAGTATTAGAGGGTATGAATCATGGATAAGTTGGAATACAGTAGATATTACACCAATATGAATTTAGAATGAGTTCACAACAGTATCTAAATGGTGATTTATTTTATTATACTAACGGAGCTTACGAGTTTTCTGTTGAGCTTTGTGTTGTGAAGTTTTCAAGTTTTGGGTAAAGATTCGATGGACTATGGAATAAGGAGTGGCAAGAGCCTAAGCTTGGGTATGACCAAGGCACCCCAAGGTAATATTCAAGGACAACCAAGAGCCTAAGCTTGGGGATGCCCTGGATGGCATCCCCTCTTTCGTCTTCATTCATCGGTAACTTTACTTGGAGCTATATTTTTATTCGCCACATGATATGTGTTTTTCTTGAAGCGTCTTGTATGATATGAGTCTTTTCTTTTTAGTTTACCACAATCATCCTTGCTGTACACACATTTTGGGAGAGACACACATGATTCAGAATTTATTAGAATAATCTATGTGCTTCACTTATATCTTTTGAGCTAGACAATTTTGCTCTAGTGCTTCACTTATATCATTTTAGAGCACGGCGGTGGTTTTATTTTGTAGAAATTATTGATCTCTCATGCTTCACTTATATTATTTTTAGAGTATTTTAGAACAGCATGGTATTAGCTATGGTTATAAAATTGGTCCTAGAATGCTGGGCATCCAAGTTGGGTATAATAAAAACTATCATAGAAAGTGCATTAAACACTATGATCAATTTGATGCTTGATAATTGCTTTGAGATATAAAGGTGGTAATGTTAGAGTCATGCTAGTTGGGTAATTATGAAATTGAGAAATACTTGTGTTGAAGTTGGCAAATCCCATAGCATGCACGTATGGTAAAAGTTGTGTGACAAATTTGTTGCATGGCGTCCTCTTTTAATTGTCTTCCTTATGTGTGGAGGTCGGGATCGCACGATGGTTAACTCCTACCAACCCTTCCCCTAGGAGCATGTGTATTAGTACTTTGCTTCGAGGGCAAGTAAACTTTTGCAATAAGTATATGAGTTCTTTATGACTAATGTGAGTCCATGGATTATACGCACTCTCACCCTTCCACCATTGCTAGCCTCTATTATGCCGTGCAACTTTCGCCGGTATCATGGACCCACCATTACCTTCCTCAAAAAAGCCACCATACCTACCTATTATGGCATTTCCATAGCCATTCTGAGATATATTGCCATGCAACTTTCCACCGTTCTGTTTACTATGACCCACTCCATCATTGCCATATTGCTCTTTGCATGATCATGTAGTTGACATCATATTTGTGGCAAGGCCACCTCCATAATTTTTCATACATGTCACCCTTGGTTCAATGCATATCCCGGTACACCGTCGGATGCATTCACGTAGATTCATATTCTGTTCTAAGTATTGAGTTGTAAATCAATAAAAGTGTGATGATCTTCATTATTAGACTATTGTCCCAAGTGAGGAAAGGATGATGAAGACTATGATTCCCCCACAAGTCGGTATGAGACTTCGGACTTTATAAAAATAAAAGAGGCCAAAGAAGCCAAAAAAAGAGGCCAAAGAAGCACAAATAAAAAAGAGGCCAAAGAAGCCCACAAATAAAAAAGTAATATAAAAAAATGAGAGAAAAGAGAGAAGGGACAATGTTACTATTTTTTTCACACTTGTGCTTCAAAGTAGCACCATGATCTTCATGATAGAGAGTCTCCTATGTTGTCACTTTCATATACTAGTGGGAATTTTTCATTATAGAACTTGGCTTGTATATTCCAATGATGGGCTTCCACAAAATGCCCTAGGTCTTTGTGAGCAAGCAAGTTGGATGCAGATCCACTTAGTTTCTTTTGTTGAGCTTTCATATATTTATAGCTCTAGTGCATCCGTTGCATGGCAACCCCTACTCACTCTCATTGATATCTATTAATGGGCATCTCCATAGCCCGTTGATACGCCTAGTTGATGTGAGACTATCTTCTCCCTTTTTGTCTTCACAACCACCACCTTATTCCACATATAGTGCTATGTCCATGGCTTGCGCTCATGTATTGCGTAAGAGTTGAAAAAGCTAAAGCGCGTTAAAAACTATGAACCAATTGCTTGCCTAAAACCGAGGTTGTGAATGATGGGAGTATTTTGTGTGATGAAAATGAAGCATGGCCTAACTATATGATTTTGTAGGGATGAGCTTTCTTTGGATATGCTATTTTGATAAGACATGATTACTTGTTAGTATGCTTGAAGTATTACTACTTTTATGTTTTATGAACTTTTATCTTGAATCATTTGGATCTGAACTTTCATGCCAAAACAAAGAAAACTACATTGAGAATTATGCTAGGTAGCATTCCACATCAAAAATTCTGTTTTTATCATTTACCTACTCGAGGACGAGCATGAATTAAGCTTGGGGATGCTTGATACCTCTTCAACGTATCTATAATTTTTGATTCTCCATGCTATTATATTACCCGTTTTGGATGTTTATGGGCTTTATTATACACTTTTATATTATTTTTGGGACTAACCTATTAACCGGAGGCCCAGCCCAAATTGCTGTTTTCTTGCCTATTTCAGTGTTTTGAAGAAAAGGAATATCAAACGGAGTCCAAATGGAATGAAACCTTCAAGAGAGTTATTTTTGGAATGGAAGCAATCCAGGAGACTTGGAGTAGATGTCCGGGAAGCTTCAAGGTGGCCACGAGGTAGGGATGCGCGCCCTACCCTTGGGCGCGCCCCACCCTCGTGGGCCTCTCGTGGCTCCCCTGACCGACTTCTTTCGCCATATATGTCCATATACCCTAAAAACATCGGAGAGCACCATAGATCGGGAGTTCCGCCGCCGCAAGCCTCTGTAGCCACCAAAAACAAATTGGGACCTTGTTCCGGCACCCTGCCAGAGGGGGGATCCCTCACCGGTGGCCATCGTCATCATCCCGGCACTCTCCATGACGAGGAGGGAGTAGTTCACCCTCGGGGCTGAGGGTATGTACCAGTAGCTATGTGTTTGATCTCTCTCTCTCTCTCTCTCTCTCTCTCTCTCGTGTTCTTGATTCGGCATGATCTTGATGTATCGCAAGCTTTGCTATTATAGTTGGATCTTATGATGTTTCTCCCCCTCTATCTTCTTGTAATGGATTGAGTTTTCCCTTTGAAGTTATCTTATCGGATTGAGTCTTTAAGGATTTGAGAACACTTGATGTATGTCTTGCATGTGCTTATCTGTGGTGACAATGGGATATTCACGTGATCTACTTGATGTACGTTTTGGTGATCAACTTGCGGGTTTAGTGACCTTGTGAACTTATGCATAGGGGTTGGCACACGTTTTCGTCTTGACTCTTTGGTACAAACTTTGGGGCACTCTTTGAAGTTCTTTGTCTTGGTTGAATAGATGAATCTGAGATTGTGTGATGCATATCGTATAATCATACCCACGAATACTTGAGGTGACATTGGAGTATCTAGGTGACATTTGGGTTTTGGTTGATTTGTGTCTTAAGGTGTTATTCTAGTACAAACTCTATGATAGATCGAACGGAAAGAATAGCTTCATGTTATTTTACTACAGACTTGAATAGATTGATCAGAAAGGATAACTTTGAGGTGGTTTCATACCCTACAATAATCTCTTCGTTTGTTCCCCGCTATTAGTGACTTTGGAGTGACTCTTTGTTGCATCTTGAGGGATAGTTATATGATCCAGTTACGTTATTATTGTTGAGACAACTTGCACAAGTGAAAGTATGAACCCTAGGCCTTGTTTCCTAGCATTGCAATACCGTTTATGCTCACTTTTACCACTTGCTACCTTGCTGTTTTTATATTTTCAAATTACAAATACCTATATCTACCATCCATATTGCACTTGTATCACCATCTCTTCGCTGAACTAGTGCACATATACAATTCACCATTGTATTGGGTGTGCTGGGGACACAAGAGACTCTTTGTTATTTGGTTGCAGGGTTGTTTGAGAGAGACCGTCTTCATCCTACGCCTCCCACAGATTGATAAACCTTAGGCCATCCACTTGAGGGAAATTTGCTACTGTCCTACAAAGCTCTGCACTTGGAGGCCCAACAATGTCTACAAGAAGAAGTTTGTGCAGTAGACATCACTGACCGAGCTGCACAGGGTGGCCGGACTGGCCATGAAGGATGTAATAGTCCGCATTTGGCCAGCAAGTCCATACCCAGTAGCTACTTCGGATTCGTGAAGCGCCTGGTCGATGCGCGTCCTTGGATTGATGCCATAAAGCGGTCGGCCTGCATAGAAGGTTCCCGGATGGCCTTCCCCCGAGTCAAGGTGCAATGGGCGAAGAAGAAGGCCACCGAAATTGCCACTGCAGGGCCGCCTGAAGGCAAGGATCACCAAAGGCCGGAGAGGTACTTCAGCGAAGTCCTCGAGGGAGCCCGCTTTGTAGAGGTTCAATGCTCGAAAGATATCATGTTTGAGTAGTAGAGTCCGGTTTGTAAGAACCATGTAATGAACTCATAATGTGAAATATTTATGCTTGCGCTTTATGATTTTGTTAGTTTCCTATTTGGCCGTTTATTTTATAAATCTGAAAGTTTACCAGTCGTCGGCTTCTGCCCCCATGTAAATATTACCGGGGTGTTCGGGAACGCATGTCCGCACTTTATCCAACGTCTTGGTCCTATATAGGAGGCGTCTTGCAAGATGAACTAGGCAATCAGTCTATGCGGTTTTATTACTTTCACTTAGCCGTAAGAGTCCATTGGTGGGGCTAAGTACTAGCCTCTGTTGCATGAACGGAAATCCGGATTACGGTGCCTATGCCCCTCGTATAACACGACATAAATCGTGAATGATTTGTAGTATAACACTAAGTCACCAGATCGCTGACCCGCTCTCGCATATCATGACAGTCAGTTTTCGGCTTTCTCTACTAAGGTATTTAACCGGACGAACCAGAAATACAATTGTAGTAGTTCTCCCTTTGCTACCTTAGCCAAACTTGCCGAACGTAAGGTGGAAAACACAGGAGCCGGGCAACCCAACTATAGACCAAAGACATGATTCGGAGCTGATGCATATAGTGCAATATCCGGGACGCCAAAGAGTTCCCTATATGTATTCAGACTTAAGAGTTTGCGGGGCCGAATACAGCTCCTGGTATGAAGGCCGTGCCGAAGCGCGTATGTCAGTCGATAACAAGAGGGAATACAGATGACGAGTTAATATAAGAACCCAACAAAAAGGTGGTGTTCATCTGCTTCCTTTATATCCTTATCAATATGTCAAAGCATGTTTCGACAGACAATGCCATTAATATTAAGGTCATGTTACATGCCTAAAAAAATTTACATAAGGGAAAGTCTAGCACATGGCCTAAAAGTAATGGTTCGAAGACTCCAGTGATGCCCTGCCGCATGTCTGCACCATTTCTCCTTAGTAACAATTCCTTTGATACGAGTATTTTATGGTTGGCCATGAAGAAGGGGAACGCTAGCCTTGAAAGGATCCCTGATGCAACCATACAGCAAATAGGGCTCTTAATGAACCTGTAGTGAAATAATGTATGGGGTCCAAATAGGGTCAAGCCGTACTATGGACTTTTTTTCTGCAGTGTGCCTCCGGCGTTGCTCAAGGTATTTTGAGTGCATAGTTATGTACGCGCGACACGTAATCCACAACCTTATGGGGCGACAGGCGGAGGCCGAACTTCTAATCGAGGTCCGGATCCGTCAAGTTATCGCAGCAATGCACGGACCAGACTTGTTTAGAGATGTTGTTGGATTTAATGTCCGACGAATTATTCGGCTTGATAAGGCTGCCATACACTTCGGCTGCAAGGGTCGCGGTGTGCTCTTCAGTACAGAGGGAGCGCTCCATATTTCCATCGACTGTAATAACGCCACGTGGTCCGGGCATCTTAAGTTTCAAATAAGCATAGTGTGGGACTGCATTAAAGCGGGCGAAAGCAGTTCATCCGAGCAGTGCGTGATAACCACTGCGGAAAGGGACGATGTCGAAGATTAGTTCTTCACTGCGGAAGCTATCTGGGGAGCCGAATACTACCTCCAGTGTCAGTGAGCCCGTACAACGGGCCTCCACGCATGGTATCACACCTTTAAAAGTAGTGTTACTAGGATTGATTCTTGATGGGTCAATGCCCATCTTGCAGACATTGTCATGATAAATCAAGTTGAGACTGCTGCCCCCGTCCATAAGGACTCTAGTGAGATGGTATCCGTCGATAATTGGATCGAGTACCAGGGCGACCGAACCCCCGTGACGGATACTGGTTGGGTGATCCCTGCGATCAAAAGCGATCGGACAGGCTGACCATCGGTTGAATTTTGGGGCGACAGGCTCTACGGTGTAGACGTCCCTTAATGTGCTCTTGCGCTCCCTTTTGGGAATGTGAGTGACATATATCATGTTCACTATTTTCACCTCGGGGGGAAACTGCTTTTGGCCCCCGGTGTTTGGCTGACGGGGCTCATCATCGTCCTCACTTGGGGGGTCCCTTTTCCTTGTGTTCGGTATTTATCTTACCGGCCTATTTGAAAACCCAACAGTTTCTGTTGGTGTGGTTAACAGGATTATCGGGTGTGCCATGAATCTGATAGGGCCCCTCGAGGATTTTGTCCAAGCTGGATGGACCGTCTCTATTTCCTTTGAAAGTTTTCTTCCGCTGACCGGTGTTAGAACCACTGAATCCGGCCTTGACTGTCGTATCATCTGCGTCGTCATTACTGCTCCAAGGTTTGTTTTTATTGCGGCGCGGTCTACCATTGCCATGCCTGGTTTCAGAAGTGCCGGGGTCGCCAGAGCTATTGCTTCTATGAGCCAACCAGCTATCTTCACCCGCACAGAAACAAGTCATAAGTGCAGTTAAGGCTTCCATGGTCTTTGGCTTCTCCTGCCCGAGGTATCGGGCAAGCCATTCGTCACGAACGCTGTGTTTTAAGGCCGCTAAGGCTTCGGTGTCCAGACAGTCCATGATTTGGTTCTTTTTGATGAGGAACCAATTCCAAAGCTTGCGAGCCGACTCGCCAGGTTGCTGGAGTATGTGACTTAGGTCATCAGCGTCCGATGGCCGGACATAAGTGCCCTGAAAATTGGCCCGAAAAGCATCTTCTAAATCTTCCTAGCTTCCAACACTACAAAAAAATACACTTCTGTGATGATACGTGTTTGTCACAGTAGGTCGCATTTTCTGTCATGCATGTACATCCATGACGATTTTATGATAGAATCAAGATAGTCATACCTGTGATGTCATAGAAGTGTTCCATGACATTACCAAAATTATCATCACGGGACTGTCCACTTCCATGACGATAAATCCTGGGTCACAGAAGTGTTTTCATCAAGGGTGACCGACACATGGGAACCACCGTAACGGAACGTCGTTAAGCTATCAGGTCGGGTTTTGGATCCGATAACCCGTTAACAGCCCTGACCAATGGGGATTTTCCATGTGTAAAATCATCATTGGCTGGAGGAAACACGTGTCGGCTCATCGTTGGGACAGATGTCATCCACTCATTGGACAGAAGGCGCCTATGATACGTCGACACGTGGCACGGCCCAACAGAGGCGCATTCCTATGAAAAGGCGGCCCGTTTGACTTGCTCAAAAGGTGGCGGGCCGGCCCATGTAAAGCCTGTTAACGGCTTGTTCACAAATAGCCCATTTACAGCCCGCTAACCCAAGGCCCGTTACGCCCTATCTGAATTAGGCCCAGTAGCGTCATCTGGGCTACCCAATATGATTCCAGCCCATTTTCACTTCTGGCCCATGTATGGCCCATGACGTCTTTCGGCCCATATGTGGCCCTATGTAACTCTTGGCCTATTAACGGCCCGTTGTGAAACTGGCCCGTAATGAACAGTGTATCACTTTACACCCATTAACGGCCCGTGGTGAAACTGGCCCGTAATGAACAGTGTATCACTTTATACCCATTAACGGCCCGTTATTCCGTTGGGCCGTTTCCAGCCCATGTTATCTTTCAGCCTTCTCAAAGCCCATTTATTCTTGGGCTCATTTCTAGCATTCGTTTACTTACGGCCCGTTACTGTCATTTTCTGCTTGTGGGCCAAATTCAGCCCGTGGTTATAGTCGGTCCGTTTGTGGTCCGTTAATACGTTGGGCCGTTTTCACAGCACCATCAAATATGGCCTATTAATGATGGCCCGTTATGGTCAGCCCATGAACAGACGATTCCAACTCTAGCCCGTTTACGGCCATAATGCGGCCTGTTATTGGCCCATGTTTGGCCAATCGATCATACAACCCGTATAAGGCCCGTTGATGATACGGCCCGTAGAAGGCCCATTGTTTCTATGGCCCGTAGAAGGCCCATTGTTTCTACGGCCCGTAGAAGGCCCATTGTTTCTATGGCCCGTAGAAGGCGTACTGTTTCTACGGCATTTAGAAGTCCCACTGTTTCTACGGCCCGTAGGAGGCCCAGTGTCACTATAGTAAATATTAGCCCATGGTTATTGTGGCCTAGTTTTAAAAAATAGGTTATTGCAGCCACTAGCAAACCGCGGAAAAAGAACTGCAATGACTACAAGCAAACAAATAAACAAGACAACAAGGAAATAAATAAGCAAGCAACTTACGCAAGGCTATCACGGCTATCACACATATTACATCCACTGGGCATCAAAGTTCGCCACCAGTGCGAATAAACACGCTGACAAAAGAATATACAAAACTGAGAGCACTTCAGAAGGCACTAGGCCTGGCCAGGTCGGGCCCCCCAAACAGCTGAAGAAGCTAAGAGCACTTCAACGGTAGATGCATCAACACTAGATTTAAGGCATGATGGTGCGCACGGCAGTCCTCTGACATCTTCATTGTATCTTTGACTTCAAGTTGGAGCTGAGCTGAAGCAAGCCTTTTCACTTTAAGTTGAGACTGAAGAAGTCAAACTGATTGAGGTAGCGACTGCATAGAGGTTGTCTCACACCTGCTGGTGAGTAGCTTCAACTCACAGTCTTCATCAAGACAGGACCTTGGGGTCATCTTGCTATCCTCAAGATGGTTTGGCTCACTATCTTCCCTAAAGTTCTGCCTGTCATAAGAGATATGACTCTGAAAGAGAAACAAGGAGACACGTAACAGGTTTCACAATTATATAAGCAAATAAATGGATCTGTTCTGCATAAGGAACATGTTTTTACAACTACAATTTGAAACTGGTAGTTGTTGCAAACATCCAATCAGATGTAAACAGCAAAGCAAACAACAGTGGAGGAAATGATGCCTATCCAAATCTATACTAGAACAAAGTTTGAAGGCTTGAGAAGGATGAACTTACATTACATGTTAACACGAGATGGACAAAGCCCTTCTCCATGTTGATGGAAGGATAATTCAATAAATTCCCCGAAGAAAATTATTTATAAGCGTTGCCATTATTATACATTTTGCAAAGAGTAAATATAGATCAAATAATATTGGAAGAAACAGAGGATAATGAAGCTCAGGTGCAGACTGATGATACATAATCAAATAGCAATTAATTAAGTACAGCGTTACAAGGCAAAAGGGAGAGAGGTACTGACAAGAGCAATGCAGAGCCCATTATTGTTTTGATATCGTATGATCCTTTGAGCCAGGAGATTCATCTGAAATTAGTTTTCATACAAGAGAGAAGGTAAGGCACAAGCAGAAATTTAGGAGTTTAAATTTTGAATTGATATCATAGACAGTACCTGATGCTGGGCTCCCAGCAGTTCTAATACGAGTTTGGCCACTGGAGTAGGGGTAAAGTGTGGTACAGTTGGGCCTGTGTTTTCTGTGGCTGCTGATCTATCTGATTTAACAGGTATCACTACCTTTTCCAAATATCTAGTTTGTACTCCTTGAGGATCTGCACTCACCCTCTTCCTTTTGGACATCTATTACGAAAGAACAACATTTGACTGGAAAAACATAGTGTGACGACACATGGAATAGGTACAGAAAATGGATAGGTATGACATATACTCATATATGATGCTTAAACTAAGCAGACGGTGTAACAAAGTAGAAGTAATGCAAGAGGTTAGATGAAAAATATGTGCGACCAATACAACTTTGCAAAGTTAGAGCAAGCACCTTGATGGGTGAATAAGATAGGCCATCCTCCACCATGCCAAGTGTTAGCCAGTGGATCGTTCCGCAATATTCCTCTCGTGCGCCCATTCTCATATTCATCTTGATAATGTTCAATATCTGACATGCATGAAAACATAAAAACAAGTGAGATTTTCTTTGTAATGCAGAAGTGATTCTAATCCAATACTGCCTCCCTGTAAACCCCTTTGTGCTATCTCTGCAATTCTTTTAAAAGATGCCATGCATGCTGTAATTTGTTGTGTGCATTAATATAATGTGGCCTACTACTCAAAATATGAGAGCTCCAGAAGTGATGACACTTCGCAGATGATAGCCTAAACATATAGTAAAGAAGAACAAGTCGACATGACCTGACAGATTCAAAATATACTAAGGGAGAACAACTTGACCTGACCAGTCAACCGCAAGAGAAGAGTATCATCTTAAAGAAGATTGAAGATATTACAAGTCTTTCAATACAATGTCGGTTGGCCACCCATGATGAACCAGAGCGCACAGAGAAATACTATTCTTTCTGGTCTCTCCATATGTGGCTCACATGCATTTCGAAACTAAAGTAGGAACATTTAGCTAACCAATTAAACATCTCTCAGTTTTACTAATATCAGCAATAATATCAGGTATGAATTTGTACAACTAAGCTTGTTTAGCTCGATGGGTGGAACAGTGCTATTACGACACGAACCACGTAGGCTGATTGTGGTCATCATAAAATGGGGAAAACATAAGCATGATGAGTACAATGTTGACCGTGGCAGTGGGATGGCAGATCTGAAGCTGCAAACCGTGCAAAGGGTAGTTAGCAACCGATGTTTGCTATGAAATAACAACTAAGATTTGGTATGGACAAGAAAGTACGATCAACAAGTGATAAAGAAATGCAATTATGCTGTCTCTCTATATGTCGCGACAT
The DNA here is from genome assembly GCF_002162155.2 of Triticum dicoccoides. NCBI lineage: Eukaryota > Viridiplantae > Streptophyta > Magnoliopsida > Poales > Poaceae > Triticum > Triticum dicoccoides. Next base: position 184,140,862 of record NC_041385.1, on the reverse strand, counting down.
GCATTTGGAAACCCAAGTGGGACCTTTAGCTAACCAATTAAATGTGTCAATTAACTAATATCAGTATCATATCACAATCATATTTGAACAAGTAAGCTTTCGAATTCTGACTATTGTGTTGTTTAGCTTGAAGGCTGGAGTAATGCTAGTACGACAGAAAGCACCTACGCAGATCATGGTAGAGTAGATAAAAGGGGAAAACCCTAAGCATGAAGAGAAAAATCAGGAAAGTGGAACTAGCTGGACCAGTGGGTGGCGCACATGCTTTTCGAAACAAATATAGGAACATTAGGTGACCAATTAAATGTTCTCTGTTTAGTGATATGAGCATCATATCATATTCGTATTTCAACACGTAAGCTTTGGGTTGAGGTCTTGAGGAGCAGTGCTAGCATGACATGAAGCACCTACGATGATGGTAGTGAATATAAAGGGGGGAAACCATAAGCTTTACGAGTATAGTGCCCGTGCCATGGTGGATCTGAAGGTGCAAACCGGACAAAGCTACTTCGCAACCAATGTTTGCTTTCAACTAGCCACTACGATTTGGTACGGACAAGAAAAGTACAGTAACAAAATACAATCTATTTTCTGGGTGAGATCAATAACTTAAGCACATATGGAAGAGTACCACCTCTCTTGCGACGCCGTGTAGGCCTATGCTGATACGTTGAGGGTGTTGCGGGTGCGATGGTTGTTGGCGGCGGGGAAGAAGACTTTAGACAGTAGACGGCCGAGTCGGGTGATATATCCTGTTGCCGTGGACGAGGCATTCATAGGAGCGGCAACGGCAAGGTGGACGACGGTGCCGATGAAGCGAGAGGAGGCGATGAAAGGATCTTGGTCCAACACCGTGGATGAGAGATGTCCATCTGTTGCAGTGGACGACGGGGTATGGGTAGCGGCTCTGGCAAGGTGGAGGATGGGGTGGCGGATGGAGGAGGCAGGCCGCAATACGGAGGTTGTCGTGCCGCCGACGGTGTATGAATGGGGAAATGGAGGGGAGGGGGGATCTAAAACTTTGGGACGTGCTTCTCTGAAATGGGGGAAAGTTACGAACTTATCCCCCGTTTAAAATTTTGGACATCGCGTCGGTTGGGGATAGGACGGTAATCTCGCATCTCCCAAATATTTACCGGTAACTATTTCGGGCGAGGAGAGGGTGTTTCGCCGCCCATGGTTGGCTGTCACGCCCAAGATGCGATCCTATCCTAAAGGAACTCGAAGGTCCCACCAAGGATAGAAGCGCATCTTGAAGACGCTTTTGCAAGGTGGATATCATTACATCAACATTACATAATAGATAGGGATACATACAAAAGGCATACAATGCCACACAAATACAACATCATCTTACAAGAGCAACATCCGACTACGGATGAAACACAAACAGAAGCTCAAACGACATCCACCCTGCTAGCCCAGGCTGCCGACCTGGAACCTATCCCCTGATCGAAGAAGAAGCAGAAGAAGAACCCCAAGACAAGCAAACATCGCTCTCGCGTCATGATCATCGCATAACCTGTACCTGCAACTGTTGTTGTAGTAAACTGTGAGCCACATAACCGTGGGTATCAAGACTAGCAAAGCTTAATGGGAAAGGAAGGGGTAAAGTGGTGAGGTTGCAGCAGCGACTAAGCATGATATGGTGGCTAGCATGCGCAAATGAGAGCGAGAAGAGAAACAAAGGAACGGTCGTGAAGCTAGCAATGATCAAGAGGTGATCCTGAACTCCTACTTACGTCAAACATAACCCAGAAACCGTGTTCACTTCCCGGACTCCGCCGAGAAGAGACCATCACGGCTACACACGCGGTTGATGCATTTTAATTCGGATCAGGTGTCAAGTTATCCACAACCGGACATTAACAAATTCCCATCTGCCACATAACCGCGGGCACGGCTCTCCAAAGTTTATACCCTGCAGGGGTGTCCCAACTTAGCCCATGATAAGCTCTCGCGATCAACGAAGGATATTCCTTATCCCAGGAAGACCCGATCAGTCTCGGAATCCCGGTTTACAAGACATTTCGACAATGGTAAAACAAGTCCAGCAAAGCCGCCCGATACGCCGACAATCCCGATAGGAGCTGCACATATCTCGTTCTCAGGGCAACACCGGATAGGTCAGCCTACGAGTAAAACCAACCCTTGAGTTGCCCTGAGGTGGCCCCGCAGTCTGCCCGGTTCAGACCAACACTTAGAGAAGCACTGGCCCGGGAGGCTAAAATAAAGATGACCCTCGGGTTGGCCGACCCAAGGGAAGGGTATAGGTGGTGGTGAGGCAAATGGTAAAACCAAGGTTGGGCCTTGCTGGAGGAGTTTTATTCAAAGCGAACTGTCAGGGGGGTCCCATAAATCACCCGACCGCGTAAGGAATGCAAAATCCGGGAACATAATACCAGTATGACGGAAACTAGGGCGGCAAGAGTGGAACAAAACACCAGGCATAAGGCCGAGCCTTCCACCCTTTACCAAATATATAGATGCATTAATTAAATAAGAGATATTGTGATATCCCAACAAAATCCTATCCACCCTGGAGCAATCTTCAACTTCACCTGCAACTAGCAACGCTATAAGCGGGGCTGAGCAAAAGCGGTAACATAGCCAAACAACGGGTTGCTAGGAAGGGTGTCAAAGGTTAGAGGTTCATGGCAATTTGGGAGGCTTGAAGAGCAAATGATAGGTAACGCAGCATAGCGATAGAACGAAGCAACTAGCATAGCAATGATAGTAGTGAGACCCAGGGTAGCGGTCATCTTGCCTGAAATCCCGCTAGGAAGAAGAACGAGTCCATGAAGTACACGAACCAACGTAGTCGAACGAATCCTCACGAACGCAACGTTACCGGAACTAAGAAGCGACACCGGAAAGAAACAAACAACATGGTAAATGCACAAGCATAAACATGGCATGATGCACAAACAAGTATGATGCATGTCCGGTTTAAAGAGGGGTGGCATGGCAAGGTGCAACAAACAATACTACAAGTTAAGTGGAGCTCGATATGCAACAAGTTGCATATTGACGAAAGACCACATTCAACTATTTAGTTAGCTCCCGTTTATGTACCCAAAAATATTAAATGTTATTAAACATGGCAAGGGGTAAAGCATATGAAAACTACCTATCTAGGCAAGTTTAAATGAGGCCGGAACAACAAACAACAATTTCGGAAAATCCCCATGTGCATATTTTAGATTCGGTACTGTTCTGCCCTAAACCATATTTTATTGTTGTTAAACATGAAAATAAAGTGCACCATGTTAAACTAGGCATTTTTCCACCCCATTTACATATAAAGTTTATTAAAATACGAGTTACGGTTATTTAGTTATGAAATAAATCATTTTAACATGGCATTTGAGCAAATTTAATCAAACAACATTTTAAACATGGATGAAAGAAATGGGGGCCGCCTAGGATTCGAACTCCAGGCCGCCTGATTGCGTGCACAAGCGAAGCACCAATAGGCAGCTGATCTGATTGTGCTAGAATGTAGTGGCTACGGTAAATAAACTCTACGCGCCAGAATGGATCTAGGAAAACAAAGAAACTTCAGAGATGGAGGAAGTTGCTCACAGCGGGGAAACAAAGAGGCCGGCGGCCATGGCGATGTTGAAACTTGGCTGGCTGCGGAAGCGGAAGAAGCTGGGCGCCACTGGCCTTGTGGCCCTTGCGCACACGCGGGCGTGGTCGATGCAGGGGATCGAGCAGGCGATTGGAGGCAACGCTCGAACTCAAGCTACAGGGCGATGGCGGCGACGGACCTCAGCGGAGCCGATGAAGACAAGAGCTGCAGGAGACGGGGATGGGCGGATCCGGAAAAGATGAGGCCGGGAACAGAAGGAGGCGAGCTCCGGTAGGCTTAGGACGGCGGCGACGCTCCATGGCGTTCCTGACGGTGCTGTGAAGACAAGAGATAGAGAGAGCAGCATGAGAAAGAGCCAGGGAGGAAGAGGGGAAAAGAGAAAAGAGAATGGAGAATCAAGAGCACACCATGACTTGGGGCTTCAGTCGGTGGCCAAGCTGGCTACAACGGGAGGAGGCTCGGGCACTAGACAAATTCCGCCGGCGGGGCTGATGAGCTTGAGGCGCTCGGGCACCATGGCTGGTCCAACTCCCGGTGAACAAACAGAGAGTGAGAGAGATGAGAGACCAGAGAGAGAGATGGGGAGGAGCGGAGCTTCACCGTGGGGGTGTTGCTGGAGTCGTACGAGTTCGGCGGGAGGACGCGATGATCGACGGAGCGCTCGGGTCCGTGAAGCAGAGGAAGATGACAAAGACGTCGAGGAGCTTGGCGATCCGGGCTCGGGGAGTCGCGGGGAGACGTTCCCGAAGTCGTGGGACTTGCTGCGGAGGAAGACGACGACCGGGAGTGTCACGCCTGCTGATCAAGCAGCAGCGGACTGAAGAAGTGCAGGTTCAGATACTGAACCCGCAACGGCAAGACCGAGTCAGCCAACCGAGCCGGGCCCAAGGGTCAGGAGTAGGTGTGTGTGTGTGTGGGGCCAGCTGGCACTGCTACTTGTATGCCTGTGTGTGGACGATGAGGGCATGGAAAAACAATTGAACTATCCTACCAACTCCTCTCTCACGCTTCCTCTCACCCTGCCCCTCGTTCTCCTTCCTCATCCCGATCCCCTCTCCCTCTCGCCACCGATCCATCGACGGGGTGTGACAATCTGGTAATCAGAGCCCAAATTTTTCTTCCCCACCACCGCTGCTCGAGATCGATCGGTAACACCCACCGGGCTAGGTGCGCGTCGCTCCGGCGAGTTCGCACGAAATCCTACCCGGGGTTCGATCAGATCTAGCGCGTAATCACGGCACCACCATCCAAGCCCTCGACCCAGACCCGCCGCGTGCTCGACGCCATGTCGGAAACCACAGACAAGTTGCAGAGCTTGCTCGAGTCCGTCATCCGCCGCCTCGACACAAGCCAGAAGACCGCCGATGAGCGCTATCAGGCGCAGATCGTCTACAACGACCAGTTCTCCGCTGAGCTTAAGAACCTCTCCAAGCAAATCGACCTCACGCAGGCCGACGTGGATGAGGTGCGCAAGGCGGCGCCCACCGCCGAACCGGCGGCCACCGCCTTAGGAGGCGCATCTCCATCGGGCATCACAAACACAGGGGACTCCTCCGCGCCCCGTCCACCACCCCCGCCACCACCAACGCGTCCTCCGCTGCTACCCCTCTACACGGATGGCGCAGCCCAGCTTCCGTTCGCCCACCTCGTCAACCACGGACCACCGCTGCTACCGCGCGGTCACCGCCGCCCCTGGAGCCAGATCGCCACGGCAACCACTATAGCAAGCCGCCCAAGCACGATTTTCCATGGTTCGAGGGCGACGCCCCGCGCATCTGGCTGGACCGCTGCACCACCTACTTCGAGCTGTACCGCGTGCCACAACACAGTTGGGTCACCACGGCGGCGCTGTACAAGGACGGCCTGGCCGCGATGTGGCTCCAGGCCTATCGACAGACGCACCCGGGGGTTAGTTGGCAGCAATTCAGAGTAGCAGCTCAAGAGGAATTTGGCCCAGAAGACTTCGAGGTTCAGATGCTCAACTTCGTTCAGTTAAGGCAGACAGGAAGTGTTCAGGATTATCGCCATCAGTTCGAGACAGCCATGTACCATTTGCTCGCCCTGGATCCAACCTTAAGCACCAAATTCTTCATCTCACAGTTTCTGTCGGCCTCAAGGACGAGCTGCGCCTTGGGGTGCGACTACAAGCACCTACCAGCATCACTCGAGCAGCTGTGTTCGCCCGTATGCAGGAAGAGGAGTTGGAGAAGCAGCACGCAGTGCGTCCGCACATCACACCAGTAGGGCGACCACCACCGACGACAACACATGCAGCAGCTGCCCAACCCCGCGCCGCTCCTGCACCACATCAAGGGGGTGACGATTATGCACGGGAGCTCCAACTGCGCGAGTTCAGAAGAGCGAATGGTCTCTGTTTTCGCTGTGGGGATAAATATTCCAGAGAGCATCAGTGCAAACGCACTGGCCAGATCCTGATGATCGAGGTTGGCGACTTTGGCGAAATTTTATCTGACGACACTGTCCACGTTCTTCAGTTATTGGATGCACCTGCAGATCAAGAGCCAGAGTGCTGCTCACTCTCACAACAGGCGCTGTCAGGAGAGGAAACACCCTCCACGATTCGCTTACGAGCACAAGTGGGGGATCAGATCATGCTTCTTTTGGTGGACTCCGGCATCGCCCACAGTTTCATCAGCGAAACCTTTCTCGCACGACTGAACATTCAGACAGAGAAACTACCACCGGTTTCAGTTCGCGTCGCTAACGGGCAGAGACTGCAGTGCAACCAGATTGTGAGAGGATTGGACTGGCAAGTACCTGGCCACACTTTCCACACCGATCTCCGCGTGTTGCCACTCAGCGCCTACGATGGGGTTCTTGGAATCGACTGGCTGGCAGCTCGCAGCCCCATGAACTGTCACTGGCAAGAGAAGACGATCGCATTCGAAACAGTGGGCAAACAAGTGCATTTGCAAGGTGTTCGAACTTCAGATTTACCCCCCATCACCGAAATGGATGCTTATGAATTGCATCGCATGGAGATAGCTAACGACATCTGGACTACCGCACTGGTAACTGTCGAACGGATAGACAAACCTGAACCTGCACCTCCACCTCCTCGCATTCAGAAACTTCTGTCTGAATATGACGACGTGTTCGCTGAACCTAAGGTACTGCCCCCTAAACGGCAGTACGATCATGCAATCAATTTGGAACCAGGAACAACACCTATCAACACCAGACCCTATCGTTACTCGCCAGCACAGAAGGATGAGATTGAAAAGCAGGTTCAGGAGATGCTGAAATCGGGTGTTATCGCTCACAGCCTTAGTCCATATGCAGCACCAGTGTTATTAGTGAAGAAGAAGGACGGCTCGTGGCGTTTCTGTGTGGATTTCAGGCGATTGAACACAACCACTGTCAAGAACAAATTCCCATCGCCAGTGGTGGACGAGCTGCTCGATGAACTGGGAGGTGCAGCTTACTTCTCCAAGATTGACTTGCGAGCAGGCTACCATCAGATACGCATGAGGGAAGAAGATGAAGAAAAGACAGCTTCCAAGACGCACCACGGCCACTACCACTTCAGAGTGATGCCGTTCGGCCTCTGCAACGCGCCAGCAACTTTCCAGTGCCTCATGAACTCCATTTTCGGTCGCCATGTCCGCAAGTTCATTATTATCTTCCTAGATGACATCTTGGTCTTCAGCATCGATTTGCAGGAACACGAAGAACATTTGCGCACGACCCTCGACCTGCTGCGGGCACACCAGCTCTACGCCAAGGCCTCCAAATGCTCGTTCGTGCAACAGGAGATCGAGTACCTCGGGCACGTCATCTCCAAGAACGGTGTCGCCACTAACGCCAGCAAGACCAGCGCCATGAGTGCGTGGCCGGTGCCCACGACGCCCACTGAGCTCCGCGGCTTCCTCGGCCTCACAGGCTACTACCGCAAGTTCGTGCCACACTATGGCATTATCGCGAAGCCGCTGATGCGCCTCCTCACCAAGAAAGGATTTCTCTGGGACGACAAGGCGCAAACTGCGTTTGAGCTGCTGAAGAAGGCTATGGTGACCACGCCCGTGCTGGCACTTCCAGACTTCAAGCGGCCGTTCGCCATCGAGACCGACGCGTGCGACACCGGCGTGGGGGCTGTACTGATGTAGGACGGCCACCCCGTCGCGTACCTGAGCAAGGCGCTGGGCGTGCGGAATCAGAAGCTCTCGGCGTACGAGAAGGAATTCCTCGCGGTGATGATGGCCATCGACAAGTGGCGCCCATACCTCCAGCGTGCACCGTTCGAGATCGTCACCGATCACAAAAGCTTGTGTTCCCTGGGCGATCAGCAGCTCGTCACGGACTTGCAGCGCAAGGCGATGTCCAAGATGGTGGGACTGCAGTTCACGTTCCGCTACAAGAAGGGCACGAACAACGGCGCGGCCGACGCGCTCTCTCGGGTGGGCCACTTACTGGCTCTTGACGCGCTCTCCGTGTGCCAGCCCCAGTGGCTCCAGGAAGTGGCCAACTTGTACGAGACGGATGCAAACGCCCAGGAGCTGCTCGCCAAGTTGGCCCTCTGCGACACCGACAACCAAAGCCACACTCTGCAGTAAGGGGTGATCCGCCAGCGCGGGCGGCCCTGGATTGGCGCCAACACCGCGCTCCAAACCAAGCTGATCTCCGCGCTCCACCACAGTGCCGTCGGAGGACACTCGGGCGCCACCGCCACTTACCAGCGCGTTCGCAAGCTCTTCGCCTGGACGGGGTTGAAGCGCGCGGTCGAGGAATTCGTCAAGCAGTGCGGCATATGCCAGCTTGCCAAGCACGAGCGACACCACCCCGCTTGCAAGCTGGAACCACTTCCAATCCCGCAACAACCGTGGCACGACCTCACCATGGATTTTGTCGAGGGGCTGCCCAAGTCTGACGGCTACGACGCGATCATGGTGGTCGTCGACCGTCTCACCAAGTACGCGCACTTCGTCCCTCTCAAGCACCCCTTCACTGCGGTCTAGGTCGCGCGCGCCTTCTGGGACCATATCATCAAGCTCCACGGGGTGCCGCACACCATCGTCTCCGACAGGGACAAGGTGTTTACCAGCGCAATGTGTTGCGAGATTCTGGCCGCAGCGGGCACCAAGCTGATGTACTCCATGGCGTACCACCCCCACACTAACGGCCAGACGGAGCACGTGAATCAGTGCCTCGAGATGTACCTTCGTTGCGCCGTCCACGACACGCCCAAGCAATGGTGACGCTGGCTCTCCATGGCGGAATTTTGGTACAATTACTCCCACCACGCCTCGCTCAATGGTTCTCCCTTCAAGGCGCTGTACGGGCGAGAACCAAACCTGGGAGGCCTTCTGGAGGCGAGCTTCACCATGCCCGCCGATGCGCCTGCCGACGAGATCGACTGGGCGACCCACACCGAGCTGCTTCGCGCCCAGCTGGAGCGTGCTCAAGCTCGTTTAAAGAAGCAGGCCGACCTTCATCGCGCAGAGCGTGCGTTTGATGTGGGTGAGCAAGTTCTCCTCAAGCTTCAGCCATACACGTAGTCCTCGGTCGCCAACCGCCTCTGCAAGAAGTTGGCGTTCAAGTTCTTCGGGCCGTTCACCGTCCTGGAGCGCGTGGGCAACCTCGCGTATCGCCTGGAATTGCCACCGGATAGCCGCATCCATCCGGTCTTCCACGTCTCCCAACTCAAGCCGTTCGTCCCTGACTACACTCCGATCTTCTCCGAGCTGCCCCAGGTCCCCGACCTCACCTCCGACGACCGTGATCCGGTGACCATCCTGGACCGCCGCATGATGAAGAAGAGAAACGCTCCCGTGGTGCAGGTTCAAGTCCAATGGAGTTCCATGTCGCCTGCAGCAGCAACTTGGGAGGATTACGCCATCCTGCGTCAATGCTACCCCAACGCGGCACTGTGGAAGGAAGACGAAGCCGCTGCTCAAGGGGGGGAAAATGTCACGCCTGCTGATCAAGCAGCAGCGGACTGAAGAAGTGCAGGTTCAGATATTGAACCCGCAACGGCAAGACCGAGTCAGCCAACCGAGCCGGGCCCAGGGGTCAGGAGTAGGTGTGTGTGTGTGTGGGGCCAGCTGGCACTGCTACTTGTATGCCTGTGTGTGGATGATGAGGGCATGGAAAAACAATTAAACTATCCTACCAACTCCTCTCTCACGCTTCCTCTCACCCTGCCCCTCGTTCTCCTTCCTCATCCCGATCCCCTCTCCCTCTCGCCACCGATCCATCAATGGGGTGTGACAGGGAGATGCTGGCTACGCCGGGCTCGAGCTCAGCTCGGCTGGTCATGGCGATGGCGACGACAGGGGCGTGGGGAGCTTACCTCGGCGGCGGGAGGAGGCAGAAGAGGGAAAAAACGGGGCGAGGAGGAAACCCTAGGGTTGGGGCAGGATTATATGGGAGGAAGGGAGAAACTCCGGCCGTCAAATCAACCGGACTGCCGACGTGGATGCTCTGGATGTCCTGCCGTACAGTACATGGAGAAGACGATGAACAGAGGAGGTGCTGGTGGGCTTGGCTGGGCTGAAAGGTGAGTGCAGGTGGGCTGGGGTGCCGGGAGGAACAGAGGGAACTGGGCTCTGTCCTCCTAATATGAAATTCTTTCTTTTCCTTATTTCTTCAACCAGAATTTAGGAGAAAAGAAAGAGGTGCTAGAGGTGGAATATTTCAGAAAAGAAAATATCCCTGGAGTCTTGAGAATATGCACAATTTGAATAAATTGGTTTGGCAATTTTTAGAGGAAGAAAAATAATTCAAGGTTGAATTGAATTCAAACTTGAGCAATTTTTGAACCCAACCAAATCAAATTTATATGAGCCGAAAATTGGCAGAGAGGGTGTAGGCAATGAGCAGGATTTATAGGAAAAGGGTGAACATTTATGGAGGAAAGAAAATGGCACTAGCAAAAATGAAAGGAATAAGAAGGAAGAAGGAGGTGTTGGTGCATGGGTAGATTTGAGAGACATAGCAAGGGGTTTGGTCACATGCAACATGCATAGAGCAAGACAAAATCATGAAGAATGCGATGCACATGGTGATTATGATGAAATGCAAAATGACAAAGGTACAATGCAATGTAAACAATGATGAACATGAAGCAAGAAGCAAATATCGCAATGGCATTCATCATGATCATGGCATAAACATGCAGGAATGAAATATGCAAAACAATTATGATAATGCAACAAACACAATAAACACACGACAACAACTAAAATAAATGGAAGGCAACTAGAGCATCGGTCTCGGGGCGTTACAACACTCCACCACTACAAGAGGATCTCGTCCCGAGATCTAGGATGGCACCGGAGGGAAAAGGAAGAGGAAGATAAGAGGTAAACTAAGTTGCTTCTTCGACAAACGAGTGAAACCATGAACCTTGAGAGGTTGAGCAATTTAAAAGAAAGAGTACAACAGAGATGAATGAGTTTGCAAACAATCCGTTAGAAAAGAGGAACAAAGAGTACGACGAGAACCAAGAGGTTTAGTGATAAGGTATATATTAAAACCACTCCGGTTAAAACTAGATAGAGAAGGAATAAGATTGATATATTTTGGGCAGCACTCCGACTGTAAATGGAAGGAATTGAACATGAACTTGAGAAGATGGGATGATACTTGATGAAATCAACAACACACTGCCTCCGGAAGAAAGAATAGAAGATAGATTATTGGAATAACAGAATGGAGTACAAAATGCCAACTTCTGCCACAAATGATCTTGGAAAGCACCCTTCCGAGAAGGTTAGAACGGAGTTGTTGGAAAACCAACAACAAAACGAATAATCTTGTAGTGGGCTTATGGAAAACTTCTCAAGACTATGAGGTGACAACCGGCCACAAATGGAAACCATTGATTTGACTGAGAGCACTAAAGAGATGAGAAACTTCTTCACCAAGATGGGAAGGAGGAAATTGGATCATTGATAAGCACCACAAATAGCTACATTCCTTAGGGAAGGCTGTAGGTAAAATATGACACAAGATAACTCCAACGAAGAGATTAATGGATTTAAAATACCTCATTCTTGACAACATGGGAATCATGAAACACGAAGGGAAATTATCAAGAATGACATATCACCATCTCAAAAGATAAGGTAGAAAGAATTGCACTTCGGATGCAAGATGAAGAATGGTTGAGCTCCTCCAATAAGAGTTTTGGCGAACACTTTGAGAAGGAATTAAATCATTGATGAACCACCATGTAGATCCTCCATGAAGAACTCCGGTAATAAAAGGATGATAAAAAGAAAGAGAACTTGAAAAGACAAGGTGAAGCCTTGCAATGATTTAGATAGAGCTTCGTGACGAGATATTTGAGAGAGCTTGGAACTCCGAAAAGAAAGATGAAGCCTCTCGAACCGAGAATGTGATATGATGACCAACTCCGGAAAGAAAGATGAATCACTTGTAATCAAGAATTTATTCATCATGAATAATCTCCGGAAGAAAAGAATTGAATCACCTCGAGGAAATAAGAATAGGATTTATTGTATGCTTATCCTTCATCAAATTAAATTGATGGCAAGCAATGGATTTGGCATACTACTTATTCTCGTAGAAAGGATTAAGCGGGATATAGCGTAAACTTGAGAAGGTATTGATGGAACCACCGGTGGGATTTGGAAACAACGTATATTTGATATGATAACGAAGGAAGTGAAATCTTGAATGAACCACCGTAAAAATTGGAAAAGAGAGTAGCAAGGGCACAATTCACCGAAAAGAATTTGAAAATGAATGAAGATACTTGAAGGGATTTAGATACATGAGAACGAAGAGATCATGAACTGATTAGAGGGTATCTTAACGAATCATCGGTAAGATTTGGAGAACGATAGCTACACGCTGAGAATTAAGAATTATGACATGATGGCCTTCGGAGGAAAGAAATGGAAACAACTCATGAAATGCTCCGGATGGTAATAAAAGAATTCTCCCAATCAAAACAATTATGAGGATAGCATGAAGCTAGAACCATGAATATTCAAGAGAATGGACCAAGATTTAAGAGAAATCCTTCTTCGGTCTTCAAATGTTGAGAATGAGGATGAGAACCACCATGAATTGTTGAGATACTCTGGGAGAATTAAAAGAGGAAAGGTTGAGCCAAAGATGAAAAGAATTTGAAAACGACCTTGGAGAAGGCATGTGACTGATGAAAATTCATTCTTACGTCAAACTTGGAAATGAATTTGAGAATCGCTCCTGATAATTAGAAGAGTCAGGTAAGATCCTGGGAAAAGACCTGTGGGTTAGGGCCCACTCAAAAGAAAACACCATTAAAAATGATTTTAAAGAGAGATTGCACCGGTTGAATTAAATGGCTTGAATGATATAACAATCTCCAAATGGCTTGAACGGATTAAGAATGGAAACACAAATCTTCTGAGATATCTTCAACACTCTGGAACAAATGAATAGCAAGAGGTGAGTGAATGAGAGGTGCACCGGCATGAGAAAGCATTTGACATGAGGAAAGGAATATGATCAACATTGAGAGCTTGAATTGGATCCACCGGAGAAGAACAAAGAACGAAGGATGATGAACTTGAAGCTCGTGAGCATCTTCACGAGGGATCAGCGGATCAGAATATTGATTGAAAAGAGTGAAGTGACTTCACATGAATAAATGGATACTTGATTTAAAATAAATGAGTCCTTGAAGAAAAGGGTGGGAGGGTGGGGAAAAACAAAGACAACTTGGGATGAACGAAACAAACACCGTTGAGAAAACTTAGAATTGATCTTGCGGATGGGAAAAATGATGGGATCCACTTGAAGAGAAGCACTCCGGTTGGAAAAGAGTTGACATGACAACCTCAATGATCAAAAAGGATTAGTATTCACATAGCAATATGAGAACACCGTTTAGGAAAGGTATGGATTCAACATTTGACTTCGAAGCAACTCGAATACCACAAATAAAACAAAACAAAGGATTTGGCTTGCAGAATAAGCCGGAAAAAATACATATGATAGAGATTTACCCAATCTCATATCATGCATCTGTCGGAAAGATATTCTAGGAGCTACTTGAATTCCCACCTATAAACTCCCAAAACTTTCTGGTTATGCAATCTGGTGTTGGGGATACAGGGGAAGCAATATATTTCACCCAAACTAACAATCCCTACATCCAGCTGTATCCATCCGTCAACACATAACCAAGAAAACTCCAGAAATCATGTACCTCAACCTTCGAAAAGCATCCGTTATACGAGCTATGGCAATACTCCCGAACTCCCCAGTACTGGGTTGCGTCGAGGTTATCTCACCAACAACTGCATAAAAGAGATTTTCGATGTCGGCAAAACTCAGGTATTCCAGAACTGCAATGATAAAATTATGATGACAACACCTCAGAGCTCAACTCCCCGGGACACTGCCATAACCCCTAAATGACAGGAGGCACCAAGAACAATGTTCTCATCATAAGAATATCAGAACGATCCCAAGATACCCGCGTGATCCTAAAAAAACTTAGTGAAATTTGAGGAGAGGAAAGACAAAACATCTACGTCAGGAGTCCTCACTAGAGTGACGAAGGGGGCTGAGGAGTAAAAACAATCCTACTCTCCGATATATATAATCCTAAGACTGAAAATAGTTTTCTTCTAGACTCAACAACGGCCAACAATCAAGGGGGCTCCTATGGTCGGTCGAGGCTCTGATACCAACTTGTCACGCCCAAGATGCGATCCTATCCTAAAGGAACTCGAAGGTCCCACCAAGGATAGAAGCGCATCTTGAAGACGCTTTTGCAAGGTGGATATCATTACATCAACATTACATAATAGATAGGGATACATACAAAAGGCATACAATGCCACACAAATACAACATCATCTTACAAGAGCAACATCCGACTACGGATGAAACACAAACAGAAGCTCAAACGACATCCACCCTACTAGCCCAGGCTGCCGACCTGGAACCTATCCCCTGATCGAAGGAGAAGCAGAAGAAGAACCCCAAGACAAGCAAACATCGCTCTCGCGTCATGATCATCGCATAACCTATACCTGCAACTGTTGTTGTAGTAAACTGTGAGCCACGAGGAGTCAGAAATCCCATTACCATGGGTATCAAGACTAGCAAAGCTTAATGGGAAAGGAAGGGGTAAAGTGGTGAGGTTGCAGCAGCGACTAAGCATGATATGGTGGCTAGCATGCGCAAATGAGACCGAGAAGAGAAACAAAGGAACGGTCGTGAAGCTAGCAATGATCAAGAGGTGATCCTGAACTCCTACTTACGTTAAACATAACCCAGAAACCGTGTTCACTTCCCGGACTCCGCCGAGAAGAGACCATCACGGCTACACACGCGGTTGATGCGTTTTAATTCGGATCAGGTGTCAAGTTATCTACAACCCGACATTAACAAATTCCCATCTGCCACATAACCGCGGGCACGGCTCTCGAAAGTTTATACCCTGCAGGGGTGTCCCAACTTAGACCATGATAAGCTCTCGCGATCAACGAAGGATATTCCTTCTCCCAGGAAGACCCGATCAGTCTCGGAATCCCGGTTTACAAGACATTTCGACAATGGTAAAACAAGTCCAGCAAAGCCGCCCGATGCGCCGGCAATCCCGATAGGAGTTGCACATATCTAGTTCTCAGGGAAACACCGGATAGGTCAGCCTACGAGTAAAACCAACCCTCGAGTTGCCCCGAGGTGGCCCCGCAGTCTACCCGGTTT
This sequence comes from Triticum dicoccoides, assembly GCF_002162155.2. Taxonomy (NCBI): domain Eukaryota; kingdom Viridiplantae; phylum Streptophyta; class Magnoliopsida; order Poales; family Poaceae; genus Triticum; species Triticum dicoccoides. The sequence goes on along the minus strand of NC_041385.1, from coordinate 184,125,573 downwards.
AGACCAGCACTTAGAGAAGCACTGGCCCGAGGGGGCTAAAATAAAGATTACCCTCGGGTTGGCCAACCCAAGGGAAGGGTATAGGTGGTGGTGAGGCAAATGGTAAAACCAAGGTTGGGCCTTGCTGGAAGAGTTTTATTCAAAGCGAACTGTCAGGGGGGGTCCCATAAATCACCCGACCACGTAAGGAACGCAAAATCCGGGAACATAACACCGGTATGACGGAAACTAGGGCGGCAAGAGTGGAACAAAACACCAGGCATAAGGCCGAGCCTTCCACCCTTTACCAAATATATAGATGCATTAATTAAATAAGAGATATTGTGATATCCCAACAAAATCCTGTCCACCCTAGAGCAATCTTCAACTTCACCTGCAACTAGCAACGCTATAAGAGGGGCTGAGCAAAAGCGGTAACATAGCCAAATAACGGTTTGCTAGGAAGGGTGTCAAAGGTTAGAGGTTCATGGCAATTTGGGAGGCTTGAAGAGCAAATGATAGGTAATGCAGCATAGCGATAGAACGAAGCAACTAGCATAGCAATGATAGTAGTGAGATCCAGGGTAGCGGTCATCTTGCCTGAAATCCCGCTAGGAAGAAGAACGAGTCCATGAAGTAGACGAACCAACGTAGTCGAACGAATCCTCGCGAACGCAACGTTACCAGAACTAAGAAGCGACACCGGAAAGAAACAAACAACATGGTAAATGCACAAGCATAAACATGGCATGATGCACAAACAAGTATGATGCATGTCCGGTTTAAAGAGGCGTGGCATGACAAAGTGCAACAAACAATACTACAAGTTAAGTGGAGCTCGATATGCAACGAGTTGCATATTGACGAAACACCACATTCAACTATTTAGTTAGCTCCCGTTTATGTACCCAACAATATTAAATGTTATTAAACATGGCAAGGGGTAAAGCATATGAAAACTACCTATCTAGGCAAGTTTAAATGAGGCCGGAACAACAAACAACAATTCTGGAAAATCCCCATGTGCATATTTTAGATTCGGTACTGTTCTGCCCTAAACCATATTTTATTGTTGTTAAATAGGAAAATAAAGTGCACCATGTTAAACTAGGCATTTTTCCACCCCATTTACATATAAAGTTTATTAAAATACGAGTTACGGTTATTTAGTTATGAAATAAATCATTTTAACATGGCATTTGAGCAAATTTAATCAAACAACATTTTAAACATTTTAAACATGGATGAGTGTGGCATATTATGAAACTAGATACAATTTAAGCATTTTACATATATAGTTTGTTTAATTTGGATGCATGCATATTTAGTTATTAACAATTCAAAACAAGGGCATTTTCTGTAAAATAAGAATGCATTGGAAAATGGTAAAATGCACAGACTGGAAAAAAAATATATGCATGGGCCAGATTCAGCGCACTGTGCAAGCCCGGTAGCAGATCGGACCCATTGCGTGTGAGAGAAAATAAGCAGGGCAATAAAAAGAAATGGGGGGCGCCTGGGATTCGAACTCCAGGCCGCCTGATTGCGTGCACAAGCGAAGCACCAATAGGCAGCTGATCTGATTGTGCTAGAATGTAGTGGCTACGGTAAATAAACTCTACGCGCCAGAATGGATCTAGGAAAACAACAAAACTTCAGAGATGGAGGAAGTTGCTCACAGCGGGGAAACAAAGAGGCCGGCGGCCATGGCGATGTTGAAACTTGGCTGGCTGCGGAAGCGGAAGAAGCTGGGCGCCACTGGCCTTGTGGCCCTTGCGCACACGCGGGCGTGGTCGATGCAGGGGATCGAGCAGGCGACTGGAGGCAACGCTCGAACTCGAGCTACAGGGCGACAGCGGCGACGGACCTCAGCGGAGCCGATGAAGAGAAGAGCTACAGGAGACGGGGATGGGCGGATCCGAAAAAGACGAGGCCGGGAACAGAAGGAGGCGAGCTCCGGTAGGCTTAGGACGGCGGCGACGCTCCATGGCGTTCCTGACGGTGCTGTGAAGACAAGAGATAGAGAGAGCAGCGTGAGAAAGAGCCAGGGAGGAAGAGGGGAAAAGAGAAAAGAGAAGGGAGAAGCAAGAGCACACCATGACCTGGGGCTTCGGTCGGCGGCCAAGCTGGCTACAACCGGAGGAGGCTCGGGCACTAGACAAATTCCGCTGGCGGGGCTGATGAGCTTGAGGCGCTCGGGCACCATGGCTGCTCCAACTCCCGGTGAACAAACAGAGAGCGAGAGAGATGAGAGACCGGAGAGAGAGATGGGGAGGAGCGGAGCTTCACCGTGGGGGTGTTGCTAGAGTCGTACGAGTTCGACGAGAGGATGCGATGATCGACGGAGCGCTCGGGTCCGTGAAGTAGAGGAAGATGACAAAGACGTCGAGGAGCTTGGCGATACGGGCTCAGGGAGTCGCGGGGAGATGTTGCCGGAGTCGTGGGACTTGCTGCGGAGGAAGACGACGACCGGGAGATGCTGGCTACGCCGGGCTCGAGCTCAGCTCGGCTGGTCATGGCGATGGCGACGGCAGGGGCGTGGGGAGCTTACCTCGGTGGCGGGAGGAGGCAGAAGAGGGAAAAACGGGGCAAGGAGGAAACCCTAGGGTTGGGGCATCATTATATGGGAGGAATGGAGCAGCTCCGGCCGTCAAATCAACCGGACTGCCGACGTGGATGCTCTGGATGTCCTGCCGTACAGTACAGGGAGAAGACGATGAACAGAGGAGGTGCTGGTGGGCTTGGTTGGGCTGAAAGGTGAGTGCAGGTGGGCTGGGGTGCCGGGAGGAACAGAGGGAACTGGGCTCTCTCCTCCTAATATGAAATTCTTTCTTTTCCTTATTTCTTCAACCAGAATTTAGGAGAAAAGAAAGAGGTGCTAGAGGTGGAATATTTCAGAAAAGAAAATATCCCTGGCGTCTTGAGAATATGGACAATTTGAATAATTTGGTTTGGCAATTTTTAGAGGAAGAAAAATAATTCAAGTTTGAATTGAATTCAAACTTGAGAAATTTTTGAACCCAACCAAATCAAATTTATATGAGCCAAAAATTGGCAGAGAGGGTGTAGGCAATGAGCAGGATTTATAGGAAAAGGGTGAACATTTATGGAGGAAAGAAAATGGCACTAGCAAAAATGAAAGGAATAAGAAGGAAGAAGGAGGTGTTGATGCATGGGTAGATTTGAGAGACATAGCAAGGGGTTTTGTCACATGCAACATGCATAGAGCAAGACAAAATCATGAAGAATGCAATGCACATGGTGATTATGATGAAATGCAAAATGAAAAAGGTACAATGCAATGTAAACAATGATGAACATGAAGCAAGAAGCAAATATCGCAATGGCATTCATCATGATCATGGCATAAACATGTAGGAATGAAATATGCAAAACAATTATGATAATGCAACAAACACAATAAACACACGACAACAACTAAAATAAATGGAAGGCAACTAGAGCATCGGTCTCGGGGCGTTACATTGGCGCCCACGGTGTATGAACGGGGCTGACAGGTAGAGTGGTTGTGTCACGTCTGATGGAAGTTACACATCTGCCCCTATTTAAAATATTAGCCTACATTGATTTCGGACGAGGAGAGTCTGTTTTGCCGCCCACTGTGTATGAATGGGGAAATGGAGGAAGAGACACATGTCTTTCGGACGAGCTTGAATCAAGCGCCCACCGTGTCTGAATGGGCTCAGAGGCCATCGTGTCATGTCTGATTGAAGTTACTAGTCTACCCCTATCGACAGCAGTGTAAATCCGGTCGATAAGGATGTCAAGTGTCAGGGGTAGACAGTAATTTCCATCTCGCAAACACTTGCTTCGGGCAGCCCACAAATTGTAGTGGGTGTTTAGCCGCTTTGTTCAAAACTTGGGAGAATTAGCATTCACGTTTGCCCTGGGACCTGGCAAACTAAATTCAAATCCAATTTGTATTCGATTACGAATATCCATAGATAATTATACGTTTTGTTATTTATTTCTTCAAAACCACAACAAAGAAAATACAACCTCGGATGGGAGGTCCATAGGCCGGTCAATACATGAGGCCCCTAAGAAAATACAAACAGGCCTATGGACCTCCCATCCGAGGTCGTGGGCTGCGCTTGTTAAAAATGAAAGCCTAGATGGGGCAGCCCAAAACAACGTCCAACACTTGCCAAAACTTCGTCCCTCGTTTTCTCTGTGTTTCGCACACTCGACATTGTGTGGGCATTTTGACTGTGCATCATATGAACATGTGCTATGCATGAATGTTGATCAGCATGATGTTAACTAGCTGGTAGTTCCATTTTCGACCATGAATAAAACTTCCAACATGATGTTAAGCCTGTTTGAAAAGGCCGTGTTAATATAAATGCTCTGCCTCTGAAAGTTGCAGTTTCTTATCTGAAACTGAACTTGCAGTTTCTTATCTAAAACTGAAACTTGTTGTTTCTTCTCTGAGAATCACATTGTCTGCACTTTTATACTCCTATGAAACTACATTTTTTCAAGTGCTAAAAATAGATCTCTAGAATTCATAAAATACTTCATATGCTCAGTACTGCAAATCTGAAATTCAAAAGACATTCATATCTGAAAGTACTCTCAAAATACACAACACAAAACACAATTCACAACCTGCAAATATTGACAACCCTAAGCTCCTCCTGACAATTCACAACCTGCCCGACTATTGGGCTGTGGGGGGCAGCCCCCTCCTATTCCTCGGCGGCAGACAGCCGCCTCGTGAGATGATGTGAACGGCGAGGGAGACGATGGCGGGGAAGCGTTGTCGGGCCAACCGCTTTTCTCCTCTTGCAGTTGGGTTCGGTCGACAAAGACTCCACCGGCTCGCTCTGGCAGGACACCTCACAAACGGCACCCTGTAGATGCTTGATCCTTCAATCTCTGGTGGATGCTCCATCTGGGATCGATACTCTCACCACCGCTCCCTCACGATCGGATTCGGTGAATCTGTTTGCTCCATGACCTAGAGGAGCAGCTCTATGTACTCTGGCGCGACTCCCTCCGGGAGTATCGCCACCTTTTCGCTCTGTTGCAGATATTTGGCCATGGATGTCACCCTCGCCGCTAGTTGGTCCTTGTTGTCAAACCAAGATTGTATCTCCAACATCCTAGCTAGCTTCACAGGGTCGCCGTCTGCGATCCTGACGTATCGGTTGTACTCCTCCATCGATCTACTTCTCCACAGCACCTTCACTCACCGGCGGTGGTTTTTGAATGGAAGAGGAGAGGAGCAGTGCTGGTTTTGGATTAGAACGGGAGAGGAGCGACGCTGGTTTTGGACTGGAACAGGAGAGGAGGGGCGGTGGTTTTGAAATGGAAGAGGAGAGGAGCGGCGCCGGATTTAGATTGGAACATGAGAGGAGCGGCGATGGTTTAAGAGGAGAAGAGCGGAAGAGCGGCGCTGGTCTTGGAAGTATTTTTTTGTTGTTTTGCGTATTTTGGGTCAAAGTTTGACCATGTACTCTATTTGACAAGCAAAATGTGATTGCATGTAACCAAAAATTGTATCGTTTGGTTCGTATCTGAATGTTCTTTCAAATTATATTATTTTTGCAACGTATAACATATATTTTATGTGCAAAAATCATGGTCAATTATGACCCAAAATAAAAGGGAGACTAGTTAATGTGGGGTCGCTTTCTTAATTGAAGGGTAAATTGATTTTGATTTTGATCCAGTCACAGCGCGCTGACCCTCTCGTCGAATCATAAATCACTTCCGCACGCTCCTCTCCCTCTTTTCCATTGCAAAACCACCTCCTCTCCTCTCCCTCTTCTCCATTGCAAAACCACCTCCTCTCCTCTCCATCATCTCCATTCCAAAACCACCGTCTCGCCTCTCCCTCTTCTGATCTTCTCCATTGCAAAACCACCTCCTCTCCTCTCCATCATCTCCATTCCAAAACCACCGTCTCGCCTCTCCCTCTTCTCTATTGCAAGACAACTGTCTCTCCTGCCATCTTCCAAAGCTAGCACCGGACCACTCAGAAGGACATCTATGGAGAGGATGCAGCAGCGAATCAAGCAGATCACCGGCGGCGACCAGGCAAAGTTAGACAGGTTGAAAGAGATCCTTAGTTGGTTTGACAATGAGTGGGAGATTTCAAGGATGGTGCGGGCCATGTGGCAATGTATGCGAAAGAGCAAGACGGCGGCGATGAGGGCGGCGATGTACATGTACTCCTCAGCGGCAGTCACGCCGCAGTCCTCCGAGTTCATCGAGTATCTCCTATGGGCGATGGAGTAGACAGATTCGCCTGAGGCGACAGTCAGGCAGAGGTGGTGGGCGTACAGGTCGAAGGTCGAGCACCCAGAGGATAACGAATCGATTGAGTATGGTGTGCTGTTCGTGAGGGTGCAGAGCCAGCCGGAGCCACAGGAGTATTCGTGTTGGGGAACGTAGTAATTTCAACAGATTTTCCTACGCACACGCAAGATCATGGTGATGCATAGCAACAATAGGGGAGAGTGTTGTCCACGTACCCTCATGGACCGAAAGCGGAAGCGTTAGAACAACATAGTTGATGTAGTCGTACGTCTTCACGGCCCGACCGATCAAGCACCGAAACTACGGCACCTCCGAGTTCTAACACACGTTCAGCTCGATGACGATCCCCGGACTTCGATCCAGCAGAATGTCGGGGAAGAGTTCCATCGGCACGACGGCGTGGTGACGATCTTGATGTTCTACCATCGCAGGGCTTCGCCTAAGCACCGCTACAATATTATCGAGGACTATGGTGGAGGGGGCACCGCACACGGCTAAGAGATCAAGAGATCAATTGTTGTGTCTATGAGGTGCCCCCCTGCCCCCGTATATAAAGGAGCAAGGGGGGGTGCGGCTGGTGTAACGACCGGTTTACCGGGTATAAATTTCCAGGAAAAGACCGTCGTGCTCATCAGCCCCAGGATTACTATTAGGTGATGAGGCTCCAAATTGATACAGAAATTCCAAGCAAAATACAGAATATGTGGTACAAGACCATTCTGGCCTGTGAGTACAACAATTGGTTTCTAGTGGTTGATGGCGGAAGCGGTTTGTGGATCATCAGTGTCTATGGGACTCCATTTCCCAACAGGAACAGCTGACCAGGTTAACTCCTATCTTCGCGAGGCTGCTATCTCCATTGTGTGGGTTCCGGGGCTATCAACACGGTCGCTCCTTTCCGCGCAAGAAATCTGGCCAAGACAATAGCCAGGGACAAGCCAGTGAGTACTTTGAATGTACTCGCAAACATTATGAACACAGGTATAATATAACAATGATGTGCTGAAAATATTTTATGCTCATGACGTCAGTCACAAAAGATAAATGAAACTCTGATGCGTGCAAGCAAGTTATTCGTAAAAATGCAATAACATAGTAGTATTAAAATTTATGAAATAAATAACAAGCAATGCCACAGTCGGGCGTCTTAGCGGCACCACATAAAGGGCTTTAAAAGAAATGCCACAGTCGGGCGTCTGAGCGACACCACATAAAGGGCTTTAAAAGAAATGCCACAGTCGGGCATCTGAGCGACACCACATAAAGGGCTTTAAAAGAAATGCCACAGTCGGGCTTCTGAGCGACACCACATAGAGGGCTTTAAAAGAAATGCTACAGTCGGGCGTCTGAGCGACACCACATAAAGGGCTTTAAAATAAACAATCATAGTGAATATCTCGGAGGTAGAACCATCCCAGAGATACTCGATGATAACAATAATATCACGGGTTAGTCAACAATAATAATAATCATAATTATCACAAGTCACAAGTAGTAATTCCCGTTCTGGTTTAACAGTTTCACCTCTGAAGACCGACACTAAGACTGACACTTGACCCATCCCAGACCGTAGTCCTTAACCATGGACACGGCTATTCGAATAGGTTTAATCTCTGCAGAGGGTGTACTCTTTACCCACGAGTAACGGATTTCTTTAGTCCATCGGTACTAATTCCATCTACGGTCTTTTTGTTGAAAACGCACCTAACTTGCACACACCAGCTTAACTCACACATGTCTGGAATCACCCACGACACCTGTCAAGCAAACTCTAAGTGGGGAGGCTACAACCTCGCATAGCATGGGATCAAATTTATATCGCGCTCTCTAAGGGGTGGCCTCCCCTCTCGGTCCCAACCGGAAACACCCATGCCCCCGGACCAGGTGGCCTGCCTACCAGCTGCAACCGGTATCTTCCAGCCTGGCCTCTCTGTACGGTGTGTGCTAGAAAGAGGTTGACAACTTACTGAACCGTACTCTACTTGCTGTAGAGACGAGTGGTAGTACGAAGCAAGTATGGGGGTTACTGGAACAAGACTCGATCTACGGTCGACTCAGGAGGTTTAAGTATTCCCTGCATGATTAGCATAACGAATATATTTCAACCAACAGAGTCACCGCTCATATCACCTTGCCATGCCATACTAGACATAACCGTCCCGACGGAGACCGGCGATCAACTCATGCCTACCCAAGGCAGAGGTTTCCCCGGGTTCCTGCCGGTATGCATGCAAGGCTCATGAGGATGATTATCATCACAAGTGTGTTCATTCCCAACAGCATGGAAATCAATAACATGCACCCATGCATATGATCATATCACATGAAATAACAAGTTTCTCCAAAGTGAGGTGATGTTATGAATGTGTCATCGAACACACAAAAATATTATGCCGGGGTTCAGAATGCTTGCCTTCAATGTGTGGAAAGGCAGCGTGCACTCCAAAACTTTTTGAAAGCTTTCTCCTTCTCCAAAAATCCTATTTTTGGAAATATTTAAATTAACATATAGTTTGAAAACAGCACAAAAAAGTTGCTTGGAAAATTTTGTAATAAATATGAAAATAAACTATACAATATTTGGGGAATGTAGGAAAAAGAATCAATTCATTTGGAGTTATATTTAAAAAGTTATAGGCAGTCAAAGATTTGGTCAAAATCTGTTTTTAATAAAAACAAAAAAAGAAAACGTTTCAGGCGAGATTACGCTTTCAGTCAGAGGAGGCGTACTTGAGGTTTTACGCCTCCACTTAACCCACACGGACCGGCGCTGGGTCTCTGACGGTGGGCCCGCCTAGCCCACTGGTCAGGTTTGACCAAGCGCCCGCGTCGTCTCCCTCCTCTGCCTGAGCGGAGCGGGGCTCCGGCGATCGTCGCCGGCGAACGGCTGCTCCTCGCGGGCCCCCGAGGGTGGGGATGGATCCGCACGACTGGGGCGGTTCTTCCGACGGTCAAGGAAGTGATGGGGACGGAGTGAGCTGCCGGCGGCGAGCTCTGCAGCGGAGGAAGGCTTCGGTGGCGAAGTGGTTTTTGGGCTGCGGTGGTCTCCTACCAAAATTGATTGAGGGGTTGCACTCGCGAGAGGAAGGGGGAGTTCTTGGTGAAGAGAACGGAGAGGGGGAAGCCCTGGTGGCGCCGGGATGGACGGGACAGTGGCGGCGGCAGGAGTTGCCGGAGATGAAGAAGACGACCTCCTCAGGTCGATTGGCTGCCATGGGGAAACTAGGGAGGTGGACTGAGGTTGCATGCGTGCTCGGATGAGTTCGGGGTCCCTCTTTATAGCGCGACGAGGTCGGTTCCGCCGCGGTGGGGATAAGATTGCCGGTGAACCAAAGTTGTATAGCTGCAGGGGAACATGGCGGCGACGAGAGCTAGGCGACACCATTGTGGATGAGCTTGCGAAGCTCAAGGGGGCAGGTGGCGAGCCGGGGTGGCTTGGGCGGGGCCGACCGCGGCAGAGGCACGCTGCGGTCGCCGGTGTGCCGCCAAAAGCTCTGTCGGCGGCGCTATATGCTGCCAGGGTGGCTTGGCGCGTTGCTGCGAGCGGATGAGGTCGTGGGGTGCGGCTCTGCAGGTGAGAAAGGGCCGGGGCGTGACGCGGCGACCCGAGCGCACGCACGTGCAAAACGCGCGCTCTGGGCGCGCCCAGAGCACGCACTGAAGGTGTTCGACATAATGCCTTGGCATGCTACAGGTCACAGGTGAGGGTGGCAAGCAACAGAGCTAGGTTGTTGATCGAGTGAAGCTCAGAGGACAAGGTGGTTTGGTCAGGAGACCAAGTTCACAATGCCAACAACAATCCATGTCAAATCTGATCATGCACTCCAGGAGTTCGACAAAATTCCAAAGGAATCTAGGATTTTCTTGGAGTGGCCAAATCTTCCAGATTGAAGTCTCTTTGGATGCATAATAGGGTGGTGAAGTTAGTTTGCAAAAGGGAGAAACTTGCTAGTGCAAGTTTTGCAAAACTACACTTCTGGGCAGGGAGTGAATGGTATCATTTCATGAACCAAAAATGATCAAATGAGTGTATGCTCCTGGACTTAGGGGTTTAGTAGGGTGGTCTACAAGTAGGATAAATAATCAAGGATAAAGGAGCAACTAAAAATGTGGTTGCTGTACAAACCATCATGCTGGACCAGAATGAAGATGAGGTTGTTTCACTCAAAAATCTCAAAGATCATCCCTGGATTATTGCATATAATGGAATAATATGCTCCTACTGACATCCCATAGTTTTGGTGGAAGCTAGAAACAAATATTTAAAAGGGTTGCAGTGCAAATGCCTACTGGACCAGAGAAGAAAAACATGTGCAGCACTCAAAATATGCAATGAAATAAATATATTAATGCACAAAAGTGATTTAGAGGCATCACAGAACATCTCCAAATTTTGGTTGGATTTTTAGTTAAATTTATCAAATGGTCGTAGTTCAAAAAGAGCTTCAAACTTAAAACAAGTCATTTTAATGAATATAGCTCAGGGTGAAATAATTTAATAAATAATTCTACTGATTGAGAGATGTTTTTAAATGAGAGAGAAAATAAGTCCAATATGTTATGGAAGGATCCACTTGGGAAAAACTCCTTAATATTAAAAGAAAAGTTTTGAGATCAACAGAGATATATTTGCAGGGAAAATTTTTAAACTCTTGGCAAAATTTTTATATCAAAAACTTGGTTAAATTTTTGGGGTGTTACAGCTGGCCAAGTGGAGAGGCGCGCTGGAGGAGTCCTACTCCTACCGGGAGTAGGATTCCACCCCTTTTCCATGTTGGACTAGGAGAGAGAGGGGAAAGAGGTGGAGGGGAGGAAGGAAAGGGGGGGGCGCCGGCCCCTCTCCTTGTCCTATTAGGACTGGGGGGGAAGGGGCGCGTGGCCCAGCCCTAGCCTCCTCTCCTCTCTTCCACCTAGGCCCACTAAGGCCCATTAAGTTCCCGGGGGGTTCCGGTAACCTCCCGGTACTCCCGTAAAATCCCGATTTCACCCGGAACACTTCCGACATCCAAACTTAGGCTTCCAATATATCAATCTTCATGTCTTGACCATTTCGAGACTCCTCGTCATGTCCGTAATCTCATCCAGGACTCCGAACAAACTTCGGTAATAAAAACTCATAAACTCAAAATATAACTGTCATCGAAACCTTAAGCGTGCGGACCCTATGGGTTCAAGAACTATGTAGACATGACCTAGAACTGTTTCCGGTCAATAACAGATAGCGGAACCTGGATGCTCATATTGGGTCCTACATATTCTACGAAGATCTTTATCGGTCAAACCACATAACAACATACGTTGTTCCCTTTGTCATCGGTATGTTTACTTGCCCGAGATTCGATTGTCGGTATCCAATACCTAGTTCAATCTCGTTACCGGCAAGTATCTTTACTCGTTACGTAATGCATCATTCCGTAACTAACTCATTAGCTACATTGCTTGCAAGGCATATAGTGATGTGCATTACCGAGAGGGCCCAGAGATACCTCTCCGACAATCGGAGTGACATAACCTAATCTCGAAATATGCCAACTCAACATGTACCTTTGGAGACACCTGTAGAGCTCCTTTATAATCACCCAGTTACGTTGTGACATTTGGTAGCACACAAAGTGTTCCTCCGGTTAACGGGAGTTGCATAATCTCATAGTTATAGGAACTTGTATAAGTCATGAAGAAAGCAATAGCAACATACTAAACTATCAAGTGCTAAGCTAACGGAATGGGTCAAGGTAATCACATCATTCTCCTAATGATGTGGTCCCGTTAATCAAATGACAACACATGTCTATGGTTAGGAAACATAACCATCTTTGATTAATGAGCTAGTCAAGTAGAGGCATACTAGTGATATTAAGTTTGTCTATGTATTGACACATGTATCATGTTTCCGGTTAATAGAATTATAGTATGAATAATAAACATTTATCATGATATGAGGAAATAAATAATAACTTTATTATTGCCTCTAGGGCATATTTCCTCCAGTCTCCCACTTGCACTAGAGTCAATAATCTAGATTACACAGTAATGATTCTAACACCCATGGAGTCTTGGTGCTGATCATGTTTTGCTCGTGGAAGAGGCTTAGTCAACAGGTCTACAACATTCAGATCCGTGTGTATCTTGCAAATCTCTATGTCTCCCACCTGGACTTGGTCCCGGATGGAATTGAAGCGTCTCTTGATGTACTTGGTCCTCTTGTGAAATATGGATTCCTTTGCCAAGGCAATTGCACCAGTATTGTCACAGATGATCTTCATTTGTCCCGATGCACTAGGTATGACACCTAGATCGGAAATGAACTCCTTCATCCAGACTCCTTCATTTGCTACTTCCGAAGCAGCTATGTACTCCGCTTTGCATGTAGATCCCGCCACAACGCTTTGTTTAGAACTGCACCAACTGACAGCTCCACCATTCAATATAAACACGTATCCGGTTTGCGATTTAGAATCGTCCGGATCAGTGTCAAAGCTTGCATCGACGTAACCATTTACGACTAGCTCTTTGTCACATCCATAAACGAGAAACATATTGAGGGAGTCCTGGACTAGGGGGTGTCCGGATAGCCGAACTATCATCATTGGCCGGACTCCAAGACTATGAAGATACAAGATTGAAGACTTCGTCCCGTGTTCGGAGGGTTCTTTCCTTGGCGTGGAAGGCAAGCTTGGCAATACGGATATGTAGATCTCCTACCATTGTAACCGACTCTGTGTAACCCTAGCCCTCTCCGGTGTCTATATAAAACGGAGGGTTTTAGTCCATAGGACGAAGAACAATCATACTATAGGCTAGCTTCTAGGGTTTAGCCTCCTTGATCTTGTGGTAGATCTACTCTTGTACTACCCATATCATCAATATCAATCAAGCAGGAGTAGGGTTTTACCTCCATCGAGAGGGCCCGAACCTGGTTAAAAACATCGTGTCCCTTGTCTCCTGTTACCATCTGCCTAGACGCACAGTTCGGGACCGCCTACCCAAGATCCGCCGGTTTTGACACCGACATTGGTGCTTTCATTGAGAGTTCCTCTGTGTCGTCGCCCATAGGCCCTATGGCTCCTTCGATCCTCAACAACGACGCGGTCCAGGGTGAGATTTTTCTCCCCAGACAGATCTTTGTATTCGGCGGCTTTGCACTGCGGGCCAATTTGCTTGGCCATCTGGAGCAGATCGAAAGCTACGCCCCTGGCCATCAGGTCAGGTTTGGAAGTTTGAACTATACGGCCGACATCCGCGGAGACTTGATCTTCGACGGATTTGAGCCACAGCCGAGCGCGCCGCACTGTCACGATGGGCATGATTTAGTTCTGCTGCCGGACAGTGCCCTGTAGGCCGCACAAGAGTCCGCTCTGACCCTTAACTCGGAGCCGACTGTGCCGATCGAGGATGGGTGGCTAGACACCGCCTTGGGGGCTGCTACCTCTACGGTGTTGGAGTCGAATACCGACCCTATCCCTTGCGAAGCTCGTGACTCCGAGGTGCCGGACTCCTCGCCGGACTCCGAACCCCCCGCGCCCCTTCCAATCAAATCCGATTGGGCGCCGATCACGGAATTCACCGCTGCGGACATCCTTCAGCATTCGCCTTTCGGCGACATCCTGAATGCGCTAAAGTGCCTCTCTCTACCAGGAGAGATTTGGCCGGATTATGGCCAGGATGGTTGGGATGCGGACGACGAAGAAATTCAAAGCCCACCCACCACCCACTTCGTAGCCACTGTCGACGACCTAACCGACATGCTAGACTTCGACTCTGAAGACATCGACGGTATGGACGACGATGTCGGAGATGACCAAGAACCAATGCCCACAGGGCACTAGAAAGCCACCTCAACTCATGATGTATATATGGTGGATACACCAAAAGGAAGCGATAACGAGGAACAACAGGACGATGCGAGGGATAATTCCCCCAAAAAACAGCCAAAACGGCGACGCAAGCGCCGCCCAAAGTCCCGCCTCGACAATAACAGCAACCATACAGACCCAGCCGTAGAGCAGGGCAAAACAGTGGACGACGAACATGCCACCAAGCAACCATCCGAATAGGATGAATTGGATAAACAACCCATCCCCGGTGAAAACAACGGTCTGGATGATCTCATGCCGGACACATCGTTGGAACGGAAGAACCTTCACAAAAGGCTCGTCACCACCGCACGAAGTCTGAAGAAGCAGAAGCGGAAGCTCAAAACAGCGGAAGACGTACTCAGAGTGAGGTGGAGCAAAGTACTCAAGACTGCGGACAAGTACGGTGATAGCCGCCAAACAAAGAGCTACCCGAAGCGCAAACTATTGCCCGAATTTGACGAGGAGGCCGTAGAGCCCCCACAGTCAAAAAACAAAGAGGCTGCCTAGTCGGATAGATGACCACATGACAAGCAAAGAATGGCAAGCGGCGCTGCACACAAGCCGGCACGCGATCCACATAAGGATCCTCGCAAAAAGGATGGCTCGGTCAGGTCCATCTATGGGCCAAGAAACAAGGCTCTAGGGAGCAACACAACACGTCGAGTGTTCGAAAATAACGGTACACCCAAATACAGGGGCGCCGCACACCACCTATGTTTCACCGATGATGTACTGGATCATGAATTTCCAGCGGGATTCAAGCCCGTAAACATAGAGGCATATGACGGAACAATAGACCCTGGAGTCTGGATTGAGGATTACATCCTACACATACATATGGATAGAGGAGATGACCTCCATGCCATAAAATACTTGCCCCTCAAGCTCAAAGGGCCAGCCCGGCATTGGCTCAAAAGCCTCCCAGAAAATACCATTGGAAGTTGGGAAGAGCTCGAGGATGCGTTTCGGGCAACTTTTCAGGGGACTTATGTACACCCTCCGGATGCAGACGATTTAAGTCACATAACTCAACAGCCCCAAGAGTCAGCCCGCAAATTCTGGAACAGGTTCCTCACCAAAAAGAACCAAATAGTCGACTGTCCGGACGCCGAAGCCTTAGCAGCCTTCAAACATAACGTCCGTGATGAATGGCTCGCCAGACACCTCGGCCAGGAAAAGCCAAGGACAATGGCCGCACTAACAAGCCTCATGACCCGCTTTTGCGCGGGAGAAGATAGCTGGCTGGCAAGATGCAGCACCAGCAACCCGAGTACATCCGAGGTCAGGGATGGAAATGGGAAACCACGACACAGAAAAGACCAGCGCCGAACTAAGGAAAACGGCCCAAAGAGCACGACAGTCAATGCCGGGCTCAAAAGCTCTCGGCCGAACAACAAAACACTTCCTCTTATGGACAACAGTGACGAGCTATCCAACCTAAACAAAATCTTGGACAGGATATGTCAAATCCACAGTACCCCCAGGAAGCCTACAAACCATATCCACAGAGACTGTTGGGTCTTCAAGCAATCCGGACGACTTAACGCCGAACACAAGGGGCTCGACACACCAAGTGAGGACGATGACGAACCCCACAAGTAGAGCGCCGGAAAACAAAAGAATTTCCCACAAGAAGTCAAAACAGTGAATTCACTTCAAGTGACAACAAGGAAAAATAGGGCGGCGCCTACTAAAGTACGCACCGCACGGTCCACCCCAGCGGAGTCCCGAAACTGGATGTCAAAACCAATTACTTTCGACCATCAGGATTACTCCAGAAGTATTCGAAACGCAGGATGGACTGCTTTGATATTGGATCCTATAATAGACGGACTACAATTTACACAAGTCCTAATGGATGGCGGCAGTGATATAAACCTGCTATACCAGGACACCATCCGCAGAATGGGGATAGACCCTACCAAAATTCGCCACATCAACACTTCCTTTAAAGGAGTGACGCCAGGCCCTTATGCCAATTGTACGGGCTCCTTACTACTAGAAGTTGTGTTCGGTTCATCCGACAACTTCCGTCGCGAAAAGCTAATCTTCCATATCACCCCATTTAAAAGTAGCCATCAAGCACTATTGGGACGCGAAGCTTTCGCCCGCTTTAACGCAATACCGCATTACGCGTCTCTTACACTTAAAATGCCCGGTCCACGCGGCATCATCTCATTAAAGGGTAACTTTCGAGTGTTCCTCGACCACGGAAGAACATGAGACTGCCTTGACAGTCACACACTAATCCGGCCTTGCTGATCAAAGCCCCTAAAACAGGTCATTCAGACCCCAGACACAGACACAGTTAGGCGAGTCCGGTATAAATAAACAAGGGGCTTCCTAGCCGCGTACCCCTTTACAAGGGGCTGCACGAACGAAGAATGAGAGCCAATAAAGCTCAATTTTATTCATTTTTTAAATCATACTCTGTTTTAAATACATTTTTCGCACGATCTTTTTAAAAACTAAGTTCTTCTCGTTTACAGATGAACAACGTGCTACACCCGTCCAGGATATAGCACAACGGAGACATAGGCGCAGACATGCAGCAGGGACCCGTTGCAAGGATTCTTTTCAGATTAAGACCCTGCGTAAACCTTTTTTACTGTCTCTTGTTAATACACATCCCCCGGTTTCTTACCATAACCGAGGAGGAGGCTGGCGTTTTGGCATCGGCTGCGTCAAAAGATTTCTCTCGTACCTGGACACTAGGGGCTTAGGGCATCGTTCTGCCCGTTTTCATAAAGACCGAATACCTTAGGGAGTGTTCGGCGTCTCGAGTTAGGCCTTATATGCATCAGCTCCGAATCATGTCTTTGGTCAAATGTTGGGTTTGCCCGGCTCCTGTGTTTTGCTGCCTTACGTTCCGTTTTATCGGCTAACGCGGCACCAGGAGAACTACTGCGATTGTGCCCCGGTTCGGCCTGGCGAGCACCTCAGTAGAGAAAGCCGAAAACTGACTGTCATGATATAGCGAGAGACTGGTCAACCACTCGATCGACTACCGGAATGTCTAGAATTCCTCCGCTTTGATGAAGCACCGTTTCCCGGTCAGGCACACACGCACCCCGAATTCGGAGAGCGCGGTGGCCCTAGGGGCTATATCGTAGCCCCACCTTCGAACTCCTATGGCTAAGTGAAAGTGATAAAGCATTATAGTCTGGTCGCCTAGTTTGCTACGCTACCACCTCCTTCACAGGACCAAGACGTTGGATTAAGTGTGAAAATGCGCTTTTTTGCAAACACCCCCGCACCATGTGCGTGGGGGCTGAAGCCGAAGACTGCCATCTTTCAGGTTATATATACATATACATTAACGGCCGCACAGGAGATATTTAAATACTTGAACGCACAAGTATAAAAAGCCCTTATATTATAAATATGGTTTTACAAATCATACATGTCATTTGAACATAACGTTTTTCGAGCACTGCGACTCTATTAAATGAGCGCCCTGCAGGACTTCCTCAAAATAGTGCTCGGCGGGTAATCGGCTTCTGTCCGAATCCCGAGATGCAACGTCGGTGGCATCCATCTCTGCCCAGTATGTTTTGACACGGGCGAGAGCCATCCATGCACCCTCTATGCATGCCGACCGCTTCATCGCCTTGATATGCGGCACCGCATCAAGGAACTGCTGCACTAAGCCAAAATAACTCTTCGGCTCGGGCCTTTTCGACCACAGATGAGCCACGACATCCTTCATGGCAAGTCCGGACAACCTGTTCAGCTCAGCCCACTCAGCCAACCGATCGGTTAACGGAAGTGGACGCTTCGGATTATGGAATTGAGACCAAAAAAGCTCTTCCATTTTGTGATCCTTTTGGCTTCGGAAGTGCACGACTGCGTCTGCTGCACTCGCCGCCAAATTCAGATAAGCATCCTCCGCACCCCACAACTGGCCCAACTGAGCATACTTCGGATCCGTGAACTTCCTACGCAGCAGAAAGGGCTTTCCAGCCGCAATATCTCCGGCCTGACGCAGCTCCTCCTTTATAGCCCTCATCGCAGAGCGGGCATCCTTGGCTTCGGCGGTGGCCTTCTTCAGGTCCTCTTTCCCCACTCGGCATTCTCTTTCAAGAAACTCATAGCGGTCGGTAGCATCCTTCAGCTTCACGGCCATTTCGGCCATTTCCTCCCTGCTTCGGCAGTGAGCAGCCTGTTCGGCTTTTAGCTCCTCGGCCGCCTTCGAGGCAGCCGCGTCACTTTTCCTGGCTTGCTCCTTGGCTCGGGCAAGCTCTGCCCGAAGGTCCTCCATAGCAGCGGCGCCATCTGCAACAAGCATACATGTTGTAAGACACGGGCATCAAGCCCCCTTACAAAGGTGTCCACAGAGAAGCCACATACCTTGTGACTCGTCAAGTCGTTTATTGACCAGTGCGATGTCCGCATCCGCAACGTCAAGTTGCCGCTTCAGTTCGGCGACTCTATCAGTCCGGCTGGCCACCGAACGTTCCGCCACCTGAATAGGAAGGGCGACATCTTATAACTGAGATTATGATCCTTGGCGCGCTGTCGCTTTTGACAACTTACCGAGTCTCAGGGGCTACTATCTATATAGGGCGCATTCTATGCGCAAAGCTATCAAAAGGTATATCATTTTTATGTACCTCAAACCCCGTCAGTAAACTTCTGACGGCCTCATGCAACCCGCTCTCAGCGGACGAAATCCTTTCAATCACCATACTCATTAATGTACGGTGATCTCCTGAGATAGACGCCCTCTCGAGCAGATCCTTCAGCTCCTCCGGCCGTACACCAGTTGGTGCCGAACTCTCCGGCCCTGCCAGACTCTGGGAGACCCTCCGCGACGACACCTCAGGATCGTCCGCCCCGCCTAACGGTGCGACAGATGGAGGCGTCTCGCTCTCCATCATCTCCGGACGAAGATCCCCCGAAGATGAGCTCTGCTAAGAAGGGCTGGGATCCGAACTACAAGGTAAGAACTTTGGTTATCCTCAGAAATAAAAACAGGGATGTCCCTTATTACAAAACTCCCCTTTTCTACTTACGGCTCGCTGGAGGGCTGATTCCCTTGGGAAAATAGTGCGGTCGGGGCTTCTCCTGGCGCAGGACACTCCGGTGAAGATTTCTTCCCCCGCTTTGAGGCCTTGGCCTCCGGGTCTTCGGAAGCGGTCCTCTTCTCCCCCTGGAGGGAGGGATTCTCGATCCCCCCTTTCTCGAGAGCCTCTTTAGCGGTGGCGGTAGTTTTCCTGTTTTCCCCTTCGCCCTCTTTTGACGGTGCAACCTCCAGCATCTTGGCTAACACGGGATCCGGCGTGGTCTCAGGAAGGGGGGCCGGACACCGTATCAGTTTTGCTTCCGCTATCCACTCCTGTTCAAGGGATAGCTGGTTAAAAGGCAAATCTATGATAAATAAACGGACGGTATGTCCGGACACAGGACTACTTACTTGAGTATCCGGGCGATTGCAGCTTAGGCCGGCATCCTCGGTCAAGTCCGGACACATCTCTTGTGATCCGAAGAACAGTTTATACATCTCCACGTGTGTCGCGCCCATGAAGTGTTGAAGAGCTCGCGGTCCCTTCGGATTGAATTCCCACAGGCGGAGGGGCGACGTTTGCAGGGCAGAAGGTGCCGAATCAGCATAACCTGCGCCACTACGATCAGATTGATCTCCCTTTCTTGGAGGTCTCGAATGCGGCCCTGTAATAGTGGCACGTCCTTGGACGGCCCCCAGTCAAGCCCTTTGTTGACCCATGACGCCAACCGTTGTGGAGGGCCCAAGCGAAAGGCAGGTGGCACCACCTGCCTGGTGCCCCTGGGAGCGGTGATGTAGAACCACTCCTGCTGCCACAAACCAAGCTCCTCTTCAAAAGAGCCCTCTGGCCATGGAGCATCGGCCCTCTTGCTTATAACTGCCCCTCCGCACTCTGCCTGACGCCCCTCGATCATCTTCTGCTCCACGTCGAAGGTCTTGAGCCACAATCCGAAGTGAGGGGTAATGCGGAGGAAGGCTTCACAGACAACAATGAACGATGAGATGTGGAGGATGGACTCCGGAGCCAAGTCATGGAATTCCAGCCCATAATAAAACATGAGCCCCCTCACGAAGGGGTCCATCGGGAAGCCTAAACCCCGACGGAAGTGAGACATGAACACCACGCTCTCGCCAGGCTCAGGGGTGGGAATGACTTGCCCTTGGGCGAGCAGCCTACGCGAAATCTCGCAGGTTAGATACCTGGCGTCTCTCAGCTTTAGCACGTCCTCTTCCGTGACGGAAGAGGGCATCCACCGCCCCTGTAGGTCGGAGCCGGACATTGTCGAAAGTCCTAAGCGCCTGAATCTGGAGCCTTGGGTGTTGGAACTCGGGGCGAGGGGCGGATTGGATTAAGGATCGAAGAAAAGGAACAGGCTTGGTCTCATTAGAAAGGGGTAGAATACCAAGAGTCGTCCCCGTGACCGTTTGGAACTCACCTTCGATGGAGGGGGCGTGGCAACGGGCGCGGTTGGGTACCCACGTCCGTATTGATGAGAATCCCGGAATAAGGGGACACGATCCCTGCTTTGATAGGACGTGCCAAGGAAACTGCTTCGCTAAATGCGCTGAGGTGGAACAATAGAAACAATTGGAGTAAAGGCTTGGCCGTGGCGTGACCTCATGCCATGAAATACGTCAGCAAATTGAAGTTGTGTAAATGTTATTCTCTTTACGGGGGTACATGGAATTTAATTTGTAGAGCCGGACACTATCCTGGTGTTCACAGTCTTCTATGAATTATTCGGAGGAGGAACCCGCCTTGCAATGCCGAAGACAATATGCGCGCCGGACTCGTCGTCATTGAAGCCTGGTTCAGGGGCTACTGAGGGAGTCCTGGACTAGGGGGTGTCCGGATACCCGAACTATCATCATTGGCCAGACTCCAAGACTATGAAGATACAAGATTGAAGACTTCGTCCCGTGTCCGGAGGGGACTTTCCTTGGCGTGGAAGGCAAGCTTGGCAATACGGATATGTAGATCTCCTACCATTGTAACCGACTCTGTGTAACCCTAGCCCTCTCCGGTGTCTATATAAACCGGAGGGTTTTAGTCCATAGGACGAAGAATAATCATACCATAGGCTAGCTTCTAGGGTTTAGCCTCCTTGATCTCGTGGTAGATCTACTCTTGTACTACCCATATCATCAATATCAATCAAGCAGGAGTAGGGTTTTACCTCCATCGAGAGGGCCCGAACCTGGGTAAAAACATCGTGTCCCTTGTCTCTTGTTACCATCCGCCTAGACGCTCAGTTCGGGGCCCCCTACCCGAGATCCGTTGGTTTTGACACCGACACATATCCTTAGTCCTTTTCGGGTATTTCAGGATATTCTTGATCGCTGTCCAGTGATCCACTTCTGGAATACTTTGGTACCTCCCTGCCAAACTTATTGCTAAGCATACATCAGGTCTGGTACACAGCATTGCATACATGATAGTGCCTATGGCTGAAGCATAGGGAACATCTTTCATTTTCTCTCTATCTTCTGCTGTGGTCGGGCATTCAGTCTGACTCAACTTCACACCTTGTAATACAGGCAAGAATCCTTTCTTTGCCTGATCCATTTTGAACTTTTTCAAAACTTTATCAAGGTATTGCTTTGTGAAAGTCCAATCAAGCGTCTTGATCTATCTCTATAGATCTTGATGCCCAATATGTAAGCAGCTTCACCGAGGTCTTTCATGGAAAAACTTTTATTCAAGTATCCCTTTATGCTATCCAGAAAATCTATATCATTTCCAATTAACAATATGTCATTTACATATAATATCAGAAATGCTACAGAGCTCCCACTCACTTTCTTGTAAATACATGCTTCTCCAAAAGTCTGTATAAAACCATATGCTTTGATCACACTATCAAAGCGTTTATTCCAACTCCGAGATGCATGCACCAGTCCATAAATGGATCGCTAGAGCTTGCACACTTTGTTAGCACCTTTTGGATCGACAAAACCTTCCGGCTGCATCATATACAACTCTTTCTTCCAGAAATCCATTCAGGAATGCAGTTTTGACATCCATTTGCCAAATTTCATAATCATAAAATGCGGCAATTGCTAACATGATTCGGACAGACTTAAGCATCGCTACGGGTGAGAAAGTCTCATCGTAGTCAACCCCTTGAACTTGTCGAAAACCTTTTGCAACAAGTCGAGCTTTGTAGACAGTTATATTACCATCAGCGTCAGTCTTCTTCTTGAAGATCCATTTATTCTCGATGGCTTGCTGATCATCAGGCAAGTCAACCAAAGTCCATACTTTGTTCTCATACATGGATCCCATCTCAGATTTCATGGCCTCAAGCCATTTTGCGGAATCTGGGCTCATCATCGCTTCCTCATAGTTCGTAGGATCGCCATGGTCAAGTAACATGACTTCCAGAATAGGATTACCGTACCACTCTCGTGCGGATCTTACTCTGGTAGACCTACGAGGTTCGGTAGTAACTTGATCTGAAGTTCCATGATCAATATCATTAGCTTCCTCACTGATTGGTGTAGTTGTCACAGGAATCGGTTCTTGTGATGAACTACTTTCCAATAAGGGAGCAGGTATAGTTACCTCATCAAGTTCTACTTTCCTCCCACTCACTTCTTTCGAGAGAAACTCCTTCTCTAGAAAGGATCCGAATTTAGCAATGAAAATCTTGCCCTCAGATCTGTGATAGAAGGTGTACCCAATAGTCTCTTTTGGGTATCCTATGAAGACACATTTCTCTGACTTGGGTTCGAGCTTATCTGGTTGAAGTTTCTTCACATAAGCATCGCAGCCCCAAACTTTAAGAAACGACAACTTTGGTTTCTTGCCAAACCACAGTTCATAAGGCGTTGTCTCAACAGATTTTGATGGTGCCCTATTTAACGTGAATGCGGCCGTCTCTAAAGCATAACCCCAAAATGATAGCGGTAAATCAGTAAGAGACATCATAGATCACACCATATCTAGTGAAGTACGATTACGACGTTCGGACACACCATTTCCTTGTGGTGTTCCCGGTGGCGTGAGTTGCGAAACTATTCCGCATTGCTTCAAATGTAAACCAAACTCGTAACTCAAATATTCTCCTCCACGATCAGATCGTAGAAATTTTATTTTCTTGTTATGATGATTTTCCACTTCACTCTGAAATTCTTTGAACTATTCAAATGTTTCAGACTTGTGTTTGATTAAGTAGATATACCCATATCTGCTCAAATCATCTGTGAAGGTGAGAAAATAACGATACCCACCGCGAGCCTCAATATTCATTGGACCACATTCATCAGTATGTATGATTTCCAACAAATCAGTTGCTCGCTCCATAGTTCCGAAGAACGGCGTTTTAGTCATCTTGCCCATGAGGCACGGTTCGCAAGTACCAAGTGATTCATAATCAAGTGATTCCAGAAGTCCATCAATATGGAGTTTCTTCATGCGCTTTACACCAATATGACCCAAATGGCAGTGCCACAAGTAAGTTGCACTATCATTATCAACTCTGCATCTTTTGGCTTCAACATTATGAATATGTGTATCACTACTGTCGAGATTTAATAAAAATAGACCACTCTTCAAGGGTGCATGACCATAAAAGATATTACTCATATAAATAGAACAACCATTGTTCTCTGATTTAAATGAATAACCGTCTTGCATCAAACAAGATCCAGATATAATGTTCATGCTTAACGCTGGCACCAAATAACAATTATTCAGGTCTAAAACTAATCCTGATGGTAGATATAGAGGTAGCGTGCCGACCGCGATCACATCGACTTTGGAACCATTTCCCACGCGCATCATCACCTCATCCTTAGCCAATCTTCGCTTAATCCGTAGTCCCTGTTTCGAGTTGCAAATATTAGCAACAGAACTAGTATCAAATACCCAAGTGCTACTGTGAGCATTACTAAGGTACACATCAATAACATGTATATCACATATACCCTTGTTCACTTTGCCATCCTTCTTATCCGCCAAATACTTGGGGCAGTTCCGCTTCCAGTGTCCAGTCTGCTTGTAGTAGAAGCACTCAGTCTCAGGCTTAGGTCCAGACTTGGGTTTCTTCTCTTGAGCAGCAACTTGTTTGTTGTTCTTCTTGAAGTTCCCCTTCTTCTTCCCTTTGCCCTTTTTCTTGAAACTGGTGGTCTTATTGACCATCAACACTTGATGCTCCTTCTTGATTTCTACTTCCGCAGCTTTTAGCATTGCGAAGAGTTCGGGAATAGTCTTGTCCATCCCTTGCATATTATAGTTCATCACGAAGCTCTTGTAGCATGGTGGCAGTGATTGAAGAATTCTGTCAATGACACTATCATCAGCAAGATTAACTCCCAGTTGAATCAAGTGATTATTATACCCAGACATTTTGAGTATATGTTCACTGACAGAACTATTCTCCTCCATCTTACAGCTATAGAACTTATTGGAGACTTCATATCTCTCAATCCGGGCATTTGCTTGAAATATTAACTTCAACTGCTGGAACATCTCATATGCTCCATGACGTTCAAAACGTCGTTGAAGACCCGGTTCCAAGCCGTAAAGCATGGCACACTGAACTATCGAGTAGTCATCAGCTTTGCTATGCCAGACGTTCTTAACGTCGTCAGTTGCATCTGCAGCAGGCCTGGCACCCAGTGGTGCTTCCAGGACGTAATTCTTCTGTGCAACAATGAGGATAATCCTCAAGTTATGGACCCAGTCCGTGTAATTGCTACCATCATCTTTCAACTTAGCTTTCTCAAGGAATGCATTAAAATTCAACAGAACAACAGCACGAGTTATCTATCTACAACAAACATAGACAAGCAAAATACTATCAGGTACTAAGTTCATGATAAATTTAAGTTCAATTAATCATATCACTAAAGAACTCCCACTTAGATAGACATCTCTCTAGTCATCTAAGTGATCACGTGATCCAAATCAACTAAACCATGTCCGATCATCACATGAGATGGAGTAGTTTCAATGGTGAACATCACTATGTTGATCATATCTACTATATGATTCACATTCGACCTTTCGGTCTCTATGTTCTGAGGCCATATTTGTATATGCTAGGCTCGTCAAGTTTAACCTGAGTATTCCGCGTGTGCAACTGTTTTGCACCCGTTGTATTTGAACGTAGAGCCTATCACACCCGATCATCATGTGGTGTCTCAGCACAAAGAACTTTCGCAACGGTGCATACTCAGGGAGAACACTTCTTGATAATTTAGTGAGAGATCATCTTAAAATACTACTGTCAATCAAAGCAAGACAAGATGCATAAAGGATAAACATCACATGCAATCAATATAAGTGTTATGATATGGCCATCATCATCTTGTGCTTGTGATCTCCATCTTTGAAGCACCGTCATGATCACCATCGTCACCGGCGCAACACCTTGATCTCCATCGTAGCATCATTGTCGTTATGCCATCTATTGCTTCTACGACTATCGCTACCGCTTAGTGATAAAGTAAAGCAATTACAGGGCATTTGCATTTCATACAATAAAGCGACAACCATATGGCTCCTGCCAGTTGCCGATAACTCGGTTACAAAACATGATCATCTCATACAATAAAATATAGCATCATGTCTTGACCATATCACGTCACAACATGCCCTGCAAAAACAAGTTAGACGTCCTCTACTTTGTTGTTGCAAATTTTACGTGGCTGCTACGAGCTGAGCAAGAACCGTTCTTACCTACACATCAAAACCACAATGATAGTTCGTCAAGTTAGTGTTGTTTTAACCTTCGCAAGGACCGGGCGTAGCCACACACGGTTCAACTAAAGTGAGAGAGACAGACACCCGCTAGTCACCTTTAACCAATGAGTGCTCGTAACGGTGAAACCAGTCTCGCGTAAGCGTACGCGTAATGTCGGTCCGGGCCGCTTCATCTCGCAATACAGCTGAACCGAAGTATGACATGCTGGTAAGCAGTATGACTTGTATCGCCCACAACTCACTTGTGTTCTACTCGTGCATATGACATCTACGCATAGAACCTGGCTCGGATACCACTGTTGGGGAACGTAGTAATTTCAACAGATTTTCCTACGCACAGGCAAGATCATGGTGATGCATAGCAACGAGAGGGGAGAGTGTTGTCCACGTACCCTCGTAGACCGAAAGCGGAAGCATTAGAACAACGCGGTTGATGTAGTCGTACGTGTTCACGGCCCGACCGATCAAGCACCGAAACTACGGCACCTCCGAGTTCTAGCACACGTTCAGCTCGATGACGATCCCCGGACTCCGATCCAGCAGAATGTCGGGGAAGAGTTCCATCAGCACGACGGCGTGGTAACGATCTTGATGTTCTACCGTCGTAGGGATTCACCTAAGCACCGCTACAATATTATCGAGGACTATGGTGGAGGGGGGCACCGCACACGGCTAAGAGATCAAGAGATCAATTGTTGTGTCTATCAGGTGCCCCCCTGCCCCCGTATATAAAGGAGCAAGGGGGGTGCGGCCGACCAAGGGGAGAGGCACGCCGGAGGAGTCCTACTCCTACCGAGAGTAGGACTCCCCCCTTTTCCATGTTGGACTAGGAGAGAGAGGGGAAAGAGGTGGAGGGGAGGAAGGAAAGGGGGGGCCGCCCCCCTCTCCTTGTCCTATTCGGACTGGGGGGAGGGGTGTGCGGCCCAGCCCTAGACTCCTCTCCTCTCTTCCACCTAGGCCCACTAAGGCCCATTAAGTTCCCGGGGGTTTCTCGCAACCTCCCGGTACTCCGGTAAAATCCCGATTTCACCCAGAACACTTCCGACATCCAAACATAGGTATCCAATATATCAATCTTCATGTCTCGACCATTTCGAGACTCCTCGTCATGTCTGTAATCTCATCCGGGACTCCGAACAAACTTCGGTACATCAAAACTCATAAACTCAAAATATAACTGTCATCGAAACCTTAAGCGTGCGGACCCTACGGGTTCGAGAACTATGTAGACATGAGCTAGAACTGTTTCTGGTCAATAGCCCATAGCGGAACCTGGATGCTCATATTGGCTCCTAAATATTCTACGAAGATCTTTATCGGTCAAACCGCATAACAACATACGTTGTTCCCTTTGTCATCGGTATGTTTACTTGCCCGAGATTCGATCGTCGGTATCCAATACCTTGTTCAATCTCGTTACCGGCAAGCCTCTTTACTCGTTACGTAATGCATCATTTCGTAACTAACTCATTAGCTACATTGCTTGCAAGGCTTATAGTGATGTGCATTACCGAGAGGGCCCAGAGATACCTCTCCGATAATCGGAGTGACAAAACCTAATCTAGAAATACGCCAAATCAATATGTACCTTTGGAGACACCTGTAGAGGTCCTTTATAATCACCCAGTTACGTTGTGGTGTTTGGTAGCACAAAAAGTGTTCCTCCGGTAAACGGGAGTTGCATAATCTCATAGTTATAGGAACTTGTATAAGTCATGAAGAAAGCAATAGCAACATACTAAACGATCAAGTGCTAAGCTAACGGAATGGGTCAAGTCAATCACATCATTCTCCTAATGATGTGATCCTGTTAATCAAATGAAAAGACATGTCTATGGTTAGGAAACATAACCATCTTTGATTAATGAGCTAGTCAAGTAGAGGCATACTAGTGACATTAAGTTTGTCTATGTATTCACACATGTATCATGTTTTCGGTTAATACAATTATAGTATGAATAATAAACATTTATCATGATATGAGGAAATAAATAATAACTTTATTATTGCCTCTAGGGCATATTTCCTTCAATTTGTTCTCCCATCGCAAGAGGAGGCCGGATGGCACAACGTCGCTTCCCCGCCGTTCTCCACGGTTCCCTCGACGCTCGCCTTGTTTCAACGGCGGCGGTAGGGTTTAAGGTAAGCTTCGCACTAACCTAATCTTCCACCTACTCATGCTTACAATTAGTGTGACAGCTAATGAAAATCATGCTTACAATCAGTCTCCGAGTACTACGCCAATCACCCTAAAATAGCTCTTGACCTTTGGGTCAAAGTTGTAACACAGTGTACAAATAAAGAAAAATAGATTGTTGCTTCTTTCAGAAAAGAGTACTCCCTAGAAAACTGCCAATATAAGCTACTAGTATTTGGTTAGAGGATTTGCTGCCGAGAAAGATCCGTCCACAGAGAGCGCCACACATCCCACTGGTGGTGGTGGATGCCAATACGTGCATGCAGCATGGTTGGTGTCGGTAATTTTTACTTGGCACACCTCGCACTTTGCATATATGTCGGTTCCATACCTACATTTGTGCAGTTCCACCAAAATGCAGCTGAATAACCCTGTTTGCATAGATAATGAAAAAGCGTGATTACATTATAGTGGCACTAGTTGATGAAACACACAAAATAAATAGAAGAAAATATTGTGATAGTATCATAGTATGCCATGCTGCGAGGGCGAGATGGGCCCTGCGACGCCTCATACGGTACGCCTCATACTGGACATCGTCCCAAGTCTCCTAGATACACCTTCTGCCAGTGATGAACATCAGTGTATAGTGGTATTACAAGGAGGCGCCTTGAGACATTCAAATCTCTATTTTTGTACATATCAACTAAAAGTAAGCACCCCGGTTTGCAACAACGCTTAAACATTAACAATGGGACTAGTTGATGAAACGTACATTAACAAAGAGAAGCACTTTCTTTATCTACATTGGAAATGAAATGATAGAGATGACACTCGCTCTATTTTAACTGTATTATTACTTCATTTTATCAGTGACACTAGGGTCGAGCAAGTGGCAAACGAGGTGTACCGTGCGTCACAAGGATGGAGGCCGGGGGTGCTTAGACTGGGATGCTGAAGCTGGCTCTTTCAGTCACCAATATGGATGATTCAATTCATGGGACCTTTTGGTGCAGTTCACCTAAAATGAAGCAATCTCCCGTGAGCTAGCAGCTTCTTCTTCAAAAAAATTTAAGAAAAGGGCTCCAGCCCCGATTCAATTTCCATCAGAAAATGAAACCGACAGAGCTTCTTCTTCATTAGTTGCAATAAAATTGAGCAACATCAAGGTTGGTTGTGCAGCTCCTGGAATGCTCAACTATAATTTGGATATCATTTTTGTAGTTCAACTAAGATCGAGCGTGAAATGTATATCTCTGTTTGCACAAAAAAGGTGGAAAGGAGGGTGACTAACAAGTGATGAAACATGCATCAAATGAAAAGAAGCATGTTCCTTATCTGAATGGAAATCCTACAAGGACAGTAGCAATTTCTAAAGTAGTGGCATTGCTAGATATTAGTGTGGGCATTAGGATTAACTATGACAACCGTTAAATACGACATTACTTTGGGCACAGGAGAGCAGGCGGACCAGGACAGTTGCATTTCTAACGAAAAGAACCAACTTATCTTAATGGGAAATTTTAGCAGGACATGTCAAGAAGTGCCATTGATTCATATTACTGGAGGCATTACATTGAAAACAACATATGTTTAAGTTGTCCTTACTTTTAACAGTGCGACTGCTATATTTTACTAGTGGCATTACATAAGAGTGGCTCGGGACAACAAACATCAGAACAGGATATCTGGGTTGGTCCCATTTTTGTTCGGTATAGCCACCTTATACTGTGTGAGGCTAGCAAATCTAGTGCTGGACTTACTCTGTTGACTTGTCCCCCAATCCCCACTTTCGTTCCTTTTTCAACCAATAGATTGGGTTTATATTGAGTTTGTACTGCGTTTCCCTTTATTTCCCTATTAGACATAGAGACCAGTTGGATAGCCAGTCTTTGCTAATTTTCGCCCCCATTATTTCCTATTTTGACCAAGTCCTAGATTCAGGTAACAAATCCTCCCCCACCCCCACCCCCTTTCTTCCTTGTTTGAACCAAGTAGTACTAGATTCGAGTGCATGAACTAGTTTTACCTCTTAAACATAAAAAAAAATTAGGTGATTTTCGAACAGCCGATTGATCCTATCTACGAGGGGGCCTGAGAAATAGTAAAAGATAGAAATGCAGCGACGGCAGGAGCTCGGGAAGTAGAGCAAGGCCGGTTTCGAAGGAAGTTATACCTGATGGTCGCCGGCATGTCGCTAGGTGGGCGGTGGGAGGCCGGATCTGCCCACACTACAGCAGCGAGGAAGAAGGGGTCGGAGGCCCTCCCTCGCGAGCAGTGCTTCGGAGAGAACGGCAAGGCAGGCTGATCGGGACGCGCCCAACAGTGGGTAAGAGCCGTCGCCAAGGACGACCGCGTGAACGTTGCACCTTCTCACCTTCCCCGGCGGGGAGGATCCGGCTGGATCTATGACCAGCGGTGAGCAGAGAGAGAGAGAGAGAGAGAGAGAGAGAGAGAGAGTGGCCACCGCTGTCGTGTTCAGATCTGGAGAGGCCGAGACAGTGTGAAGATAACAACACTAGAAACCAAGCGCTGAGGCTCCTACCTATAGAGTGGAGTAGTACTAGTTTTATTTTGTCTACCGGAGCCGGCTTGACCTCGTCAATGACTGTCGAGAAGTCTTCATGCACGTGGCCCGGAGGCGCAGTTGTCGTCATTTTGATCTGAAGCGCCGGATTATAACATATAACACGAAAAAATGCCACATGACAAGAAATCATAACCTCACTACCCAAAGGAGACAATATGAATCCCGACGGACAAACTAGAGGAGGAACAAAGCTCAAATTAAAGATAAACTCGTAGAAATGGGGTCCGTCAATAGATGTCCTAATTAACATAGCCGGCTTGACCTAGATGGCAGCCGAGTAGTCACTGTTCGTGCATGTGCCCCCAATGACTAGCCCAACTCAGTTGTCGCTATTTAACCCTCGCAGTGATCCGAAGCACATGACACCTAATTTTGCGAGATGACAAGAAACCTTTTTTTAGATTTCTCACCACAACTACAGCCATGTACAACACATCCTGCACGATATGTAGACGATAGCCAATCCAGGCGTGTCTGCTGGAGTCTGGTCACATGCATGGACGAACTGATCTTCCGTGTCTTGCAGGGATCGTCCAGGCACCAACATAGTACAACACTTCTCTATTACTATCGCTCCTCCCTCTTCTATTAAGTCACCCGACTTGCGGGGCGGGGGAGTGTGCCTATGGTCGGTTCTCAATTGTTGTCCCACATGTGTGTGCGAACGCAATATGACGTGTGTTCCATTCGGAGAGCAGCGTGCCAGACCGACCAATTGTTTGGGGTGCGACGCGAACGCGACGGGCGTGCTGTATACTCCGTACATGTGTACCGCCATTTTCTAGACGCTTTGCTCCATGGCGCGGGCGCAATCCATGGATACAAAATTAGTATATTGTATACTATTTAAAAGTCGAGGGCGGGGCTTTTCCTGCGCGGTAGGCGGCGGGGCAGTTTCGCCTAGTCGGTTCGACAGAGACACGAGAAGACGAGGGGGTAGGCTGCTGCAAACGTAGGGCTGTGTGATTTGACAGCAAGTTACTACTGGACAGGTGGGGCCCCGTGATTTGACTTTCCATTATCATTTTAACTGCGGCGCTACGACCGGCGTGAGTCTCCCGATTCCTGACCACCTCCATACAGGTGCCTCTCCCAATGCTCCACCATGTAATAGAGGCTGGCTCTTGCATGAGAGCCCACTTCTCCACTTTTTCCTTGCCTCTCTTTCCTCCCCATATGCAAAAATGCCATGTAAAGCGCACTATTGTACCTACTTGCTCCTACAGGTGCTTAAGCTTGCCACATAGGCATAAAGTCTGATGTGGCAAGTTAATCAAGAAGAGAGAGACTAGTTTGGTGACCCAAGGAAGAAACAGTGCTAAGGGCATCCACAGTGTGAGTATTTGGCGCCACTAAGGCTGCGTCTAGACCCATGAACACTGCATCTATACACTGCATCAACCACCTCTAGGCTAAAAATTCTTGGAGACGCCTCTATGCTAAGCGCCAGCCACCAATGCTTTGTTGTGAATAAAATATTCTGATGTCCCCATTGTCAGTCAGTTAGGTGCTGGAGGGACCGATGAGTTGGTTGACAAAAGCATCATATTTTATTTAATTTTGGGCCCGGCTTTGTCTCTAACGCTAGAGGCTGCACACTGCGGAGTTTTCGTTTATGGTTAGAGGCAGACCCGTGGGTCCCAGTTTAGAGACAAGGTTGCCTCCAAACACTGGAGATGCTCTAAGCGCGTGTACCTAGGTGAAAAGACAATTTTGAGTCTATAGCTAATTAAATGAAGCAAACTTAGCAACACCATTTCATTGGAAGAGGTCACTCCTTGGCAAATGCAATAAATGCTAGTACTCCATGTGTCCCATAATATAAGAACGTTTTTGGCACTACACTAGTGTCAAAAACGTTCTTATATTATGGGACGGAGGGAGTACGAAGAAAGAGATAGAGAGAAGTAAAAGAATACACTTATAGCCAACCTTATAGCCAAAACCTTGTTGTAGTATGAGTGACTAAGTGATGACTATGTATGACATGCCAACATCAGATAGCCTAATGCACTGTGTTAAATCTCCAAGGGCGCGACCGCACGAGCGACGTGATGGCCGTGGTAGGCGCGACCATGATACGGGCTGCTGGAAGCCCTTGGATCTGAGATCAAACGGTCGCATGCTAAGTTGCTGAAAATTTGCAGAATAACCCTCCAGGATAGGATATTCACCCATAGGTCTAGAATCACGTCATGCAACTGTTTGATCTCAGATCCAAGGGCTCTTGGAAGCCTGTATCATGGGAGAATGGAAAGCCACTACCCTGCCGTTCGCACGCTGGCAGTTCGCTTCTACTCGTCCCCGCACGTCCTTTAATACTACGGCGGTTCGCTCCTAGTCACCCCGTCCTTTCACATTACGGCAGTTCCACTAATCCTAACCCTCCTCCCAAATCCATGGCGTCCCAAATCTCCCAGATCGGTGGTGAGTACAAGGTTAGAACCATCACCGGCGATGAGTTCGACGTCATCTACACCCGTTCTTCCGCGACGGTGAAAGGATGCCTTTCTCGCTTCAGATGCATGTTCGAAGACTCAGATGATGAGTGGGTCGCTGGGCTAGATGTTGAGTACACCACAGTCCTGGGACGAGAGAAGGATCTAAAGTACAAATATAGGAAGAAGCCCGCCGTGATCCAGGTTTGCGTGCATGACTTATGCTTGGTCTGCCACATATGCCATGCCGACGTTGAGTGCCAGGATTTTAAGGACTTCCTCGAGAGCAACCTAGTCAAATTCGTTACTGTAGACTTTGGTAATGACAAAGAAGTCCTGCGTCGGATAGGCCTCATTGTAGGCAACACCTTCGACCTCCAGAAGAATCGGCTGGTGTCTTCTCGTCAGCCTTCAATGCTGACCCTGGCAGGAGCCATGGTTCATCCTTCGTACGGTAAACTGGAGAAACCTCCATACACGTTTCATCGTCATGCATGGCAGCAGAATGTACTAGATATAGACCACATCCACTACGCTGCAATGGATGGCTATCTTTGTTTCAATATCTACAAGGGTTGGATGAAGAGCAACAGCCAAGTTGGCGGTTCAAGCAAAAAAGTATCGGCCAAGAGGAAGAGGGACAAGGATGAAGTCGAGGATGTGGACGAGGACTCCGAGTAAGGTGGCAGTGTCGTTGGTCATGGTGGTTCTAATGCAGTGTCTACCGGAATAGTTGCAAAGTTTAATTTCAGGTGTGCTTAATTTAATTTGAGGGGTGTGTTGTGTTGAGCCCCCAGTAGAACTATGTTATGTTTCTTCTTGTTACTTTAACTCTTCAGTACGTACATCTAGTATTTCTTAGATTTCATCTTCTAGTTGGTATAGTACTACCACTCGTTTCTTCACATTATATACGAACAATATATACGGCCAACATCATATAGCCAGCAGTTTAGTCGTCAAAGAATTTCAGGGTGCTTAGTTTTGTCAAAGAATTCCAGGGTGCTTAGTTTTATTTGAGGGGTGGGTTGTGCTGGACACCATTATTGTGACTAGCCTTTTTAATAGTAATATATGCATAATTTGGCGCGTGCGCTCTCTATATGTACCACCTTTTTTTAATTTCAAGTTTTGCTTCATGGCACAATCCATCGATACTACTGTTGTACAAAAGTATACATTTTTTAAAAAGCTAGAGGACGGGGCAGTCTAGCTTGGTCGGTTTCACAAGAGGCGAGGGCCTTTGTGATTTGACGGCTCATTACTGCTAGAAGGCGGGGCCTTGTGATTTGACTGCTCGTATAAATGCGCTGACGACCTGATCGAGGAGGAGCAAAGAACCATGCGGTATACTCAAGTTTTCCACTGGAGTAGTACTGCGACGGAGGAGCACGAAACACGGCAGCCCAGTGCCATATGGTGATAAAAAAATGATCTAATTTGCTAGTCATCTCATTGTTAGCATTGTTCTATTCATTCCCTCAACAAAAAACCATTGTTCTATTCATGCCTCGCAGAGAACGTGACACGTGCGCGAAACACCCGAAGCAAAAGATGAAACACATCAGAAAAAGAGGAAGGAAGATTATCACCCCAAATGATCTAATTCTCCGCGGAGTCGTAACTGCTTCTTCATCGCCTCCATGACCTCCATCTCCTTGTGCGTCTCCTCCGCCATCTTCTTCATTCTGTCCATGACGCGGGATTTCTTGATGCGAGCCTTCATCATCTGTTCCACGACCGCATTACGTACCTTGACAGCAGCCGGGTGCTCAATGCGGAGCTTTGCCAACTCCTCCTTCTGTTCCATGACGAGGGCCTACAACATCTTCATTGAGGAACTACTATTCTCATGCAGCTTCTTCCAGCCGGCGTTCTTCTCCTTCAACAAGTCGATCTCGTGGCAGAGCTTCGCCTTGTCCTCCTGAAGTCGCAGGATTTCGCCGGTCGCCTTCTTCTCTGAGGCAATGCTCTTCTTCAGCAGCATCACCAAGCCAACGGTCAACTCCCCCTGCTGATTGAGCTCAGCGGGCATGTCATCGAGGCTCTCCTTCAGCAACTCCATCAAGCCTTGGATGAAATCCTTCTGCTTATTGAGGTGCTTATTGAGCTGATCAGGCATGCCGTCGAGGGATAACGACTCTAGCTCTGCCGGCTCGGCATGTTCGCCTCCGCGGCTAGGGCGCTCCTGGAGCCATCGCATGCCCGTGAGAGATCTTTTGAGGTCTCTGCGTGGCGGCGAGCCCTCTCTTTTTTTTCTGCAGCCTAGGTTGCCGCTCCCTTGTTACGAGTAGTTCTCGACCTAGAGCTCTGCTCATCGGCCATGGCAACGACGGACGAAGAAGAAGCACTTATGAGGAGGAAAGGTAGAGTAATTTTCGGTTAGGTAGTTCCCCCTTTTATAACCTAAGTACTAGCACTAGTACTAATACCTGCATAGTGGGAACACGTTCAAGTTTGGTACGTACTAGTAGGTGTGAGCAGGCTTTCGAATGTGATGGGAACAAGGTAAAGATTAATTGATGGTTTTGGTTTCGAGGCCCGAAACGGCTCCCGATGAGTTTAGCGGAACATAAATTTCAAGTACTACACTGCTCAAATGCGTAAATATTATGTTACTGTCAAAAATTGGCACAAAATACGAAGGAGACCAATGGAAGTACTACTAGCAACCCACGATTTAACTACTCGCATGCGCGCAGTGGAGTAATAATGTCTTTCTTCCGCCCTCACGTCCACTCAATTTGCATGCGCTGTATTAATTGATCA
Source organism: Triticum dicoccoides (assembly GCF_002162155.2). NCBI lineage: Eukaryota > Viridiplantae > Streptophyta > Magnoliopsida > Poales > Poaceae > Triticum > Triticum dicoccoides. Next base: position 184,089,802 of record NC_041385.1, on the reverse strand, counting down.
TCAATGAAGTGAACGACTTTACACGCGTCAAATTATCACATGCGGTGGATCTTGGTACAAAATTGCGTCTGCCCGTGTACTCGCGTGTGCGTGCGAGCGAATGAGTGTGTGCGTGGCGTGCGTGCACATCTTCGCTTCGTGCATGTACCGCCAGTATGGCCCAGGGAGGACGAGTACATTCTTCTGAAACCAGCAGCACGTCACTGTGATCAATCCACACAAGGAGGTCACGACAACGCCTCCACATGTGCCACGTGGCTTCATGAACTGTAAGAGAGACATTGTGTAGCGTGCCATTGGTATTCTAATTTACGTGTTTTGCACATACTCGAAGTACTAGTAAGGTACACGTGCTTTGCACGCATCAGATTTTGCAACCAAATTATGAATAAATACCACACTATAGCATGTAAGCTCTGAGTCATATATGCCTGATGTAGCCCTTCGTTTAATTCTTATAGTTCATCTCATTCAAAACCAACTAGTTTTGATAAAAAAGCTAAGAACGCGGGAATAGGAAAAACATGGGATTATAGTGGAATGTCATCTTGAATCCTACAGGAATGTACGAGTGTTTGATTGTGCATAGAAAAAACGTAGAATTCTTTCAAAGAGGTTTGAGTGGATGGGATGTTTCCTATGAAATCTAGTGCAAATGAATCATATGGAAAAATTCCTATGGTTTACAATCCTACGAATCAAACAACCAAGATAGGAAAAATTCCTAATGATTAGAATCCTCCAAAATTCCTTTGAGAATCCTTTGAATCAAAGAAGCCCTTAGTCTATTTTATGATTCATGGAATTGTGCATTGTAAAGCATAAAGTAAAAACAAATAATGGCAATTCAACTAGAAAAAAAAGTTTGGGCAATTATGATACGGAAGATTCTAGAACAAAAGAGAACCACTATTGTTTTGAGGTTTGTGCATTATGCTTAAGTTCAACCATGGAGTCTGCTAGATTGTACATGTGGCAAAATCCGGTGGGGGGCTAGAAGATGGTGCGAGGGGCCGAGTGGAGGGAGACTATGAAGGAATGCGCAAGTGCGAGATTGATATTTAGAGAGAGGGGGCGAACACGTGCGCTGTTGCACGCAGTGGCGGAGCCATGAAAAATAAATGAGCTAGGGGGCCAAGCATTGCTAATCCTTTACGAGGAGGGTCAATTCATGAAATTAAACCATTTTTAGCAGCAATTGTCTAATGATCACATTCATATTAGCCTCGATATATAGTGATGTTAGGGGGGCATAGCCCTTACTGCCCCCTGTCTTCGCCATTGTGCACGCGTCTGAGATGAAGTGGAAGGCATGGATGATGAGAGGGGGACGTTGGGTACATAATTAATGTGGGTGTATTAGCTATATATGTTAATCCTATATAGAGAGGTATAGATTGATCGATGTGGACGTGGGAAAGAGGGTGATACCTCACTGGATATATCGATTGATCGGTTTGTGTGGAAAACTATGAAAGACCTAGCTATATACACACACATACATAGAGGAACATCGATCGTTGCGCATGCACACGTGAGAGATAAAGAATGCCTGATATGATGGAGAGGGGGATGTGTGTGGGTGTGTGCCTTCATGGGAGACCGAGTTGAAGAAAAAGATTGCATGCGTGCGATGGATAATGCCGGCTGGTAGTGTGTGTGCATGCATGCACGAGAGAAAGTTAGTGGTACAATTATAAAGAGAAGACTATTGTGTGGGTGTAAAAGAATAGGTGAGGTCATAATCAATGTAAAGTTGAATTCAAATATTTGAATAAGAGATCCTGATGTTTGAAACCCATGCATGCATGAATATAACGAAGATCTGCGCGGTGTGGTTTGGAAACGAGCATGTTGTAATGTATACACATCGAACAAGGTCAGACTGATTTGAATTTGAGATATCGATGGCAGACATCATTTGGCCACGTCGCATCCGTGCATGGACACACTATTCTAACTGGAGATGATGGGCGGCTTTCGCATCACATATCTATATCTATACCCCTATATATATATTATATTATATACATTTTTTATATTGTGTGCGGGTAACTTTAACTTTGAAAGATTGTCGTTGGATGAGGCGAATCCGATGGTCCAAAGATGGCAAATTTGAGCACTACTGGCCGTTAGATATCATCTAGATTCCACCAGATTTCGCCACATGTACAATCTAGAAGACTCCATGGTTGAACTTAAGCATAATGCACAAACATCAAAACACAAGCACTTCTTATTTGTTCTAGAATCTTCCATACCAGAATTGCCCAAATGTTTTTCTACATGATTTGCCATTATTTGTTTTTACTTTATGTCTTACAACACACAATTCCATGAATCTTAAAATAGATTAGCTTTCTTATAAAAACTAGATGATTTTGAATGAAATGAACTATAAGAATTAAACGAACATCTACATCATGCATATATGACTCAAAGCTTGCATGCTATAATGTGGTGTTTATTCATAATTTGGTTGCCAAATCTCATGCTTGCAATGCACGTGTACCTTACTCTAGTCTAAATGGTGTTTGTGTGTGCGCTGTGCATGTTGAGGTGCAAATTGTCTTTTTTTGGTACACGTTAAGCTTGTTCTTCCGAAATTTCAAGCCGTGCCTTGTTATGCCAAAAATTCAAGCTAGCGTCTCTGTCTATCGTGCTGCGAAACTCCCGCCTCTTCAACCCGCGCCTTGTTAGCCTGAAATATTTAAGATATATCTTTGTCTCGTTGTGCCCCGACAACTCCCTCCATCTCAACCCGCGCCTTGCTATTCCGAAATTACAACACGCGCAAAAACTCCCACCTCCTGTGAAATCCCAACACGCAAAATGTCCGTGGTACCCCTGAACCGAAAGAACCGCCTCAAATCGGTGGGGGTTACTTTCGTAACTTACCCCACATTTCGGACAAGCACATCTCTAAGCCATGGTTCCCCACTGCCATTCCATCCGCCCACCCATTCATACACCGGTGCTGCGAAAATCCGTGACGAAACCCCACACCCTGCTCTGTCCGCCACCCAGCCGGAGCCTCTTCCCCGACGTCGTCGTCCACATCAACACCTCGATGTCCCTCATCCACCGTACCGGATGAGGATCCGTCGTCGATCTCATCGTCCCGCCGGTTCAGCCACCCTGTCCTCCACCTCCAAGGAGCTGCCCCGACGTTCCCCTCGTCTTTCGCGCCACCTCCATTCCCACACCGCCGTCTTCACCTGCACCACCGGAAGAGCATCATCATCACCGTTTCCTCGGATGAAGCTGTGGCCTAATCGGCGCCACCAAAGAGGTTGTACACTAATCGCTGCATTTTCTTCTTGATTCAATCTCACGGTGCTGCCGGTGCTCGGTCCCGAGCCGACCCGGCGCGGCTCCATCCACGGCGGCATCGCCAGCCACTTCCTCCATGGCGTCGCTCCCTCGGCGACGACGTCCACATCAGTAGGAGCTGCTGCTGCTTTAGCTCTCGCTCACGCTGCTGCTCTGCTCTTGCTCTCCGTCCCCTGCTTGGTCTGCTCTTGCTATTGCTCTTACTCGCGCTGCTGCTCTAGCTCTTGCTCTTGCTTGCGATGCTGCTCCGATTTAGCTACACTTCAATCGACTGAATCGACTTTTGGGTCATTCGATTTTCAGGGGGGGCTCGCCGGAGAGGTACCCCACTATCTATCTTAGGGTTCAGGATGGGGGCGGTGGTCGCCGACGGTGGCGGGGCGTTGGCTGGGCGGTGGCGTGGGGATCGCCGGAGAAAAAAATCGGCACGGGGGGCCTAGAGGGATGGTCGGGGCGGCGGCGGACCGGCGGTGGGGAGTGTTTTCGGGGCGGGCGGGGCGGCACATGATACGTCCATTTTGCATCATGATTTTATATCAATATTTATTGTATTATGGGCTGTTATTACACATTATATCTCAATACTTATAGCTATTCTCTCTTATTTTACAAGGTTTACCATGAAGAGGGGGAATGCCGGCAGCTGGAATTCTGGCTGGAAAAGGAGCAAACATTGGAAACCTATTATGCACGGCTCCAAAAATCCTGAAACTCCACGAAACATCTTTTTGGAATTAATAAGAATTATTGAGCGACAGAAATACATCAGGGGGCCCACACTTTGGCCAGGAGAGTGGGGGGCGCGCCCCCTCCTACTGGGCGCGCCCCCTGTCTCCTGGCCCCCCTGGTGGGCCTCCGGTGTCCATCTTCTTCTATATGAGAGCTTTTACCTTGGAAAAAATCATGGGCAACCTTACGGGAGGAAACTCCGCCACCACGAGGCGGAACCTTGGCGGAACCAATCTAGGGCTCTGGCGGAGCTGTTCTGCCGGGGACACTTCCCTCCGGGAGGGGAAATCATCACCAACGTCATCACCAACAATCCTCTCATCGGGAGGGGGTCAATCTCCATCAACATCTTCACCAGCACCATCTCCTCTCAAAACCCTAGTTCATCTCTTGTATCCAATCTTGTATCAAAACCACAAATTGGTACCTATGGGTTGCTAGTAGTGTTGATTACTCCTTGTAGTTGATGCTAATTGGTTTACTTGGTGGAAGATCATATGTTCAGATCCTTAATGCATATTATTACCGCTCTGATTTTGAACATGAATATGCTTTGTGAGTAGTTACGTTTGTTCCTGAGGACATGGGTGAAGTCTTGCTATTAGTAGTCATGTGAATTTGGTATTCGTTCGATATTTTGATGAGATGTATGTTGTCTTTTCCTCTAGTGGTGTTATGTGAACGTCGACTACATGACACTTCACCTTTATTTGGGCCTAGAGGAAGGCATTGGGAAGTAATAAGTAGATGATGGGTTGCTAGAGTGACAGAAGCTTAAACCCTAGTTTATGCGTTGCTTCGTTAGGGGCTGATTTGGATCCATATGTTTAATGCTATGATTAGGTTTACCTTAATACTTCTTTTGTAGTTGCGGACACTTGCAATAGGGGTTAATCATAAGTGGGATGCTTGTCCAAGTAAGGGCAGTACCCAAGCACCGGTCCACCCACATATCAAATTATCAAAGTACCGAACGCGAATCATATGAACGTGATGAAAACTAGCTTGACGATAATTCCCATGTGTCCTCGGGAGGTCCTTTCTCATTATTAGAAATTGTCCAGGCTTATCCTTTGCTACATAAAGGATTGGGCCACCTTGCTGCACTTTATTTACTTTATTTACTTGTTACTCGTTACCATTTATCTTATCACAAAACTATCTATCACCTACAATTTCAGTGCTTGCAGAGAAAACCTTACTGAAAACCGCTTATCATTTCCTTCTGCTCCTTGTTGGGTTCGACACTCTTATTATTGAAAGGACTAGGATTGACCCCCTACACTTGTGGGACATCAAGACTCTTTTCTGGCGCCATTGCCGGGGAGTGTAGCACTTTTGGTGAGTGGAACTTGGTAAGGAAACATTTATATAGTGTGCTGAAATTTTTTGTTACTTGTCACTATGGAAATTAATCCTTTGAGGGGCTTGTTCGGGATATCTTCACCCCGACCAGAAGAGCAAAGAGTTGCTCCTCAACCTACTGAACTTTATGAAAATATTTACTTTGATATTCCTTCAGGTATGATAGAGAAACTGCTAGCTAATCCATTTGCAGGAGATGGAACATTGCATCCCGATTTACACCTTATCTTTGTGGATGAAGTTTGTGGATTATTTAAGCTTGCAGGTATTCCCGATGATGTTGTCAAAAGGAAGGTCTTCCCTTTATCTTTGAAGGGAGATGCATTGACATGGTATAGGCTATGTGATGATACGAGATCTTGGAATTATAAACGATTGAAGTTGGAATTTCACCAGAAGTTCTACCCTATGCATCTTGTTCATCGTGATCATAATTACATATATAATTTCTGGCCTCGCGAAGGAGAAAGCATCTCTCAAGCTTGGGGGAGGCTTAAGTCAATGTTATATTCATGCCCCAATCATGAGCTCTCCCAGGAAATGATTATTCAAAACTTTTATGCTCGGCTTTCTCTTGATAATCGCAACCTGCTCGATACTTCATGTGCTGGTTCTTATATGCTGAATATTATTGATTTCAAATGGGACTTATTGGAAAGAATTAAACGCAACTCTGAAGATTGGTGTTCCGATGATGGTAAGGAGTCAGGTATGACACCTAAGTTCGATTGTGTTAAATCTTTTATGGATACCGATGCGCTAAGTATGGACTTGACTCTGAGATAGTAGCTTCTTTCTGTGAATCTTTTGCTACTCACGTTGATCTCCCTAAAGCGAAGTGGTTTAAATATAACCCCCCTGTTGAAGTGAAAGTAGTTGCACCTATTACAGTTGAAGAAAATACTATCACCTATAGTGATCCTATTGCTCCTACTACTTATGTTGAGAAACCTCCTTTTCCTGTTAGGATAAAGGATCATGCTAAAGCTTCAACTGTTGTTCATAAGAGTCATACTAGGACTTATACACCTCCTGAGAAAATTAATGTTGAACCTAGTATTGCTATGGTTAAAGATCTCTTGGATGAGATTTAGATGGGCATGTTATTTATTTCTGTGGTGAAACTGTTAATATTGCTAGACCAGATACTAAGATACATAGACCTGTCGTAGGCATGCCTGTTATTTCTGTTAAAATAGGAGATCATTGTTATCATGGCTTATGTGATATGGGTGCAAGTGCTAGTGTGATACCTTATGACCTATATAAAGAAATTATGCACGACATTGCACCCGTTGAATTAGAAGACATTGATGTTACTGTTAAGCTTGCTAATAGGGATACCATTAAACCTATTGGGATTGTTAGAGATGTTGAATTCTTGTGTGGGAAGGTTAAATACCCTGCTGATTTTCTTGTTCTTGGTTCCCCACAAGATGATTTTTGTCCCATTATTTTTGGTAGACCCTTCTTGAATACAGCTAGTGCTAAGATTGATTGTGAAAAAGATACTGTCACCGTTGGCATAGATGGTATGTCTCATGAGTTTAATTTTGCTAAGTTTCATAGACAACCTCGTGATAGGGAACCACCTAGTAAGGATGAGATTATTGGTCTTGCTTCCATTGATGTGCCTCCTACTGATCCGTTCGAACAATACTTGCTAGACCATGAAAACGATATGTTTATGAAGGAAAGAAGGGAAATAGATGAAGTGTTCCTCAAATAGGAACCTATTCTGAAACATAACCTTCATGTTGAAATTCTTGGGGATCCCCCTCCACCCAAGGGTGATCCCATGTTTGAACTCAAACCATTACCTGATAATCTTAAGTATGCTTATCTTGATGAAAAGAAAATATATCCTGTTATTATTAGTGCTAACCTTTCAGAGCAAGAAGAAGAAAGATTATTAAAAACTCTGAAGAAGCACCGAGCAGCTATTGGATATACTCTGGATGATCTTAAGGGCATTAGTCCCACATTATGTCAACACAAAATTACAGTGGAGAAAGATGCCAATCCAGTTAGAGATCCTCAACGACGACTAAATCCCAAGATGAAAGAAGTGGTAAGAAAGGAGATACTAAAGCTCCTTGAGGCAGGTATTATTTATCCCGTTGCTGATAGTGAATGGGTAAGCCATGTCCATTGTGTTCCTAAAAAGGGAGGTATTACCGTTGTTCCTAATGATAAAGATGAATTGATCCTGCAAAGAATTATTACAGGTTATAGGATGGTAATTGATTTCCGTAAGTTAAATAAAGCTACTAAGAAAGATCATTACCCTTTACCTTTTATTGATCAAATGCTAGAAAGACTATCCAAACACACACATTTCTGCTTCCTAGATGGTTATTCTGGTTTCTCTCAAATACCTGTGTCAGCAAAGGATCAATCTAAAACTACTTTTACGTGCCCTTTTGGTACTTTTGCTTATAGACGTATGCCTTTTGGTTTATGTAATGCACCTGCTACCTTTCAAAGATGCATGATGGCTATATTCTCTGATTTTTGTGAAAAGATTTGTGAGGTATTCATGGATGACTTCTTCGTTTATGGATCCTCTTTTGATGATTGTTTGAGCAACCTTGATCGAGTTTTGCAGAGATGCGAAGACACTAATCTCATCCTGAATTGGGAAAAGTGTCACTTTATGGTTAATAAAGGCATTGTCTTGGGGCATAAGATTTCCGAGAGAGGTATTGAAGTTGACAAAGCCAACGTTGATGCTACTGAAAAGATGCCATGTCCCAAGGACATAAAAGGTATAAGAAGTTTCCTTGGTCATGCCGGTTTTTATAGGAGGTTCATTAAGGACTTTTCTAAAATCTCTAAGCCTCTGACTAATTTATTGCGGAAAGATATTCCTTTTGTCTTTGATGATGATTGTGTAGAAGCATTTGAAATACTTAAGAAAGCTTTGATCACTGCACCTATTGTTCAGCCACCTGATTGGAATTTACCTTTTGAAATTATGTGCGATGCTAGTGATTATGTTGTAGGTGTTGTTCTAGGGCAAAGAGTTTATAAGAAATTGAATGTTATCCAGTATGCTAGTAAGACTCTTGATACTTCCCAGAGAAATTATGCTACTACTGAAAAAGAGTTCTTAGCAGTTGTGTTTGCATGTGATAAGTTTAGACCTTATATTGTTGATTCCAAAGTTACTATTCACACTGATCATGCTGCTATTTAACTATCGTATGGAAAAGAAAGATGCTAAGCCTAGGCTCATTAGATGGGTTCTCTTGCTCCAAGAATTTGATTTACATATTATAGATAGAAAGGGAGATGAGAACCCCGTTGCAGACAACTTGTCTAGGTTAGAGAATGTTCTTGATGACCCACTACCTATTGCTGATAGTTTTCTTGATGAACAATTAGCGGTCATTAATGCTTCTTGTACTGCTCCTTGGTATGCTGATTATGCCAATTACATTGTTGCTAAATTTATACCGCCTAGTTTCACATACCAGCAAAACAAAAAGTTCTTTTATGATTTAAGACATTACTTTTGGGATGACCCACACCTTTATAAAGAAGGATTAGATGGTGTTATTAGACGTTGTGTGCCTGAGCATGAACAGGAACAGATTCTACGCAAGTGTCACTCTGAATCTTATGGAGGACACCACGCTGGAGATGGAACTGCACACAAGGTACTACAATCTGGTTTTTATTGGCCTACTCTCTTCAAAGATGCTCGTAAGTTTGTCTTATCTTGTGATGAATGCCAAAGAGTAGGTAACATTAGTAGACGTCAAGAAATGCCTATGAATTATTCTCTTGTTATTGAACGGTTTGATGTTTGGGGCTTTGATTATATGGGACCTTTTCCTGCCTTCAATGGTTATACACATATTTTAGTTGATGTTGATTACGTTACTAAGTGGGTAGAAGCTATTCCAACTAGTAGTGCTGATCATAACACTTCTATTAAAATGCTTAAAAAAGTTACTTTTCTGAGGTTTGGAGTCCCTAGATGTCTTATGACTGATGGTGGTTCACATTTTATTCATGGTGCTTTCCGTAAGATGCTTGCTAAGTATGATGTTAATCATAGAATCGCATCTCCTTATCATCCGCAGTCTAGTGGTCAAGTAGAGTTGAGCAATAGAGAGCTCAAATTAATTTTGCAAAAGACTATGAATAGATCTAGAAAGAACTGGTCCAAAAAACTTGATGATGCATTATGGGCCTATAGAACTGCATACAAAAATCCTATGGGTATGTCTCCATATAAGATGGTTTATGGAAAAGTGTGTCATTTACCTCTTGAACTTGAACATAAGGCATATTGGGCTATTAAAGAGCTCAATTATGACTTCAAACTTGCTGGTGAGAAGAGGTTGTTTGATATTAGCTCACTTGATGAATGGAGAACCCAAGCCTATGAGAATGCCAAGCTATTCAAAAAAAAAGTTAAACGCTGGCATGACAAAAGGATACAAAAGCGTGAATTTAACGTAGGAGATTATGTGTTATTATTCAACTCTCGTTTGTGATTTTTTGCAGAGAAACTTCTCTCTACATGGGAAGGTCCTTACGTTATCAAGGAGGTCTATCGTTCTGGTGCCATAAAAATCAACAACTTTGAAGGCACAAGTCCGAGGGTGGTAAACGGTCAAAGAATTAAACATTATATTTCAGGTAATCCTATCGATGTTAAAACTAACTAGCGGAGTGACCCGCGCATTTGCGCGACTAGATTAACTATACATATTGTTATATTTGTGATTATTTTTCACTGCCAACTTTATGGCCTCTTTCTCACATAATTATCTAATTTAATTTGCCACAAATTATATATCATGTTAATAGACTGTAGTCAAATGGCAAGTCCCGAGGAAACATGGTATGTGAGATGAGAAGACGAATGCAAAATGATATATAGACTTCTATACCAATCTTCATATTCCCCCACTTCGATCTTCTCCTCATCCCTTGTTCTTTACACCAATATGTTTTTGGAGAAATTCCCCTCCAAGAATTAGATCTAAAGATGAATGGCTTCTATGTATAACAAATGTTCTCTTGTTCCACCCAAGTCGATCATTGGTTGCATTCTTATTTGTCTTGGTTCCCTTGGTTAACGCAATAGCTTTCCTACCTACGTATGCATCTACATAGACTCGTCTTAATATGAACACACTTTTTTTACTAATATGAGCACACTTATCAATGTATAGTGGTATTTTTTCTTAAGGATTTTCTCTCATTCACTTCCTTCATAGCTTACTCATGTTGATCATTATTTTATTGTTTGTAATATCTTGTCTACCAACATATGTATCCATGCATGCTCATCTTAATAAGATTGGTGATCATTGTACATTAGTATTTTTGTGCTTAAGGATTTTCTCTCATTCACTTCCTTCATAGCTTATTCATTTTGATCACGTCTTCTATTGTTTTTGTATAAGTTATATTTATATATTTTTCAATATATGAATCAGACACTAATTACATAGTTTCATGAAAATTCGCATGCCCCAAATGGTACAAATGCATATATTTCCATATAAATATAATCAACTTTCATCCAAGAGCTCAACATGTACGTCTGACTCATGTTTAACAGCCAACATCGATGGTGATGTCAGTGGTATAGTGAGTCGTGTTTGATGGCCGCACTTTTCGATTGTTTTCTAACATGTGTGTTTTCTGGTCAGTTTGTTATGCTTACTACCGGACACTGGATCATAGGTACTCCCTCCGTAAACTAATATAAGAGCATTTAGATCATTATTTTAGTTATCTAAACGCTCTTATATTAGTTTACAGAGGGAGTATTAGTTTTACTTGACCCATCTAACTATTTATAGGAATGCTCTTAAATATTTGTGCTTCATTTAATCTTGTTACAGGCCTTAACAGTCAAATGCCCTCGCAAACACATATGGCCACCTATATACCGTCCGTATCATGTGGACCAACACTACATGTGGCTAATTCATTTTCATTTTTTATCTACATCGAACAGTAGTTATATGCCGTAGGGCCTTCCCAAATCATTAGCCACAATCGGTTGGTTAGTTCTGATAAGATAGGGAAAAAAAATCTTTTCATATGGATTTTTTTTCACGTGGATTCTGATTGCATGCCTTTTTTTGCGGGACGACTCCCATAGCTTCGTTTCTATTTGGAATTTTTTAGGAGTATCCGATTTACTTTTTTTTTACTCGTTCCGATTGGCTGTTGATAGGATGTACATCTATTTTTTTCTCGTAAAGTACATGCTCTTTATTTTTGTACCAGTTATCGGTCGGATTCTAAAGAGACGGTCGTTCAGTTTGATCATACTTTCCCAAAAAAATCTGTATAGCATCTAATATATGTCGATTTTGTCCAAATAGATCCTAGCCGTTCAAATATCATAAACTTAGATGTCACAAAAGAAGTACTCCCTCCGTTCCGAATTATTTGTCTTGGATTTGTCTAGATACGGTTGTATCTAGACCCATTTTAGCGCTAGATACATCCGTATCTAGACAAATCTAAGGCAAGTAATTCGAAACGGAGGGAGTATATAATAGATATTTTTTTGAACGTTGGCAGGAGAACTGCCAAATTCATTGATCAGAAAGAGGTATTACAAGAACACCTCCGAAGGAGGAAAGCACCGCAAAAGGCAGCGCAAAAAGAAAAGAAAGAAAAGACAGTGCCGGCACCACCACAAACCCGAGCTCCGCCAACAATCTAGCACACCATTGGAAACCATCGACGGGATCTCCAAGGTGACACCTCCAAGGAGGAAAACGATGTTGAGGACACCGTCGTCACCCGATCTGCCACATCTTAGATTTTCATCCGGAGATCTCACGCCTTGAGGTACGAAGAGCAAAACAGGCTCCACAACAGCACCTCCAGGGAGGAAGACGACGTCCGCGGACGCCATTACCATCGGCAACCGAAAAAATCGATGCAGGATTTTCATCCGGAGCCAGGCCTTCCATCCTCAAACTTGGGTTCCGAGGCCACCAACGCCTCAGGTTAGAACGAAATCGAGCACACACTACCAAACACAGATTGGTCACCGCCGCTCGCAGGAACAAGGCGCGCACACACCAACTTGACCGGTCTGCACCGCCGCACGCAGGATCTGGGCGAACCCAGACAGATCCGGCCATCCTCCAACCTTCGTGCGCAGAACTGGGCGAGACCCCGCACCGCAGCGCAACGGAAAGGCCGAGGGAAAACAAGAACTTGTCAGCCCGCACCGCCGCGCGCTGGAACTTGGCAGAATCGAGCCAAAGCTGAGTGGCTCGCACAGCCGCGCGCAAGAACAGGACTAACTGTACTGGAATGATCTGCCCGAGTCTCCTCTAGCTCCATCCACGTAGGACGGCGCCACAACTCCAAGGAGCCGAGCGTGTACCATGCTTGGAGGAAGAGCCCACCCATCTTCCGCCGACCCCCCGCTACCGCCACCACCGGCCAGCCGACGCCGCGACTAGCCACCAAGAGGCAGCCATACTGGCCCAGATCGGGCCTCCTCCCCACCGAGCGCAGCGCCGAAGGGCACCACCAGATCTGGGCAGCCGCGCAAGCACGCCCAGGCATCCAGCAGATCCGCGCCGGGAACGACCGCCAGTGCAACATGCGCGCGCGCACGCGTCGCCCGTGCCTGCTGCCCCCGCGCCGGGCCGAGCCTGGCCGCACCGCGCAAGCCCCCACCCAGCCGCGACTGGACGCGCTGGGTTGACCGCGCCACGCCCGCCCCGTCCACTGCGCGCACCTGGCCACGCGCCCACCGCCACCACCGGCGCAGCTCGCCGCGCCCAACGGCGCTAGCACGCTGCGCCCCCACGCCTCTCCTCAGCCGAGCGGCTCCGCAGCGCCCAGGCCTCGCGAGAGGAAAAAAATGAAAGGCCCCGCCGCCGCCTACGCCACGCGGGCTTTGCCCGGCGGCGCTTGCCGGCGGCGGCGAGGGGAGTGGGAGATCGGGGAAGGGGAGTTCTCTGGCGGCTAGGGTTTCGCCCGGGCCGCCCGCGGGAGGGACGGCACGAGCGAGAGAGTTATCCGGCCTATCGCCACAGTATATAATAGATAGAAGATGGATAGTTAGATAGATAGATACGCGGAAGTGTCTTCTCGTGTCTTCCAGCGCGACAGGAGCTGTGGTATTTGATCTGTGTGACTGGTCGCACATGTCATGATATCGCGTCACATGCTGCTGTCATGTCAAACGTGTGGATAATGCCGTGTGAGTCGTGTGGTAGCACAGTTCCCCTGTTAGCGCATTCTATTATTATTTTAAACAACTTAAAATCTTGATCAACCACAATCAACTATGTATCTAGCGAAGACCATCGTGTAAGTTTCCTTTTGTTTTGCGAGCATGATCTACTTTTGTATGTGCTCTAGTTGGACTCAGCTTGTAAACATTTTTTTCTAACCTATTTGTATCCAATCAAAATCAGCATGGATCGTGTCAAATGGTGTGCTATCGTATGTGCGTTTATCCCCAATCGGTGTTCCTCTTGTTTGCTTTCCTGCAAAGAAAAAAAAACACTAATGTGTACGTATGCACGTTGGTACTCTAGAAAAGGACCCTCGATACACGTTTATTTCAGATAGACGTTCATGTAGTTCGTTTTCCTAACTTTTATTTGAGCTTTTGTTTTCCTAACTAATTGTATGTATGTGGACTCTCCATAGACATATTTTTTTCACAAAAGAAACCCACCAATAGACATGTCAATGATTGGATTTATACATGCTTTATAACTTACGTAATGTTTCACGTTTTAATACCAACCGTTATAATTAGATTTTTGATATTGTACGTGTTATAATCAATGGAGCTATTTTAGATTTTGTTAGGATCGCTAGATCAACAATTTCAATCACTATTTTTATAGGAATATGTTATACAAAATTTACTACCGAATATGGATGTAAATCGTTGATAAATATATACTATTTCCCTTGGACAACTGAAATATTTTCAGTATATTAACATCTAATTTTATAAAATTCAGCAACACATATTTTTCTCACTCTATATTCATCGCTTTCAAGTGACATGTAAAATTGCAGATGGTAAAAAGGTATTTTGCTCGCGATATGACGTTATTATTCTTACCTGTCTAGCCCAGATACTTTTGCATATATTAGAGGTTAGAGTTTTTAAATAATGACAACATATGTTTACTTACGTGTCTTTTATTTTGAAACGAATCAGGTATTTTTTTGTAAATGTTCGTTTTAGATGCTTTGACATGGTCCTTCTCATGATTATTTTTTTCATGACAAATACTTAATTAAAATTGAAGCATTTGCATGCATATTACTTTCTGGTAATTTTTATAATACCAGTTATCGTAATTAGAACGCGTACCATGATTTATTACTATTTTTGCAAGAATTAAAAATAAATTATTGGCACTTAAAAGTTCACATATTTCGGGTCCCGGTCCATGACTTTTTAGATTAACATCCTATTGTACGCATGCTTTATTTAAATTTTCATTGAGGAAAGGTATACTTTATTATATTTAAAAAGTATTTTGCTAATCTCCTTGCCCCCACTATATCCTTATTTGTATATATACGTACATATCTATTTGGTAGACCATTTTCTTTGAACCCATATTAAACGTGAAGCATCAAGTAGGAGTCTGGAGCCTTTTTTTTTCTTTTTCACATTATAGGAGACCGTATTATGCCAGGACGTTTATCTATTGGGTGAGAGTTACGTACGCCGGACACTTCTTTTGTTTTTTCTATTTGAACCCTTTTTTACTATATATTGGACGCTTTCCTTAGCTGGTTGTCTCGGACTCCCTTTTCCTCCTTCCTTGAACACCTCAGACTCCCTTTTCAATAGAAAGACTTTGCATCATATACACATTAAACTACATGTGACATGTCAAACTATTTGTATATGATTTTATTCCTATGTTACGTTACATCTTTTAATCTCAACCGTTAATATCTAGATCTTACGGTCATTATAATTTAATCTATGTGGACGAACGTGATGGCTTGTTTGCCTCTTGTTTTAAGTAATATGCCTCTTGTTTTAAGTAAATAATAGGTAATAGATAATAGATATTATTGAAACCGTGACCTCGGAGGAATACATAAGAGACACTTTCCAGAACATTCCAGACTCCGAAAAGGAATAGGTATGTGGTAGGGTAAGTAAACCGACTCCAAAACAACTCCAATGGCAATTTTTATCAGTTTGGAATATTTAAGAATTTTAGGAATAAAGAAGTAGTCCGAAAGGGACACGAGACCCCCACGAGAGTGGAGGGCGCGCCCCCTCCTACTAGGCGCGCCCTCCCTGTCTCGTGGACACCTCGTGTGCCTCCCGGACTCCATCTTCTTGCACGTTACGTATTTTGGTCGGTAAAAATTCATTATATATACTCCCGAAGGTTTTGACCACCGTATCACGCAAATATCCTCTGTTTTCGCTTCGAGCTGCTTCGGTTTCAGATTTAGAGCAATATGTCATCCCAGGATTCTGAAGGGGAAAGTTATGTGGCTGATTACCTCGCAGGCCCTAAGGTCTACGGGGACCTGGACCATGATGGCTGGACGTCTGAAGAAGGGGAAGACTATGAGCCTAAAGTAAAGGAGGAGATGAGTTCAGACAAAGACGAGGCCCCATTACCTCAACCTGGGGACATGCATGTGGAGTTTAAAAAGTCAAGCCTCCCTGATAGAGCAAAGAAGCCAAAGATCGAGGTTATCCCTTTTTGTCTCTTGCAGGAAAATAAACAGGAATTATGCAAAAGAGTATTAAGCCTGGAGCAGGAGATCGAGGACCTAAAGGAGCAAATTATTATACTCAAGCGTAAATTGAGGAACAAGCCTACATCATCAACGACTCCTACTTCATCACCTCCGAGGACATAATCACATGAGTATGGGCACTCCCCTTGGCAACTGCCAAGCTTGGGGGAGGTGCCCCGGTATCGTATCACCATCACACTCCTATATTTACCGTTTTATTTAGTTCGATCCCTTTTGGTAGTATCTTGATCTAGTAGATTGAAGTTTTGATATCAAGTAGTTTTAGTTTTGCTTTGTGATCTCTTTTTGTAATCGAGTCCGTGAGCTATCTATAATAAAGATTAGTGTTGAGTCAAGGGCTTTGCTATGTTGCTATGATCTTTAGGAAGTAGAAAGAAAAAAGGAGTTCATATTGATCTTATGGATAGTGATGACTTCACATATAGAAAGTATGAGGCATAAAAGTTGGTGAGAGTTGATAAACGTAGTCCTGATCATCGTTGCAATTAATAGGAAGTGATAAGGAAAGAGGGGTTCACATATAAATATATTATCTTGGACACCTTTTATAATTGGGAGCACTCATTAGGTATGACATGATAAAAGAGTTGACGTTGGACAAGGAAGACAACGTAATGGTTTATGTTTTCGCACATCTCAGTTAAAGTATATTGTCATTGACCTTCCAAACATGTTGAGCTTGCCTTTCCCCCTCATGCTAGCCAAATTCCTTGCACCAAGTAGAGATACTACTTGTGCTTCCAAATATCCTTAAACCCAGTTTTGCCATGAGAGTCCACCATACCTACCTATGGATTGAGTAAGGTCCTTCAAGTAAGTTGTCATGTTGCAAGCAATAAAAATTGCTATCTAAATATGTATGACTTATTAGTGCAGAGAAAATAAGCTTTGTACGATCTTGTTGTGGAAGTAATAAAAGCGACGGACTGCATAACAAAGGTCCACACACAAGGGGCAATATAAAGTGACATTCTTTTGCATTAAGATTTTGTGCATCAACCCTAAACGCACATGACAACCTCTGCTTCCCTCTGAGAAGGGCCTATCTTTTACTTTATGCTTGAGTCAAGGTGATCCTCACCTTTTCCTTTTTAATTTTATCCTTTGGCAAGCTCCTCGTGTTTGAAAGATCATGATATATATATCCAATTGGATGTAAGTTAGCATGGGCTATTATTGTTGACATCACCTAAATGTGAATACGTTGGGAGGCAACACAATAAGCCCCTGTCTTTCTCAGTGTTCGGCTGAAACTCCATAACCACAAGTATTTCGTGTGTGTTAGCAATTATAGAAGACTACAAGATAGTTGAGTATGTGAGCTTGCTGAAAAGCTCTATTGTTGACTCTTTCTAATGTTATGATAAATTGCAATTGCTTCAATGACTGATGTCGTGGTTCTAAGTCTGACAGTAGAGTGGGGGTAGGTATGGAGAGGCAAGGTCCTAGCTATGGAGAGGTTGTAAACACAAGAGATGTACGAGTTCAGGCCCTTCTCGGAGGAAGTAAAAGCCCTGCGTCTTGGAGCCCGGAGGCGGTCGAGTGGATTATATGAGTATGGATTACAGGGGTGCGAACCCTTTACACTGAGGTGGGGGGTGGCTTATATAGTGCCTGCCAGACCCCTCCAGCCCTCAGTAATGCGGGGTTTAAAGTACATTAAGTCTGGGGCGTTACTGGTAATGTCCCACATAAAGTGTCTTAACTATCATAAAGTCTACTTAATTACAGACCGTTGTAGTACAGAGTGCTTCTTGACCTTCTGGTGGTCGAGTGCGTCTTCATGGTCGAGTCCTTCGAGTCTGTCGAGCGGTGTCCTCTTTGGTCGATTGGGAGGTAGTCTCTTATAATAATGGTGTCCTTAGGTAGGGTACTTAGATCGGGTCTATGACCCTACCCTAGGTACATGACTCCATCATTAGCCCCTGAATGGATTAAGGCTTGAGTGGAGAAGGAGTTGATGTTGTTTCCGACTTGCTTCTGTGCACTGGATATGCGTCGCCTTAGACCAATAACATTTTTGTTGATAACCAGCAGCTTTTCTTCAGTCGACTCGATCCATTCTTTTCTTTCGTCGAGTGACCTTTTGAACATAACAATTTCTGAGCGACGGATCGCGGAAGATCTTGCGCCTGACAGATCGATTTGTCGTTCGCGGATTTGGTGGGATACAAAATTTGGGGAAGCGCGCGAAGCGGGGCGGACCGCGGCGCTCGGATGGGATAGGGCATAGACGCCTCGATTCTCGTGCCACCTTTTTCGCCACGTATCGCGCCCGCGTGACTGTTTCGGGATGTGATTGGATCGCTCGGGCCCACCTGTCATCCACTCGGAAGTGACCTTATAAAGGCGCCCGGCGATGGTCCTTGAACAGTACCTCTGCATTCTCTCTCTGCTCTCCCTGCCTCTGCCCACTGCGCCAGTTCTCGCCTCCGCACAACCGCTCCTCGCGCGCCTCGCCGGCAGCCATGGTGAAGGAGAAGACGGCGGCACTGGAACGCGCGAAGAAGGCGTCGGCGACGGGGAAGGCGAAGGGGAGAACCACTAGTCATGGCGGGTCTTCGTCTAGATCCCGTCTGCCGAACGGCTGGGTCCAAGGAGATTGGATCCGGTCGACCATTACGGAGAATGACCTCACCGACATGGCCAACGAAGGTCAGATTCCCCACGGAGCAGCAAGGCTCCCGGGGAACGAGTGGCATCCTCAGCCGGAAGAGGGTGAGTGTGTTCTTCTGGCTACCCACGTCGACCGAGGGTTTTCTTTGCCGCCGAGTGTTTTCTTCCGTGGTTTCCTGAACTTCTTCGGAGCACAACTCCACCACTTCAACCCGAATTCTATCACCTATCTTGCTGCCTTTGTATCCATGTGTGAAAATTTTCTGGGTTGCCGACTGCACTGGGTCTGTTCAAGCATATATTCACGTGCCGCTCTCAGACCGTGAAGAAGGCGAGTCCAGATGATGACAAGACCAAGATTATTCAGATGTGTGGAGGTCTGGGAATCCAGATGAGGAACAAGAGCACCTTTCCAGCGATGACCCTCCCTGAGTCGGTCAGGGGCTGGCAGTCGACTTGGTTTTACTGCAAGGACGAGTCGACGCCAGGACAGTCGAGTGGTCTCCCTCCGTTTACCATGGACCGTGCCAACAGACCTTCCTCTCTGAAGGTGCTCCCGGAGGAGAAGGCTGACGTGAAGATGCTGATGGAGCGCGTAGTCCAGCTGGTTCGTGAAGGAGTGACGGGTATGGACCTCCTGGAGGTTTTCCTTAGACGCCGCATCCAGCCTCTCCAGTATAGAGGTCATTGCATGTGGCTGTACTGCGGGACTGAAGATGAGACTCGGATCAACCCAGAAGCAGTCGACGATGCCACGCTAGAAAGATGGTTGGCTGCGGTCATTGGGAACAAGGATAACCCTCGTGGGGCTAGGAGAATTCCTCCACTCGACAACTCCAGCACTCCAGATAAGGTATGCTCATTTTACCTCCAATTGTATTCTTGCTACATTTATTTCTGTTTTCTCCGCAAATTGGTCGATTGATCTTTGTCTTGATGTCCGACAGGTCCTCACCGACCTGTACTCGATGCCCAATGGAGCGCAAACTCCGCCTGAAGAAGGAGAGGCGAGTGGGGGCGAAAGCCAGGAGGAGTGGGACTCGGATGCTGCTGAGGATGACGATGATGATGAGGAGGAGGAGGAGGAAGAAGAGGAGGATGATAAGGTTGCACCACCGCGCTTGGAAAGGCAGTCGAAGCTTGCCCATGACCCTGCGACTGAACGTGGCAAGGGGGTCGCGACTGTCGCGCAGTCGACCAAGCGCCCTCGGACCACCTCTCCGGTGCCGACTGAAAAGGCTCCGAAGCAGTCCAGAGTGGCACCGTCGAAGCCGACCAAGGTCTTGCCAAAGATGAAGGTGTCCATCCTCACCATATCAGGGTAAACATGCTGCTTGAGTCTTCTTATCTTGTGCGAATTTTATCTTTAATTGACACTAGAGTTAGTCGACTGATTTTTCGGAATTGTAGAGCTGCTACTTCCAAGACCTCAGCCAGGGCTGACGACCATGAGATGGAGGATGCCGCAACCTCAAAACCTGGTACCACTCTCTTAATTCCGTTTTTAGTCGATTGACTCTTCGTCTCTAATTCTGATTCTTTTCTGTAGCTCCCTCCAATGTCGTTATCACTCTTCCTGATGATGATGACGATGAGGAACCACTGAAGCACAGGAGGAGCAGGAAAGCGTCTGCCGGCAGGGTGGCCCAGGATGTGATGGCACCCGAGACTCTGGTCGCGGAGGAGGAGAACACCACTCGACACACCGTGTCCTTCGCGGTTCCACCGGCGAGTGCTCTCCCCACTTCGTCGAATGCTACGCAGCCTTCCCTCTTCACGATGCACCATGTCCCGGAGGACCAAGCCAGTGCTGCAAAGGAAGCGATACGCCAGGCGGGGATCATGATGGAGCAGGTGAAGGTCATCCGAGAGGCAAGCCAGGCAGTCTACGACGCCAGCTCTGCTCTTCAAAGCAATGTTCAGGTAGGTCGAATCGCTTGTTCTGTTAGGATATGCTATCAAAAAGCTTTTCTTTTCGGAATCCATAGCAATCACCCACTGGGTGTGTCGATTGAAACTCCGTGTTAGCGGGGGCACACTGAGTGCACCCGCTGGGTGTAGTCCCCAAGGCTAAGGTCGACTGTTGGCAGTCGGCTTTAGGCTTCATAAGTTAAGTCTTTCTATCATTCGACTGAGTCGAATGGATTTCTTCAAACCGGTGGGGGCACACTGAGTGCACCCACTGGGTGTAGTCCCCGAGACTGTGGTCGACTGCTTGCAGTCGATTACAGTCTGAAGAATATGTTTTTTTTGGGTCAACTGGTCGACTCTATCTTTAATAGAACTAGTGGGGGCACGCTGAGTGCACCCACTGGGTGTAGTCCCCGAGACTACGGTCGAATGTTTGTATTCGGCTGTAGTCTTAGAAATGCATGATTTTCTCTTATCCACTCAGAAGTGAATTATCCTTGACATTTTGTCGATTGGTTCTTCGCAGAAATCCTGTGATCTTGCGGCTCATTATACCGAGCTGGAGAACAAGCACATTCAACTCGAGCTGGATCTAAAGCTGGTTCAGGAGAATCTGACAAAGGCGAAGGAGGAGACCAAAGGTATGTTCGGTGAGACCTCGACGACTCCTTTTTTCCTTCATTTGTTTCAAAATCTGACCTTGCTGTAACTTGCAGGCAAGGTGAAGGAGGCCCAGAAGAAAAAAGATCTTGAGGTAGCTGAGAAGATCAAGCTTGCTGAGGAGAAGTTAGCTTCAGTCACCAAGCTTGAAGAAGAAAATACTAATCTGAAAGCTGCTCTTGCGATTGCTAACAAGGAGGTCAGTCGACTGAAAACTGACAAAGCTGCCCTGACCGACAAGGCCAGTCAGTTGACTGGAAAGAAGAATGATCTGGAAGCTTTTCTGAGTGGACTTGCCAAGAAGTTGTTCCTCATGCTCGAAGGTAATCCTTTGCGTCAAACCACAATTTTTGTAGTGATCTTTCCATTTGACCATTGCCTTGACTCAGTAATTGTGCTTGCAGAATTCTGCCAAAACTTTGAAGAGGAAACTAGTCGACTGGAACCGAACTTGGACCCCATCAACTCTCCAGTGAACGATGAAGTTGCCATGAATGTGTTCCGACTTGAGTCCCGCATTGCTGCTGTTGTTGATTATCTTGCAAGGCTGAAAGTCGCCACTTCCCGCATCGACAGCATGCTCTGGCCCAGGGAGACGCTCCAGAATGACCTCGAGTCTCTGATGGCTCGACTGAACACAGTTCATGGTCGAGTGCAGGAGTGGAAAAAGTCCTCTGCGAGGTGTGGCGCAGATGTTGCTCTGTGTCTGGCTCGAGTCCACTGCAAGGATGCGCGAGAAGATAAGTTGGCGGCTCTTCGGGTGGCCAACACCAAGAAGCACGACTTCAGGTCCTTCATGGAGACCTTCATCGCTGCAGCCACTCGGATTGCGAACGGAATTGATCTTGATGAGTTTGTTGCACCTTCCAGCCCTCCACAGGAGGGTTAAAAAACTTCTTTGAGCTCGACCCTTTAAATTTGCCTCGGTATGCCGAGTGATTTTGTAACCGATAAACCTTAACAGGCTTAGCGCCTGAGCACTTTCGGTTCCTTTAGGTATCGATCTGAACTTGGATTTGATGTTTGAATATGCTTGCTTTTGGCTCGAAATGTCTTTTGCAGGTTTAAAGCAAGACACCCACTGCAGTCGACTTATTCTTTTACGTCCACTTAGGCGAGCACTGGGCTGCAGCTAAGCCTCCGAGTGAGAGGTTTGCTCTTCACTCGGTAGGATTTTATACCTTAGGCGAGCACTGGGCTGCAGCTAAGCCCCCGAGTGAGAGGTTTGCTCTTCCCTCGGTAGGATTTTTATACCTTAGGCGAGCACTGGGCTGCAGCTAAGCCCCCGAGTGAGAGGTTTGCTCTTCACTCGGTAGGATTTTTATACCTTAGGCGAGC